>NC_134680.1:3681666-3999375 GCF_024713945.1 Dermatophagoides farinae | reverse complement strand
GTTGTTGTTGTTGTTGTTTTTGCTGCCGAAGTATCAATAGAATCCATTTGTAAACATAAACAATGATTGTTGTAAAACAAACAATAACCATCATGATACGATAATAAAGGTATTGATCATTATTATCTCTATTAGATTTTGATTGATAATCAATAAGATTCAATGATGAATGTGTCCAATCACAGCTTAAATGTTGTGGATAAAACATAAGCCAATAATGATATAATATCAGATAACCATATGTTAGATGACGACTTGGCCACGGCATACGTGATGCTGGATTATCAAATCTATATATATATATAAAAGTTTTTATTTTATTCAAATGAAATCCCTTCAAAATAGGATGATCTCCAAAAGATGATTGTCATGTTCTGTGTTTTAGTTTTTATAGTTTGTGTGTGAATTTTAAAGAATGTTAATTGATATTTTTGTTTGTGTATATTAATTTTCAGATAACTAAATTATTGGTTGTGTTTAAATGTTTGGAATTTATAAAAAATATTATCATTTAATTTTAATAATGTTACATGCCCTCCCCAAGAAAGTTCCTAGGGATGGTTTTGTAGGTTCGGTATTATGATCAACATGATTAATGTTTGTAGGATATTCCATATTTCTTGTAGAACGACAAAACTTAGACCACAAGACCATCATGATGACGATAACATTAGGCAATACGATCAGACTGATCAAAGCGCATAACATTAGCTCAAGTTTGGTCCAGTTTGATTTTACCATGATTTTATTGTTTGAATGTCGGTGGTATTTACTTTGTTCGCATTGTTCTCTACGGAAAATATTCGGTTGTATATCTGATTCCATCAAACAATCACATTTTGAATTGTCAAACATGCATCGGAGTTTATTATACCATAAAAACCCTTGATCTTCCCCCATCTCTTGAATGGTTTTAAGGGGATATCCAGTTCCGGTTATTTGCGTTTGACGTAAAAATGTCTTCAATTGAGGTTGTACTTTATTTAGTTTGTCATTGAACTTTGACAATTCTTTCATTACATTTTCAATATTTGTCAAAGATATGATACGTTCATTCAAATGATCGGTAAATTCTTGAATAAGTTGATTTTGATTTTTCAATATTTTTTCGACTTGAGAAAATTCATCATTTGATTGTTTTGGAATGACGGGATTAGCCACCGGTGTCATGATTGGACGTACAATCAAAAAAAACATTAAAAAGATGATAATTGTTATCAACGAATGATATCCTATTATCTTCTTGATTTGAGATTCCATTACTTTTTCTGTAGCACACTTTCCTTGAATATCCACGATTTTATGCTGCAATTCAACAACTTTGGACAAACATTCGTACAATGAATCAATCTTTTGTTGATTTGGACAAATTTTTGTTTCAACATAAGTGTCTTCGACAGTGGTTTTTTCTGTAAGAATTTTTCCAATTTTAGGTTTAATTTTTGCTGAAACCTTTCCATTTTGTTGTGACGAATATTTTTGTTTTTCAGTTGGTTTATGTTCAGCTTCAACATGATAGCAATTTTTACTGATTTTGCTAGTTTTTGATCGTTGTAAAAGTTGCATCGGAATTAATTCATTATCACCTGGGAACAACGTTATCTTGAATCCATGAATATCGTTACGTCCTAACAATATTGGTATGTCATCATCATCTACAAGTTGGAAAACAACTTTGCGTTTTATCGTTCCCAACTTCATGTTAGCCATACAAGCTTGAAATGATTTAAATCGATGTTCGGTTACTTTTATCGAAATTTTTCTCTTAAAAACATTAAGTTTCAACTTTTTGCATTGTAATTTTGAAATAATATTGATGTTTGAGCCCGGATCTAATAGAACTGTAACTTCTTTATCATTTATGTGGGCACATGTCAATATCTGCGATATGGATTTTTTCTTCTTGTTATTGACAGAAAAACATTCACCTTGTTCATGATCTGACTCCTCTGAATTTTCAGGAGTATCCAAATTATTTAACTTTGTTGCTGTGGCACCAATTGAATTTATCAAATTTGGCTTTGCTTGTTCTTTTGTCATATCATTATTTGGTCGTTGTTTCATTTGCGACCTCCAATTTTGGTTCATAGGACAATTAATCAATTTATGTGAACCATTACAGCTTGTACAATATTCCATATTTTTGCAAAAACGGGATGTATGTCCCGGTTGGAAGCAAGCGGAACAGAGCCCTGCTTCCCGTGCTAACTGTTTTCTTTCAGCAAATGTCTTAACCCGATTACAATTCTTAGTTGAATGGGTACTATCACCACAAAAATTACAGGAATTTTGAAATTCTTGAAGTGAATCTTTTGTATTTCTTCCAAATTTTTTGTTATTTACCAAAAAAGGATCTGCATTGTCTTGCAATCTATTCACGACATCTTCAAGATATTTGATCACTTTTTCGATATTATCATTGTCTTGTCTTTCTTCCAAAATGGAAAGCCTTATTGGTGGAAGCTTTCCCTTTATTTGTTTTGTAAGCAAAGTGACCGTAAAAGCATCGGCACCAGCTCTCTTTAGATTTAAATATGAACTTCGTGCTGATATCATTATTCGTCGAAATCCATCTAAATCCTGATCATCTTCGGGTGGCTGAAGCTCTGCAAATTTTTTCAAAACATCATTTTTTAACGCAAACATTGAATGAAAATGTCGTAATAATGTCTGTTTGGCATTTTCATAATCATCATCACCGGAATAACCATCCAGCCATGTCTTTGTTTTTGCGTCCAATTTCGATTTCAATATTTGTAACTTTGTTGCATCGTCTAAATCGGTTTTGTCAACATTGTTACAGAAAGGTTGGAAAAAATCGTTAAAATTCCTGAAATTGCCATCAAAATTGTTTATGAATTGCACTCTGTTTGCTTTAAATGGAATGCGTCTTTCGGTGAAATTTCGTATTGGTTGATTTACATCGTGATTTTCATGTGATTGAAATGCCATTCGAGGGCGAGGTTCTGACAGGAAATGTTGATGATTTAGCAAACTTTCATTCGATAATTGCCGATTTAATTGTTGATTATCTCTAGGTTGCCAAGTACCATTTGAAATAGAATGTGTCAACAATTCCCCCGTCTCCATCGCAGAAATCGGTCGAGCCTTCAATCTCTGAACATTTTGATGATTGACAATATTCATCATCGACTGAGATCGTTGAATTGATTCTACATGAGCCATAGTATTCTTTGAATTGTACAAACCCTCTTGATCCATTGCATTGAATTTTTGTTGCAAGTAATTCAAGATGGTTTTGGTTTCACTTGATTCAATTTTCAAAGTTGCACAATCATATCGTTCAGCATATGTCTGAGTGAATTGGTTGATATCTTTCTCATATAACTCCATTCGCAACATCAATTGAGCGAATTCATACGTAAATTGGAGCTCACTGATTTTTTTATCTTCCAATTCTTGATAAATCGTTTTCAATTTTGATTCAAAAATTTTCTTGCACTTTAACAATTGTTGAAATTGTTGATCTGGTATACTTTGGGAAACTTGCATTTTGTTACAAATTCAGCACTTATTTCCCCTGGTTTTCTTGATCAATTTCTTGTTGTTTCACTTGAATATCAAACGATTTTGATCCTGCTGGCTTATAAAAGTTTTTATTTTATTCAAATGAAATCCCTTCAAAATAGGATGATCTCCAAAAGATGATTGTCATGTTCTGTGTTTTAGTTTTTATAGTTTGTGTGTGAATTTTAAAGAATGTTAATTGATATTTTTGTTTGTGTATATTAATTTTCAGATAACTAAATTATTGGTTGTGTTTAAATGTTTGGAATTTATAAAAAATATTATCATTTAATTTTAATAATGTTACATATATATATATTCAATTCAAATGAAATGAAATAATAATGAAAATTACAACAGTGAAAACCAAGACGAAAAAAAAATTAAACCTAAAACATGCTAAAATAATCTACGATCAATGGTCAAGCCAAAAAAAAAAAAAAATGAATGAATGAATGAATGATTAAAAGAGAAGCAGAAGTAGAACGAAAAAAAATTGAATAAAATAAATGTATTCACACAAACACACCATACACATTGAACGAAATTATCTCTACTAAACGATATTGATATGTGGGTGGAAAAATGGGGAAGTGGAAAACTCTCAATTTTTTTTTGCAACCAACATTTGTATAGAGAGAAATGTAAAGCAAAAAAAAAAATTACCATAAAAAAGCAATAATTCAGTATATGGAGTAAAGGGAAAAAAGAATGTCCAGAACAAACGAGATTTGAATGAATGAATGCCGACCAAACATAGTGAAAGAAAAAAAAATGGCCAATATTTTTTTTCACTGTTTCTGGTAAATGATATTCGTCAGATTTGTTGTTGCCTGCCTGATCCATTTGGGTTTATCAACAACAACAAAAACAACAACAACAACAAAGACGAATAAGTATGTGTAATGCATATGTTTTATTTCCTTTTTTCTATTTGTTGCCTGGTTCATATTTTATTTTTGATTCCATTCATCTTGGAATCAGAGAATCTGGTATTCAGAAAATTTTTAAACAAAAAACCTGCCAGATGACCTTATTTTTGCGTTTATCATTTTACAAACAGTATGTGTGTGTGTGTGTGTCATATATAACAAAAAATATATATAGAGACCTTGAGATGATCAAGGATTTTGTCTGCGCCGTTGTCTATTGAAGATAATTTATTTATTTATTTATTTTTTTTATTCAAATAATAATTCAAAGAATTTAAAAAATTAAAAAAAAAATTGAACGACAACAAAAAGAAGAGAAAAAAAATGAAATTTAATTTCAAACATCAACAAAACATTTGTGGAAAAAAAATAAAAGTTTTGTTTTTCCTTTCGACAAAAAATGAGAAAGATGGAAAAAAATAAAATGAAAATTCGGCACATACTGACAACAATAACGACAACAGCATATAATACCCGGACCATTGTGAACCTTTTAAATTTAATTGATGTTTCATTTCTCTCTCTCGTTGGTTGTTTGGTTGGTTGGTTGTATATAGTGAACATATTATGATAATAATAATGAGAGTATTGCAAATGAGACAGAAACACACACAAAAAGAAATGAATTAAAATGATTCAATCATTGATATTTGAATATTTTTTTTTTTTGGTCTTCGTAAAAGGTGATGGTGTTCTTCAAACCAGAGAGGAAAAAAAGAATTACAAAAAGAAAAAAAATGATGGAAGATAAAAACACACTCAGACACACACACACACACACACAGAACCAGACATTCATTCCATCACGAATCTCTGTTGGGAATATTTTATTCACTCTCTCTCTCTCTTTCTCTTCGTGTGAGCATAAGAGAAAAAACTTTTTTTTTCTTTCTCATTTTCCATTCTTCAATTTATTCCTTGTGATTCTAAAATGGAAAAATAATATGAAAAAAAAATTCTAGCACTCTAAAATTCCATTGAAAACACGAAGGAATAAAATGAAGAATCGTCCGAATCTTTTACTTTTTTTTGTTATTGCTCAAATTAGCTATATACTACTACTATTTTTTTCTGGTACTGGGTAAATATCATTTGACATCTTTCATTCTGGTTTGTTCACTCACCATTCATTCATTTTATACTAATGAGACTTTTGAAAGAGAAAAAAAACATTTATCTGGAATATAATCAAGATTCTCAAATTTCAAGAATTCATCTTGTTATCCAAATATATAGGAATGTCGAATGGTTAGGAAATAGTAATTTGGATTGTTTTTTTTTCATTTACCTGTTAAATATTGGTAACGAATAGTCCATCATTATAAAACGTATATACGTTGCTATTATAAACACGGCCGCTAATATAATGATTATTCTTAATTTTGTTCTGGTCATAATAATCATCAATGGTAATGATGATGATCCATAGTTTATTGATGACGATGAGGATAATGATGTGAAAATGGATCGATGTTTTCGTCGTCGTTGTTGTTGTTGTTGTTGATATCGTTGTCGAATTATCTTATTATCATGATGATGATGATGATCATAATCATTATTGTTGTTGTTGTTGTTATTGATGAATAAATGATTAATAGCTAAATATATCAATACAAATATTGCTTGTTCTTTACAAAGAAATCCAAATAAAGCCATTATTATTGATAATAATCGATGATATTTATCAATAAATAATTGTAATTGTGACCACAAACACCACCATCGATATGATGATAGTAATTGTGATTGTTTTTCATCTTGATTATAATTCGATTCATTTGTAAAAGATTTCAATGTTCTTGTAATTGTTGATGTTGAATTTTCGGAATAATCCCATAATAGTATGGATGATAGATAAAATATTGCCGACAATAATTCAGCACGGCCAACTATCGAACAAACCTAATTATAATAATTATTGAAAAATGAAAAAGAAAAATTAATCAAAATAAACAAAAAAAACACATTGAAAGAAAATTCAATCATATAAACTCATAAATAACGTAACCAAAAGAAGAAAAAAAATTTTTTCAATGGCCATTGCCATCGTAATCATCATCATCAATATAGAATAATGTAAATCATTTCGAGCAATGATTATGACATTTTCATGCCAAATGTCCATAAGTTTTTCTCTCTCTCTCTCTCTCTCTCTCTGTGTGTGTGTTTTAACCTTTATTCTTTGCGGAAATGATTCTGATCATTTATTATGCTTTGCCAGAAAAAAATCGGGAACCCCAAATTCTCAACCAAAAAAAAAAAAAAAAAAACAAAATAAATATATTGAATGTCGATTATCTTGATGAAGGTGAAAACACATAACGATGAAGATGATGACCATCCCGGGTATGAAAATGAAACCAACCGAAACGGTTAGTTTCATATTTTTTTTGTTGTTGTTGTTTGGGCTAACTAACCAAAAGGAAAAAAAACGAAATTAATTTTAATCAAACCAAACATTTTTTTTCTCTCTTTCTTTCTTGTTTTTTTTTTGGTGCTAAACTAGAAATGTAAAAAAAAACAAAATAAATGAATGGTGAATGATTCTCGCGAATCATCGTTGTGATATAGAAAAATGAACATTGGTCATTCATTCATTTTTTATCCCGAATTTCATTTATCAGAATGTAAAAAAAAATGAACGGATAGAGAGCGGGAGAGAGAATATTTCATCGTCAGTTTTTGTTCAACATGACAGGCGTCTACATTGCCAATTTGAGAATTTGGAACCAAAAAAAAAAAAAAAAAATCATCACACCCATCTTCCTACGCCTCTATATATAAATATGATTATTGAAACTTTTTCCTTTTTAGTTTTTCCATTCGTTTTTCTCTGTTTCAAGTTTCGAAAATCGAAACGTGACATTCGATACTCTGGTTGTTAATTTTTTTTTTCGTTTGCTTATTTTATTTTCTAATAAATGGAAAGCTTGAATTTGAAAGCAAGCTTCCTGAGCTATTATATATGCATTCATTTCATTTTGGTTCATTCTTTATTCGGTTATTGGCATCAACATCATTTTTAGCTTTAGCGAGAACTGTAAAAAAATAAAGTAGAAACAGAAACAACAAAACCCAATGATGATGATGATGATGATGATAGGAGAAAGAACAAAAAAAAAAAAAAAAACAATGACAGCAATTCTGTTTTCTGTTTCCATCGTTAAGCACGAATTTGTTTTGTTTTTTTTCATTCTTGAAAATTCTGTGTGTTTTGTCTGATTGTCTTTACAATATAAAAAAAAGAGAATCATAAATGAATAAATGATGGACGACGAAAGTTGCAGTTTGATAAAAGTGGAAAGAAACCAGGGTGAAAAAAAATACAGAAACACATACACACACACACGAAAACCAAATCCAAAAAAAAAAAAAATCAAAAACAACAAAAAGAAAATATCAAACAATATTATCGGTTAGTTGGTTAGTGAGTAAAAGAAGAAGAAGAAAAAAATGACAAACCAAATCATTTTTCTATTCACATTTAATTTTGGTGAATAAATCAAATTTTCACTTTTCATCATCATCATCATCAACATCAACATCAAACTGTCATCTTAATTATTATTATTAAAAAATAACAATAATATAATTCTCACATATATTCTAAATTCAAAACTCATTCTATCATTTTTATATCAAATAAAAATTGTCAACATTTATTATTATCATATAAATATAATATTATATATGCATAGTTTATGATGCTATATTGATATAGCAAACAAACAAAACAAAATAGAAACATTTGACAATCATGATTGTGATAATAACACATTTTTTTATTCTCTCTCTCTTTCTCTCACATACGATATGATAATTATCATCATTATTATTATGCAATATTGCAATAATAACCATATAACGCACACACACACACACACATCTCTTCTCATATATAAACTGTCATTGGGTGGTGTAGAATTTAAATGAATCATGTTTCTTTTTGGAAAAATGAAACTTTTTTTTTGTTCCCAAACAAAACAAAAAAAAATCCAAGAATATCAACGAAACGAAGAAGATGGAAAAGAAAATTTACCATTTTCATACGTTATGTGTTAAGAAACGACTGCATAATAGTCATGATTGCATTATTACACGTCAACGATATAATCGAACTAAAATTTAATTCTATGTTCTAAAATGTATTTAATATTTCAATGAAAAACTTATTCTAATTGTATTTTTAGTTTTGGCGATGTAAGCCACTAAATAATAAACTAAACAAATTTCAATAAGACGAGACCATTAGTAGGTCTGATAAATTCATTGTTATTGTCCAAAAATTTTATTTTCACTGCTCGAACAACACCATCAGAACTTTTAATTGCTTCAGTAATTTTGGCTATTGGCCAATCTTTTCGTTTACGGAATTCAGAAGGAACCAAGACCAAATCGTTTATATTTATATCGGTAGGCGATGGAGGATTAGATTGAATTAGAGAAGCTAAGTATTGGTGTTTCCAAAATTTTTCAAATTTTTTACGAATATTTGACAAATGATTCAACCAATTATTGTTTGGTCCAATTTCGAGATCATTTTTGATTAGGGGCTCCTGTTTACGACCATATGCTAATTCAAAAGGAGAGATCCAACGTTCATCATTCTGGATAATCGGTCTATTATTTATAATCGATTCTATTTTCAAAAACATGTTGTGCGCATCTTCAATAGATTTAAATTCATTGTCCAAAGTTCGTAAACATCTCTTGACGACTGCTATCAACCGTTCTGCAGTACCGTTATACCACGGAGCATTCGGAGGCGAAAATTTCCATTCGATACGACGATTATCTACTTCGCTAATTTTTTGTAAATGATCAAAAAATTTTTGAATTTCTTTGTTACAACGGACGAAACTGGTACCATTGTCACTATAAATCACTAAAGGAGTTCCGCAACGAAGAAAGATGTTGTTGAGAGCTGTCAATGTGACATTGGCATTCATCGAATTAACAATTTCGATCTTGATCATTCGTGTAACCAAACATGTTACAATCAAACCATAGAATTTTTTATTATTACGATAGTGTAAAGGACCAAAGAAATCGACACAAATAGCCTCAAACGGTGCCGCAAAATTCGTTCGTGTTGATGGTAAAGGAGCGAAAGGTTGAATTATAGGCTTCCGCTTTTCTTTTCGACAAAATTCACAATAAAAAACATATTTCTTCACCAGGCGATATAAATTCTGTATATGATATTTAGATTGGATACTAGCCATGGTTGTTCTGATTCCTCCGTGCATAGTTGATTCATGATGTTCTTTAATCAAAGCTTGAGTTAAACAAGATTGTTTAGGTATCCAAATCGGGCAAAAATTAGGATCACGAGTTTTTATCGTAATAATTTCTCCGGGAATGAATGGTAATTTAATTTCTTCCAAATCGTGACCATATTGGGCTAATCTATGAATCAAATTCCAACGATCATTAGCAGTGTTTCCAGTTGGTAATAATTTTTTCACGAAATCAATAATTTGATCCATAGACTTCAACTTTTCAAAATCGTCAACTGAATTCTGATAATCGAAATTCTTGATGGCAATTGAAGAAATTCGATAAACATTAAACAAATTTGCATCAGAAAAATCAAATTCATTCGAATTTATACGAAATCGGAAAAGTTTCAAAAATTGTTTCGTATCTACGATTCTACTGAACAGATCAGCTGGATTACGATGGCCATTAATGTGTCTGATCGATATATTCAAATCATTAATAATTTTCAAAGTTTTCATTAATTGAGAAGCAATTTTTCGATTCTGTCCATTTGGTGATAGATTAAAACGACACAAATTAATTTTGGAATCTGACCAGATTGTCATTTTATTCTGGTAAATAGAATGGATACGATATAAAATTTTGCCAAGTTCGTAGATAGCCAGTAATTCTAATTCTACCACTGTCTTTAATTTACATGGTACTAACTTTGATTTTCCGAATAAATAGTGGAATTCATCATCTTTTTTCAAAAATACGACATATCCATAAGCTGAAGTTGATGCGTCAGAAAATCCGTGTATTTCGCCATTCGATGGTACACATCGATCCATTTTCAATTTCGATAGCTGATTTGCATCTTGCAAATGCAGATCGATTTGATTTTTAATTTCATTCGAAATTGGACTATCCCATTCATTTTTTATGACAGTACGATATAAGAGACGCAATTTCAATTTCCAAGGATCAAAAATTCCATATGGATCGAAGAATTTACCAATAATTGCTAGCAAATCTCTCTTTGTTTGAACCGGCTGTATTTGTGGAATTACATTCGAAATTTGATTATTATTGGTACAAATTTATCATTTTACTAAACGTTTACTTTTGTTTGTCTGAATCGTCTAGTAATTTCAGAGATAGATTACGTTACAGTTATGATTCCAGGAAAATATTCTCTTTTTTTTTGGTGTGATATTGTTTTTTTCCCTCTATCATCATTATCATCATCTAGAATCTAGATGATTTGATTTTTTTTTTCATTGAATTGAATAAATGAATGCAACAATAGAATGTTGAAAGAAAACAACAATAACAAACAAAATATTAATAATAACCAAAATAGAGTGGAAAAAAAACGACTCGAAAATCTAAATCAACTTGACAAAACGAAAACCACACCGTATATATTAAGAATATAGTTTTTTTTTCTTTTTATCCATTCTGTTTTGTTCTTTTTGTGTCTGTGTGAGTGTGTGTGTGTGTGTGTGGGTTCACCGTCTTTTTCTCTTCAAAACCATTTTTGGTTTGTGTGTGTGTGTGTGTGTCTGTGTGTGAATAGGATCATGGATCTCAGATTATGGTAATAATATAATCGTGTGTTTTGGGTTGAGTGTGTGTGTGTGTGTGTTGTGAGTGATAATGGTGGAGAGACAGAGAATAGAAAAAAAGCCACAGAATCACAATAGGATTTTTTTTGTTCTGCTTTGATATTTTACTTTTCCAGTTTTTCAATATCGGTATTCTGTTGTTATTGTTATTAATATAATTTATGAATGATGAAGGATGATGATGATGATAATGATATTATCATTTTCTTTTCTACTTGTCGTTTTGGATCAAAACACCACACAATTGTGCGTCATTTAATTTATAATAACCATGGGAGAATATTTTGTTGCATATATACCAAAAAAAAAAAAACGAGCCAATCTTGGCAATTGTGTTGTGTTTAAATTTTGTCGATTTTTTTTCCACTTCTTTTTTTCCTACCGCTATTCACCATTATCATTTTTACAGAATGAATGAATGAATGAATGAAAAAATGACGTTCATATCGGAAAAGTTTTAATTAAAATTTTAATTTTCTCCATGGAACGCACACACACATACACACACACACACAATGCACAAACAATAGCATATACAGACAGAAAATGAGAAAAAAAAATCATCCATTTAATCAATCGATGAATTGATTATCACCACATATATATTGACAATGAATTGAAAATAATGAAAAGAAACAAAAATGGTCATTGACAGCAATAGAATATTCACGAATTTTTTTTTTTGTATAAACCGGCAACAACAAAAAAAAAATTCTGTTTTCCTTTCGTACAGCCCACCATTATAATATTATGTCAATAATCATCATCATCATCGTCATAATTAAACAACAAAAAAAAACACCGAAAAATTCTTTGAAATGGGCGAATGAAACGAGAAAAAAATATATATATATGTTTCATATTCTGTATCGAATTAATTTTCGGTTATATTATAATAATGATTATAATTTTTGCTAAAGTAAAAAAATCCGTAGAAACCAAATACCAAAACATTGAATGTATTAGATTCAAATAATAATTTCTATATTACCATTATTACATATATATATAATATGATCGATAAACCAAGTATTTCATTCGTTTTCATTTTGGTTATTTCGTGGATATTTTCTGCTTATGGGTTATGAATTGAAATTAATGACGAATGCATATACAACGACGAAATGCAAGCAAAAGTGTGTGTGTGTGTGTGTGTGTGTGAAAAAGATAGTATGCAATATGTGCACACTCACACACACACACACACAGTATTCTAGAAGTTTTATTCTTCACTTTTTTTTCTATTGGTGATTTCAATTCGCTAATGTTGATATAGTGATGATGATGATGAATGTATTCCACAATGTGCATACAATTCACCAATATTTTTTTGATGTTTGTTTTCTTTTTTTCGTTTTGTTTTTCGTTTTGTTTTGTTTTTTGGATCGTTCCATTTGGATCTTTGTATTTTCCATGTATCTATCGTATTTGGTTAAATCTATCTAAAAGTATAATTATCTATGAATAATTCCTCATCATTCGTCGTATGTTGATGTTTGACAATGATAAAAATAAAAATTTATATATCGATAAGTCTGTTCAGTGGTTGTTGTTGTTGTTGTTGCTGCTGCTGCTTCAGTGTTGAGAATCGATGAAATTGAATGAAAAAAAAAAATTCATTAACCTCGTATTATTTCTTGCTACACGATCAAGACCATCACACACACACACACACACAAAAAAAAATCAATCATTTTATCAATCAATAAGCAGATGAATCTAATGAATATGGCCATAATAATAATCATCATCACCAGCAGCAAATGAATTCTATTTGAATGAAAATGAAGTGAGAAAAAAAATCGATTTTTTTTTTGCTTTCACTTTCATTTCTCATCACATTGATCAAACATGGATCAAAAACAAATTGCAAATGTTATTCTTTTTCTCTTTCTTGCTCTGGATAATTGTCTTCGTTGTGATGATTAATGATTTTTTTTATCGTTTCAAAAATTTACGATCTATACATTTCTATAGATTTAAAATTAATCAATTTCGATTTTTTTTGCCAATTTTCGATCAAGGCTAATTATCATCATTATCATTATTTTTTGGTTATTAAATAATTAATTAAACAAAATGAACAAATTGTGATAAAACAAAATGAAAACAAAACGAAAAAAAAACCATAAAATATAAAAAAATATTAATAATCAATCGATTGATTGATTAGGTTTGTATATAAATAAATAACTTACACAATCAGTGTGTATAGGATGTACGGCAAACAATGCGGCCATTATGAATGGTGTTGATTGTAGCCATGATGTGGATGACGGTAAGATTGATGATGATGATGATTTGATGCCGGATACGGAACTCGTAGATGTGAATCGATAAAATCGTTGACATAACCTTGGATAGCCATGACAATGATAATAATGAACGTGTTTGTTTGTTTAGTTTTTTTTGGTTTCAATCGAAATAAACTTACCGATAGAATAGAATGGTAACAAAATAATGTAATAAAATATTGACAAAATGATAACCAAATGGTCGTAATTGATGGATGATATAATTTATACGAAATGTTAATACCGTTAATGGACGATAACTTTTATGGCTTAATGTCTATATATGTATATAGAAAAAAAAATTAAAAGTTAAAAATAGAAAAATAAAATTTTTGCATAGAATGATTTCATAATTGTGAAAAAAATCATTGAAATTTTCCGTATACTGGAAACAAAACAAAACAACAACAACAAAAGTCATGGCCTATATATTTTTCCCAGTATAAATGAAGTAAGTTTCAAATTACCAACATGAATCCTAGAAAAAAATGATGATGATGATGATGATGATGATGTTGCTGATGTCCTCAAAGACAATATAGTCTAGTCTTTTTGAGAACCTCGAAAACAAAAACAAAAACAAAAAAAAAAAACAAAACTTTGTACCAGAAAAACAAAACAAAACGATCACTTTCATTCTCATCATTATTCTTCTAATAAAATACACAGACAAAAACAAAAAGGAATTCCCTGAAGAAACAAAAACAAAAAATGAAAAGAAAACGAAAAACGAAAAAGCCTCGTTATTTGTTGTTGTTAGGTCATTTTTGGAAACAAATGAAATAGTGAACTGGAGAAGAAAGATAGAGAAAAAAAATACAAAACGGAACAAACAAATAAAAAACGAAGAAAATCATTTACAGAGAAAAAACTTTTCTTTTTTTTTGACCATATCAGAGTATGGAACGGAAGGATGAATTTTTGTATTAGAATTAAGAACATGAAATAAGAATTTTTTTTCTCTCTCATTTCAAATGCTTCTATATACATAAGTGTGTCAGTATTTTGGAAAACCGGGAATCTTTTTTCTTGTTGTTTTATGGATTTAGATTTGCGCATTCCATTGAAATGAAAAGAAACCAAATTTGTGTATTGAATCATTATATTAATCGATAATAAAAATAATTTATTTTAGGCCAATCGGATCAATAATAATAATATTGATATTGATAATTCAATAAAAATCCAAGATTTTTCTATCTCTATATCAAAATCTCAAAATTGAATATCTTTATATCTTTCTGAAAACAGAATAACACACACACACACACACACACACACACACACACACACATTTTGGTCATTTTTTTGAGGTCATCATATATAATCATCGATGATGAAAGTATCAATTTTCCAAAATGTCAATAACAATAATGATGATGATGATGAAGTGACAGTTTATAAGCCAAAAGAGAAAAACAAACTTGATCATCAAGTTGATTCACTACTTTTTTTTTCAAATTTCATTTCATTCAATCATTCAAGTTTTTTTTCTGCCTGATCAAATACGGTTAAATGGTTTTCATTTTCATTATTATTTTATATTTGGTTTCAGTTAGTTCAAACTTTATTTTTTTTTTCGTTGAAGAATAATTTGTCATAACTTTTTTTTTCTTTGTATTTCAATGTTTTCACAAACATTGTATCTTCATGCGTGTGTGTGTGTGTGTGTGCAAGTTTTGCTCCAAGGTTCCTATTGTGTAACCATTAATTGAATGTTCACTTACTGGTGGTGGTCTTTATTGTTGATCATCTGATTAGATGTTATGTGTGTGTGTGTGTGTGTGTGTGTGCGGAGAAAAAAAAACCAAACAATTCAAAGTTTCAAGTTTTTGAAATTTCTCAAATTTCTCCATTGAATTTTTTCTGTTTATTTTTTTTTCATGAACTAGAATAGTGATAAAATTCAATTCAATGATGAATTTTGAAACCACAGAAGTGAAATTTTCAATTTTGATTGAAAGCTACCAAAATCACATGAGACAAAATAAAATAAAATAAAAAATGAAACCCGAAAAATGTTCTTGGGGGCAAGAATTTTATTGATAAAATTCTAGCCTTTCAACACACACGCACACACACACACACACAAACAAGAGAATCAAATCAAAAAAATTTTTCTTTGAAAATTTAAATTCTGAAATTCATTCATTTTCAAATTCCGATCACTTTTTTCTTTGCTTTTAAAATATAGTTCAAACACACACACACACTCCCACGCAAAAACAAAATTCAATTTAAATTCTTAGATTCATTGCCATTAAACAAATATACATAACATATATACAGAGCAGACAAAGTCACTTAAATTTATATAAATGTGAATGTCAATTTCAATTTTCACATCCTCCAAAATTATACAAAACAAAACAAAACAAACAACTTATATGCTGAGAAAGTGAAAATTTTTCACTTTACGGAAACATGGAATTTCGCTCCCAACAACAACAACAACAAAAAGAAAAAAGGGAAAAATTTTCTGGAAAAAAAACAAAACAACAAAGTGATATATTTTTTTCGGGTGACAATAATCGTAAATAACAATTTTCTATGCTAAATTAAATTCGTTTTTTTTGTTTGTTTCAACTTTTCCTTTGTTCAATTTCTATTTGTTTTTTTTTTTTTTTTTGGTCTCTATGAAACGAAATATAAACTACTGTGGCAACTCTAAACCAATATGATGTGATCATTTTAGATTTCTGATTTCTGTTTCCCGGAAATCAATCTGAACGATTCCGGTTGACAACAACAACAAAAACAACAACAATAAAAACGAATGAAAGGAAATTAAAAATGAAAAAATAAACTAACCCAGTGTGTGTCTATGAATTATGGCTACTCGAATGATACTGGAATAGGAATGTGATATATATTTTCATTTTCAAAGAATTTTAGTTTTTTTCAAGTGTTGTTGTTGTTTATTTTGTTTTTTTATTGAGAAAAAAAATTCCACTTTTTGAAATTTAATGAAAAAATATTATACTGCTTTGTGTGTTTTTTTTGTGGTCAAAATTTATGGCAATGATAATACGCCTGTGAAGTTTTTTATTTTTTTTTTTATATTAAATTAAAATTCCCAAGAAACTTTCAAGTAAAATTTACAGTTGTCCTAAAAAAATGCTAAGAATCTATTTTTGTCTGTTTGTTCCACAAACAAATCATCATAAATTTCACGAAAAAAAAAGTTTGTTGAAATAAAAAACAACATACCGATTTTAATGGTGTACCCCAATAATCATTAAACCATAGCTGTGTCCATGATGTTTTCGATGATCGTAGATCATCATTCTGTATGATTGCTGGACGATCATCAAATACAAGTTCAGCATAAAATGTTGGCCAATATGAAATAATAATCAATATGAATAAAATCATCGATGGTGAATAAATTATTTTCATTATCAATTTAATTATGTTTATCATAATGGTTGAAATATGTGATAATTTTTTATTAAATTTTTCAAAAATCTTATTCATAAACATTGTTTGATGTATTGAAGAATCAATATTATGATCAATAAAATGGCCATTATGATGATCACAGGCTAATTGATGATATTGTTGTTGTTGTTGTTTTGTATTATTCGATGATGATGATGATGATGATGATGATGGTGTGGTTGACATTCGATGACAAGAATGATATAATAATAATAAACAGCTACTATAAAGCCTATGGCGACGATTATAATAATTATTTTGATGATGATGATGAATATTTGGACCAATAGCCGAGAATATGATGGTGGATGAAAGAAAATCACTTGATGGAAACATGATGACAAATTGTGTTTTTTTTTCACCAAAAAAAAAATCAATTTCTCAATTCTTTTTTTTTCGAAAATTTTTCATTTGAAATGATGTGTTGTTGTTGTTCCTATTTTTGAAATTAAAAAAAAAAAAAACGAAACGATAACTAGATGTACGAATTTTCAAAATGTTCAATGAATAATTTTTTTTCTCTACAATATTAGAGAATTTGTTTCTACACAAACACACACACACACAGAGTGAACAGAATTTGAAATAAGCATTGAAATGAAATGAAACGAAACGAAACCAGTTTCATTGATGATTGTGAAATGGTTCGTTGTAAAAAAAATTCTCAATTTTTCCTTCTCAAAATGAAATTAATAGTAGGTATAAGTAGACACTGTATACACACACACACACACAATTCTACATAACCGTATATTTTAATGGCTGGAAAAAAATAAATTCTTCAATATCATCATTGGCTCATTACATTAAGCATCTGAGTTTTTTATTTCTTCTTCTTCTTCTTATTCTTTCTTCTAGTCGTAATTCACTCTCTCTCTCTCTTTCTTTCTTTTTTTTTGAATGTAGTACATTTACAAATGATATATATTCTCTTATTAGACTAATGAAACCTGGAGAAAAAAATAAAATCCATTGCCATTTTATCCGATTCTCTAGAATGTCTTGTTATTAATTAAAATAAAATTAGATTGAAACGGGCAATGAAAAGAAAAATAGAAAAAAAAATATTATTCATTTGAATTTATTCTAAAGTTTCATGGTTTTTTTTTCATTTCTCTCAAATAATTAAATTGAAATATTGAATTTGAATGGCAATTCTTTGCTTCACCGGAATATGGAAAGGGAATACATGAAAATCAACATTATATTAGCCAATGTGAGCAAAAAACAAAAAAAAGATAGAAAATTTCCGGAAACATTGATTAAGTTTGGTTGAATGAATGTCTGAAAAATGAAATTCTCATGTAAATTCAAGGAATGAATTTTAGTAATGTTTTTTTGCTAAGCACCAACATCGACGAAGAAGAAAAATTATTTTTTCCTTTTCCTTTTTTGAAAGGAATTTTTTTTCTTCCATTCCACAAAACGCTGATTATTATTTTGAATAAAAAAAATGGCAAGATGGTGGTGGCAATAAATCAAATGAATTTAAGCAAAAACAAATGAATGAGAAAAAGAAAAGGAAAAAAAATTTCATTAACTATATTACACACACACGTAACACGCGTTTTGTGTAAACAGGGCGGGGGGGAATAAAGTGAGAAAAAGTCAATTCCAATCTATCAGCTGTAGGCAGGATTATTTATTGGCAAAAAAAAAAAAAATAATAATTGGAATCCAAAAGTGATCGATCAACAACAACAACAACAACAACGAAAAAATAAAGTGTGAATCTAATATTGTTTTTTAATAATAAAAATGGATGAATATTCTGGCAAAAAAAAATGGAAAAAATTTCATTTTTAATGAAATAATAATGTTATATTGTGAACTGCAAAAAAAAACACCTACAAATTTCAAGACCAGAAACACGACGCCTTATTACCTTTCGTTTTTTTCGATGTCAAATATGATAATTTGTTTAATTTTTAATCAAAAAAATTTTTTTTTGCTCGCTAGACAGACACACAGATGAATGATGATAAAAAATTTAATTTTTTAGTAGAATGAAAAATTGAAAAAAAATTCTTTAATGCACAAGCACAGAAAAAAAACGCTGTTTCACATAGATAAACAAACAAACAAACAATGAAATTAGTGGATAACTAGAAAATTAGAAAAAATGTTGAATGATGACTGATTCAGGTGTTCACGATAAACGATTGACTCGACTCTATGTCACAGTACTGTATCATCACATTATTTTTATTTCATTTCAAATTACAATCATTTTTGAATGAATGTTTAGATTCTTCTTCTTTTTTTGATGACGATTACCAATTTGAATCTTGGAACGGTTGGTTCCAGAATCGTGATGATGACGATGATAGTTAGTGGTGGTGAACAATTTTTTTCAACACACATACACACAGACACACATACACAGACATTTAACAATAAATGACGCGCGCATATTTTCGAATGAAAAAGCGGAAAAAAAATAAATTTTTCGCCATTCTTTTAGTGTTTAGCATCACACATATTCTATAGACAACCACTAACGACAATGATGATGATGATGATGATGACTGAAAGCGACTAAATAAATCGACTTGTATTTCGTTTGTTGTTTGCGTGTGTGTGTGTGTGTGTGTATAAAGGAAATTGTTCCAACAACAGTCAGCATCAGCAGTCAACAGCCAGAAAATGTGTAAACGTTTTGATGATGATTTGCAGCAGAAGCAGCAGTATTTGGAATCCGGAAAAAAAAGAAGAATGTGTATAATTCATTCTGTTCCATTTTATTTATCATGAAAATAACACATACCACCACCAAAACATTGCTACTACAATCATTACCGTTATTTGTACGATATAATATATAAATTCAGCTATTGTGTCCTAGCATTTAGCTATATAAACACACAAACACACACACATTATGTAATGTTATCTTTTATCTTTGAAATGTACGAATTTTTTTTCGTATTGAATGTGAATAGCAAAAAAAAAAAAAAATGAATCAATGATGAACACATATAAAGGGGAAAAAAATAATTTCTGCATAGCAATGCTATTTCAATGTGTTTGTGTGTGTGTGTGTGTGTGTGTGTGTGTGTGTGTGTGGAAAATAAAATTAAAAAAAAACAATTTTAAGGCCATATTATCATCGATGATAAAGTCAAACAATTTTTTTTCTATTGTCAAGATATATTCAGGGTTAATCTTTTTTTTTGTTATATAATAGAAATGTTCATCCATCTCATTCATTCATTCATTTATTTTAAACATCAGGTCACAGCAGGAATCGGATATAATATCAACACAACACAATACAAGAAATGAGATATAACTAACCGTTTGATAATAAAAAAAAAACTTGAGTGGACTAGAAGAAAAAAAAAACACATAGATGATGATGTTGTAGTGAGAATGATGACAGTCGTGCGTGTGATTGTGGCTTATTATTTTCTTTTCTTATGGAAAACTTTTTTTTAGATATTTTATTATCCTTACGGATTTTCATATTTCAATATTTGTAAAAAAAAATCCAAAAAGGAAAAAAAAATATCAGATGACCACCGACTGTGTTGTTTCCATCCAAACAGACAAAACAAATGCATTATATAGTGTAAATATGAAAATCTCAGAAAAAAACAAAAAAAAATCAGCACCGAAAAAAAGTGGAAAACAACAAGGCCTCAATAAAAATAAAAAAAATAAGAATCTATTGTTGTTGTCGGTTTGTTTCGGTTCATCTAGTGTTTTGATTTGGAATTTTCGGTTTAGAACTTTTGGTTTATTTTTTTTTCGATAGATTTTTATTTTGGTTCGTTGCCTATTTTTTTTCATCATTGATAATAATCACAAATATCGATCCAGAAAATAAAGGATGTTGATCCCTTGTGTGATTTTCTCGGTTTTTTCTTTCGTCACACACACACACACACATTTTATTCTGTTTTTTGTGTGTGTGTGTGTGTGTTTGGCGATGATATTGACATAACAACCAAAAATGTTTGTGATTGGATCTATGTGTTCGATAAAAAAAGGACTAGTAAGCCACAGACTGGAAATCTAGAAATTCGATCCATCATCAAATGCGTCGATTCAAATGGGAAAAAAAACAAAATCGAAAAGTATACATTTCACGAACAAAAATGCAAAAATTTTTTTTTTATTATCCACATAAAGGTGATAAAGGGCATTGTTGTGGTGATCCAGGCATCAGGCATCAGAATCGATTTATCAATGATTTATAACGGTAAAATGTGTAATAATAATAATAATAATAATGATGCATGAAAACAAAATATACAACAATGTACTATAACTAGATTTATGTGTGCGTGTGTGTGAAGTAAATTACCTCTCTCTCTCTCTCGCTTTTTAGCCGGAATTCTGGAACATGTTTTTATTTTTTATTTTTTTTTGGAATAGAGAAAAAAACCATCATTCCATTGCATGCATTCATCTATCTAAATTATTATTATTGGAAAATTTTTTTTCCCCGTTCACACTAATCAAAATAAATAGCTCTTTTGAATGAAATTTTTTTTTGATTTACTTTTTCTTGATTTATATTTGATTCCATTTCACGGGGTAAAGGTAAGATCATCATCATCATATAGAGGATGAGAATCTCATATATCTTCATTTTATTAAAAAGTGTGCGAAATAAGGTCTTAAACTTTGCCTTTTTTTTGCGTGTGTGTCCTGAAACGAAAATATTTTTGCGTTTATTAGATTATTACCAGGAAATTTCTTTTTTTTCCGCTGGTATTACTATTAATTGGACAGAACCACTCATATCAACACAAGAGGAGAATTCTGGTTGAATTCTATTGACAATGAAAATAAACAAACAAACAAAAAAAAAATGATGGGGATCAAATGGATGAAATGAAACGAAACTAGAAAAAAAAGGATCATCATCATTATCATTATCATTAGCGTTAATCCAGCTTTTTTTTGAGGATACAATTTTCTTGTTTACAAAGATGATGATCATGATTATGATTATTATTTATTTATTCATTATTGAATATATGATTTTGAATTGAAGATGTGATATTTTGGGTATAAAACAAAAATTCCCATTGATGATGAAGATGATAATAAGTATCGTCATTCGTAATATATTGATGGAGAAATCAATGATTATGGATAATAATCGATTATGATGAACGATACAATCGCATCAATGTGTGTTTCAATGGAATCAAGATTATCGAGCACTGTGGTCTATTTTTCAT
This sequence comes from Dermatophagoides farinae, assembly GCF_024713945.1. Lineage (NCBI taxonomy): Eukaryota > Metazoa > Arthropoda > Arachnida > Sarcoptiformes > Pyroglyphidae > Dermatophagoides > Dermatophagoides farinae. Next base: position 3,977,152 of record NC_134680.1, on the reverse strand, counting down.
TTTATTTCAGCCAAAGAAAAAAAATTGTTAATTTCTTTTAAATTGTTGATGATTTAATAATTTATTTGAATCAGAAAAAAAACGTAAAAAAAATTTCCAAAATTTGAAATGTGATCATGACGACGATGATGAACGACCATAAAATAGTATCAAGGGAACAACCAACCAACCAGGAAGAGAAAAAAAAATGAAAAACACAAGAAAAATTTCAACGTAATTTTCAATTGAAATAAAAACGAGTAAGAGAGAGAGAAAACAAACCAGTTCCAGCAAATGGATTTGATGATGGTAACGATCGAGCTGTACCCAAAATATATGTTGCAATTTTTTTTCTTTGCTCCAGAAAAAATAACATAAAAACTGAATGAAATATCATTCATAATTTATTTGAAAAAAAAATCAACTGAACCAAAAAAAAAAAAAAAAACAGAATCGAACTAGGCAACCAAAACCTTTTTCTTTTTTATATTCTTTTACCCATCAAATTTATACTGACTGATTGATATATATACACACATTCAATAATAATAATAATAATAAGCGTTGATTCTCATCAACACTGAAAGAATCTATCGATGTATGGAATAAAATTGGTTAGAAAATTAGCTTTCCTATGCTTTCAATCGTCAGCAATGATGATGATGATGATGGGATTTCAACATATATTACGAAACATAATAATAAAATGGTGTTGAAAAAACAAAACAAATGGATTGACACATTCTATTCTATTCATTTATTTATTAAAATGAACAGTTGTTATGATTATGATTATGATTATTAATAAATAATAATAATCATTATTACTAATGCTATCATCATCATCATCATCATCATCATCATTATCTCGTCATCTTCATCATCATGATCATTATTGTTGGACGATTATAATAATAACCGAAAAAAAAAATTTTTTTCGCCTATAATTCGTCCATCACTCGAATACTGATGCTTTCTCTCTCTCTCTCTCTCATCTCATTCATTATTCATTATGATGACGATCATGATGTGGTTGATTGGTTGTTTCCATAGTTTCTTCTTCGTCTCTCTCTCTTTCGCTCATTCACACAAGAGAAATAGATAAAGAGTAAGTGAATTAGTGGAAAAGGTGAATAGAATTCTTTCCGAAATGAAAAATTGCACTTTTCATTGCATTTTTTTTTCTGGAAAACTTTTTTCTTTCTTTTATCAAAATACCTTAAACTATCAGAATGTGTGTGTGTGTAGATTTTTTTATGGTGGATTCTTTGAATTTTCTTCACATGACACACACACACAAAAATATAGTACTGACAGATTTTTTTTCTGTTTAGGATGTTATCATGATGATGAAGTTCAATTTTCAATCAAACATTGTATACAAGAATTTTGGAAAGAAAAACAAATATTCAAGAAGTTTTAACAGCTAAAACAACAAACAAACAAAAACAAAAAAAATTGTAAAAATTATGTTGCAAGGCGTTCCAAAAACAAGACAAGTGTCTGTGTTTGGACGAGGTGTTTTGTGTGTGTGTGTACTTGAATCGTTTTGGATCATATTCTTAGTTTAGCATTTTTCTTTTTTTATTTTTTGCTTGTTATTTCGACAGGCTAAAAGCAGAAGAATAAACAACAACAACTACAACAATTTTATTAAGGCAGCTGATTCTGCACAAAAAAAAGTTTAGCTTTGTTAAATTTTTTTTAGCCATTGTTTTAGTTTATATTCAATCAAAAAAAAAAAAATCAACAGGAAAACAAACAAGATGATGACGATGATTGAATATGAGAAATGATGAGACGTTGATGTTTTTTTTCCTTTTGTCTTGTCCTTAGGATATTCTCACGAGAGATTCTTTGCTTAAGAATTTACAAAGTGATAAAATGTGTGTGTGTGAGTGCGAGAAACAAAAAATTCATTTAATCAGAAGAAAAAACAAAATCATTTTCTTTCTGATTCTATGTACATGAATGAATAAAATGAGATGATGATGAATTGAGGATTTAGCTGTTTTTTGTTTTGTGTTTTTCACAAATATTTGTTCATTGGCTTTTTTGTATTTTTTTTTAAATATAGAATTTTCATTAGAAAGAAATTCTGACCCAGATTCCGAAAAAATTCCATTGATTCACATATAAATGTAAGAATGGATGGATGGATGGATGAATGAATGGAATTAAAATTAGAAATATAGTATGACTGCAAATGACAGAAATCAATGAATTTGTTCAATGTTTAAACATACATATACTTCTGAAATCAGAATCGTTGTTGCTTCCAAATGAATAATCAATTACCAATTGTTTAGTTGTGGTTATTGTTCATTAGACAATAATGAACAATAAATCCAATGGAACAGTTCAAATGAAAACAAAAACAACAACAACAACGACAACAACAAAAAAAGAGGAAGAAAAAGAAAAATCGAAGAATTTCTCTTAATGAAATAGCCATATAAAGAATTTGTGGAATGTGTTTTTGATTCGGTAGAATTCTTTTCTTTTTTTCTATCTCTCTCTCTCTCTTTATTCTTAGTCAATTCAATCATTGACCACAAAAAGAAAAAAAACCAAATCAACCGAAATCGATTCTCCATATAGAATCCATACACGAATTGGTGATGGTTATGGTGGAACAAGGGAAAAAACCAAGAGACATTCATTCATTTTTTTTTTACTTTCATACAATTATAGATAAGAGTAAATTGTCGATTGTCTTGAATAAACATCTTTTTTTGATTTTTTCTCATTAATTCGCTGTTTTCATTGGTTTTTGTTTACAGATTTGATCAAATTGCAAAAAAAAAACATTTAAAATCATCATCAGCAGCTAAAAATATTTTCATCCATATGAATGATTTAACCAAACAAATCTAATTGAATTCAAATGGAATTTAAAAAAAATAAAATAAATTCAAACATCATCATTATCATTTAATCAATTGAAATTAATACAATATCAAAAATCGAATAAAGCAAACAACGTATTTTCAAATCATCAACCTAATTTGAATGACGGCCAAATAAAGAATTGTAAATGAAGTAACAAGAAAATAAACGAATAAACCGAATTGTGTATCGTGTGTGTATAAGTAAATCGAGAACTTTTTCTTTTGTTCTTTATTCTGATTGAACAACATACAAACACACAGATCAATCATGCATCATTGTTCCAAGATGAAAAAGCAGTAAGAATAAAACAAGACAGAGACATAAAGAAAAAAAATTCAATGAATAACCAAAAAAAAAAAAAATTCGAGGAAACAGAACAAAACACACACACACACAGACAATTTGTATTTTTTCTTTTCATTGATTCGGAAACTAAACATGTATCGGATACTTTTATTTCCGGTACTGATAGCCATCATCATCATCATCAATGACAATGTGTGTAACGGCGATGTTCATTGTATTTGACAATAAAAAAATGGGACAATTTTTTTTCCTATCTGTATCCAAAACGATATCGATGTGTAACCGATGATTGTGATGAACTCAAGATCGGATAGAGTATAGTGGAGAAAAGAGAAAAAAAAACGAGACAATTTGATAACCGAACAACAACAACAACAAAAAAGAAACAAAAAACATCAAATATCTAAATGTCCATTTATTTTGATATACAAACTACTACTACTGCTACTACTTGCAACTACAAGTACAACATAACGATCCACTTGGTCATTTGATTACAAGTATTCTAGTAACACAGTAGTAGAACAGACAGTGGATGGATGGAAAATTCAAAAGAATCATTCTGATTACAATTCAATTCAAAATTGTTTCGTTTAGCTTTAGAATTGCGCTTTAGAATCGAAAAAAAAGATTTTGAAATGTTTTATTTTTGTTTTGTTTGTGTTTAGAAATGAATGAATGAGAATTTTTTTCTTTTTGAGTATTGCACATTTCAATGTATAATGTTTTGGTTCGCAAACAATTGATGGGCAAAAAAAAAGGACAGACTTTTTTTTCTAATTCAAATATTCAAACAAATCCATATGGCCATTATTGGTTGTTATGGCCAAATAGATGAGCTCAATCACACAGTGTGATCATCATCAGCACTGGAAAATGAAATGGCTCAGAATCATTCAGATGGAAAATATAGAAAAATATTTCTGAAACACACAAAAAAATTGTGTCGATGAATGGAATTTTTTTTTTCTACATTCATTCTTGTTCACATATTTTTGTCCTGTTGTTGTTGTTGTTGTTGTTTTTGCATTATGTCTGTGTGTGTGCACAAACGAAAAATTCTAGTGGAAAGAATTTTTTTCCCCTTGAAAATACTAATTGAAAATTATTTATTCGTTTCATTCATCTATTTATCAATGATTATTTGTGCTTGCTTGATTAAGTATTCCATCAATTCGATTATCAACCAATCACTGTACATTATCAATGGTCCATAATTATATACGAACCATGTTATGTTTTCTGACCAAATTAAATTCAATTTATTGTATTATTAATAATTTTTCATATGATGATGATTGAAAAAAAAATTGTTAGGAATTGAGATTGGAAAAAAGCACTAGAAATTTGTCAAATTCTGGTTGCAAACAATAATAATTGATTTGATTTTACTTCTCACTTTCTTCATGCAAACACAATGAACAATAATCAAAATCAAAATCAAGATGTAATGCTAGAATGTTAAATGAAATAACTGCAAACTATTCAGATTTTCTAATTTTGAAATACTTGTGATGAAAATAATGATAAGAAATATATAAAGAATATAAGAATGGAAAAGAGAGAAAAAAAAATGGAAAATTCAATCGCTTTTAGCAGCAGCAATCCATTGCCAATATCAATAATAAACTCAAGTGATTTTTTTTTCTCTCTCAAAAAGTAAAAGCATTTTCATCATCATCATCGTAACAGGCAAATTCAAGTGAAATTATTATTTCATCCTTTTTTTCACTATAAGACATGAAGAATTGGAATGTTTGCCCACACACACACACAATTTCAATTTCAATCATTTTTGAAAAGATATGGATGTAATGGATTTTTGGAACATATTTTGAACAAAATGAAAAAAAAAATTCATCATCCAAATTCGGTTTTCATCATCGAATCAGAACATCAAGTTTTTTTTTGTTACTGGCTTAATGCTAACATCTTTTTTTTTGGTGCGATTGATGACAATCGTCATCGTCATCGTCGTTGATGGATCGATTCAAGGGAAACAATGATTTTTTTTTCTTTTTCTATAGTATATATTGACTTGAAATTGGACAAATAAATACACTGAAGAAAAAGTTTTGATAAGAAATGAAACTGAAAATGAAAATACAAAAAAAAACACCAAAACAGAAAAAAATGATTGAAGTGATCAGAAAGCAAAAAATTGAAACTTTTTTCACATTGAAATATCAACGACGACGACGACGACGACGATTGCGAAAAATCATTCCAATTCACTATTGCCAGCGGGCATGAAAATAATGTGTGTACTTTGTACTGGTAGTACAAACGGAACTGAATTTTATTTCGTCTTATGCACACACACACACACACACACAAGTCAAATAAGTGCATAAGATCAGAATCAAAAATTGAAATTTTTTTTTGAAAACTGATGAAAATATATTTCATCAGTTTAAACCTGAAAAAAGGCGATGACAATCTCTCGTTATTGCTGTTGTTGTTGTTGTAGAATTTATTTTTATTTATTCTACCTTCGGGGCCAAATTTATTTTATTTTTTTTTGCAGTTTATTTCTTATTTTAGGTTAACGGAAAATTGTTGCCAACTACATACATCACACACACACAAAGTTCATTCAAATAAATCAATTTTTCATTCTATAAATAAATAGTGGACCGGATATTAATTCTGAAATTATCAACCTCCGACAAACGGGCCCCGGTAATTCCCGTTATAAACAATCAAAATTCTACTTGTTAAATTTTATTTTTTCTGGTTTTGACATTGATCAAATCATAGAAACAGAGAAAAAGGAAAAAAAAGAACACACACACAGCACTGGATATAAAGAATCATCATTGGTCAAAATAAAAATTAATTTAATTGAATTGAACTGAATGAAAAAGAATTTAATTTCATCTAATTCAATTTCATTTCAGAATTTCTAATTTTAGTTATTTAGTTTGTACTTTATCTACGATGATTATGATGATAATGTGATAGAATCCAGAATTTAAGGAATCAAAAATCAAAACTGAAAAGAAATAAGAATCACCAATGTTTATTGGTGGAGAAAAAACTTGATTGCACCAATGTTAGACAAGTGGTCAGTGTGTGTGTGTGTATGTGTGTGTGCGGGGCAGCAGTATAACAACAACAATTCTAGATTCTAAATTCTAGTTTTTTTTGAAATTAGAAAGAAAGTAAATTCTTCTTTTTTTCTGATTCGTGTTTTATCATTACAATCAATGTAATTGAAAAAAAATCGTTTATTATTATTATTACGATTCACAAAATGAATGAACGAATGAAACAAACAAAAAAAAGAAAGATAAAATACAAAGACAAAGACAAACAAAAAAAAAACAGGAAAAAAAACTTGCTACATTCAGGCACTCACACACACACACACATCATTATAATCATCGACATTGAAACATGGAGTAGAGAAGAAAATAAAAACTCTTGTTGAAAACGTTGTTTCCAGTGGCAAAAAAAAAACGCCAGTAACAACAACAGTATCCGTTAAGTGAATGAATTTTTCAACATTTCTCTTTTGGTTATTTTAGAATGAATGAATGAAAAAAAAATTATTAAAACAAATCCGATTACCGAAAACACTAAATATAAATTCATGTTTGTCTAAAGTTTTTTTTTACTCATTCTGTTTTTTCGCTTGTTAGGAGAATAAAAAGGAACAACAACAAAAAAAATACGTCGATGATGATGACATTGTGTGTGTGTGTGTGTGTATGGGACCGAACAAAAAAGGTTGATTTGATTGACTGCCATTGTTATCATTGTATACAAATATTGCTTTTTCATTTTTTTTTGTTCCTGGATCATTATCAACGGTATTTTTTTTTGTTGTTTATTTCAACAACTTTAAAGGAAAAAAATTTATTGTTATTGTGCTTGTGTGATTGATTTGTTTGACAAAAGAATGTGGATGGATAAAATGAAATAATGAATTGTTGGAAAAAAATAAATGTCATTATTTTGACAATTTAAAATTGGAAAACAAACTCCAAATTAATGATGAAACCTTTGAATAAATCCTGATTGACATCATCAATATGTTTGATCACTTTCAAAAAAAAATATTCGACATTATGCCACCAAAACGTGTCCATATTGATGATGATAAATAAACAGAATTTATGAATTTTTCTGTCTGAAAAAAAATTCATTCTCTGACCGCAAAAGAAAAAAAGTTGACAATTTAGTTCAAATGTTCTACAATATGATCTATGTGTGAGTGTGTGTGTGTGCGAGTCACGTCAATGCATGAAATTTTTTTTTGGGATTAACACATCACATTATTTGTTGCAAAATATCGATGAATCGATCGATCGATTTCCATCATCATATTTTTCTATGTATTGAGACACATTACTTTAAACATAACAATGGTGTGTGTGTGTCTGTGGATCTAATGTAACCATTCAAGCTCAATGAAAGAATGGAAAACAGTGAAAAATTTCCATTTAGTTTTTAAATCATCGGGCGTGTGTGTGTTTTGAGATGATCAAAGAAAAAAATCGAATATCAAATGTTCAACACATCCAACGCCTACAACATAGACACACACACACACAATTATCATTGATCCATATCGATTAGACGGGTTATTATTATTTTGTTTGTTTCAAAAAAAAAAAAAAAAAATTCAACAAAACAAACTTCCAAATTCACAAACAACATTCACTATTGACAAACAGTGAAATAAAGTACGGTCCAAATTATAACCCAAATAACAACAACGAAAACAAAAACGATGATGACAAATTCCGACAAAAAAAAAATGTGCAGCAATTATTTCATTTTTTTTTCTTCGTTTACTGGAACTATAACCAAAGTGAAAAAATGTCCATTTTGTTTTCATCGTATCATCATGTCAAATTCGTCATACGTTTTCTCATGAACAACAACAACAACAACAAAATACGTCTGTAAAAAACATAGAATCTGGAATTTGAAACATTTTTTTTATTCTTTATTTTTATAAAATTCTTTTTATCATCAAGCAGCGGTGGTGGTGGTGGTAGTGTAGGGGAAAAGGAAATGTGAAAAAAAGATCTTGGAATGATATTTTCAAAGCAGCAAGCAAAAATACAAAAAAAAAGTTTGTAATGACATCAAAAACATGTTCAATTCGATCATCATCATCATCATTATCATGGCCACATATCAAAATATCAGAATAAAAATTTAGCACAAACAAAAATCATCATCATCATTAAGGTTCATCATCATCAAGCGATGCTTTTTTTTCGACTATCTCAAAGTTCCGTTTTGATTCTTTTTCTACCACCAAGACAATGATGATGATGATGATCATTGATGCTATTAATGATCCTGTATGTGTGTGTGTTTATATTCTTTGTTATCAACGGTTTTTCAATGTCATTTTCACTTTTTTTTCTATTACAATTCTATCACACAAGAATTTAGAATGATAAAACATCGATAGTATACGGTTTCATTTGGTTCAGATCAATCCGAATAAATGGATATAAATACTGATGTCGATCATTGAGAACAACAAAAAAATGAGAAAAATTTAATTTGATTGAAATGAAATTTTATTATTAGCACTGTTCAGAATGGGTAAAAACACTGGACCTGAATCGTTTGAAAATTTTAAAAGAGAGAGAGAGAGAGGGAAAAAAAATTAATGATCAAAGTTTATTTCATTTTATTCTCAAATTCTTCATGTCATTGATAACGATAATGGCAATAAAATCAAAGTCATTTCAAATAGAAAACAATATTCTTTTTTTTCCATTGCAAACATTTTGTCCAATCATTTTTAAAGAAAAGCAATTCTTTGATTTTAGATAAAATACATACATACATAACTGAAATCGCAGAATCGCAGAATAGTCAACATACACACATACACATGTAATAATAATAATGATCTTTATTACTGGTGGGAAAAAAACGTATGTTCAATTTTATTTTGAAAATCAATTTCCGGTAATATAATAAAAAAAATTCTAAATGGAAAAAAAACACTCGGTAAACAACGAATAATTTTCCATTTTTTTTTCTCTCTCTCTCTCTCTCTAATTCTTTTCATTCACATAAATTGAAATAGAAAAATAATAAACCAAAAGAACAAAAAAAAAATGAATAAATAAGAAAATGAAAATGGTATTTGTACACAAAATTCTGAATAATAATAATAATAATAAAGATTCAACATCAGCATAAACCTAACCATACTATCGAACCCAAACAACTAATATTTAAGATATGTCAATGATGATTGTTTTGGACCATTTTGAGACTCTTGGGAACCAAAATATAAAACACTAGAACAATGTTTTGTTTTTTTTGAGTACGTGCTCGTTCTGAATGATTCTGTTTTCTTTGAGTTTATTTGTCAAATAAATAGCATATATATACATACATGATAAATGTATTCTAATTCTTATAATCTTTTAATGTATTATATTCGATGTTGTGTAATAAACCCACACCCACACACACACACCCACGCACATGCACACGCACACACACACACACAGACATAATGATGGAATTTCAATTGTGAATTGAGAAATTCAACTGATTAAATTTTTGAAATTGGCATCCAATTTTGTTCGTTTGTTTTTTTTTTTTTTTGCTTTATGACAACAATAATAATAATAATATTCAAAACGACCATTTCGGGAATTATCTTATGGATCAATTGGATCATTTGGTTGTTAAAAAAAAATTTCAAATGTCGTGGAATATATTGTTTTTTTGACAAACGAAATAAACAAAACAAAAAAATGTTTAATGGATTTATTTATGATAACGTAGAGAAAAAATAGCGGCAAAAAAAAATTTTTCTTGGAAAATAAATAGATAACTTTTTTTTGGGGAATCATCATTTTCTTCTTCTTGTTTCGTTTGGGGATAATTCAAAAATCGACCAAAAATTCAAGAGAAAAAGTTTTTTTTTTGAAAAAAAAATCCGAAAGATTTCCTATGCGGATAATTATGAAATTTTTTTTGTTTTGTTTTGTTTTGTTTCAGCAGAAAAAGTTTTTTTTATCTAATTTTTCGGTAATAATTATATTTTAAAAAAAAATTTAAAGCAATTCATTAATTAATCGGCTGACAGGGCGTGTGTGTGCGTGCGTGTGTGTGTGTTTAGAAATTTCCTAGCAGCAAAAAAAAAGAGAGAAAAGTTTTCGAACCAAATTGTTTCCAACAAAAAAAAAACAAACGCACAAATCAAGTCAATATGCTACACACGAATGTACTAACTAACTAACTAACTAACTAACAACAACAACGAAAAATACGAGACAAAAAAAAATTAATCCTTTCGTGCTTTCGGCTCAAAATAAAACGAAAAACAAACAGAAAAACTTTTTTTTTCACAAACAAAAAACCCACACATAGAGACACAAACTAATAAGTTGGTAACAACTGGGATTGTCATTTTAGCAATAGCAATGGCAATGATGATGATGATCCATTGTATCTAAACTTGGGAGATATTTTATTTCTTTCCTTTCAACCCATTCAGCTCTAAATAGACTCTTGTGACGCGAAAGACATAGAGAGAGAGAGAGAACAAATTAACGTTGTGACATTTTATGGATGGATCATCATTATAATCAACAGAAAGAAAAATATAAACGGACCAATAAGTATTATGGAACAACATTCAAATATTATGACTAAAGTGTGTGTGTGTTTTTAATTAATTCTGATGATTATTATGATGATCATCATCAAAATTAATTAATATAATTAAATCTGATGAATTTTGGTTGATTCATAATTTAAAAAATGGGAAAAAAAATTTCATGTTTCACACACACAAAAACACGCGAACACCGTAGAGAATAAATGAAATGAATGTGGAACAACAACAACAATAATAACAAAATGGCCATATATCAAGTGAATAATTTCACATTTTTTTGGGTTTTTGGATCAAAACACACACAATGTTTGAATAATGTTATGTATATTCTCTTGTAAATTGAATATGGTCATCATCAAGGAACATGGGAAAACCAACAACAACAACATAATCATATTGAGTAAATTTAATTGATTCGAATGATGATGATAATAACAATTAACACAACAATGATAAAAACATTAATATATAAACACTTACACATGCAAACACACACACACAAAAGCAATGTGTATGTGTACGTATGAAAAGAATTTTTGAAATCGAAATTGAGAATCCAACATATTTCATTTCGTATACCGAATAAACGAATTTTGGTTGAGATTATTTGATTAGATGCCATAGAGTAAATATATTACATACATAAACACACACGCAAACAAAAGAGAATTTCGATGATTTTTTTTCTGTCTCATTTTTGTATATATATGTGTGTTCATTAAATTAATTGAAGTATATTCTGTTGATTGGGAGGGTGATCATTCATTGCTTTTTTTCTGGCTATTTGATGAGTGGGTAAAAGAATAGAAAATTAGGCCTTGGCCATACATTCTGCTGTTACTATGAATGTGAAGTACGCTAATTAGAAGAATATTTTTGCCTCGGTTTTTTTTCTTCTCTTTCAATCAATATCAAAATGGTCATCAAAGGATTGATGATGATGATTCCCAAATGGGAAAACAATGGAAAAGGAAGAATAATGTTTTATTCGTTGTCAAAATTGTATCGAATTTCATTCCATCATAAAATTCTCATTTGAAGACTGAAATTTAAGCATTTTGTTTCTGATTGCGTCAAAACAACAACGACAATGCAAATGTGACAAACTTATTGACTGTCACTTACTAATTGGACACGTTCAATTAGTATGTGATAAAAACAAATAGAGAAAAAAACTGACAACAAATGACCTTGTTTTTCTGAAATATTCTTCTTCCTTCTACTAATGATGATGATGATGATGATTGGAAAGACAAATTCATTAATGGAAAAAATAAGCGAAAAATATAAGGTCTTAAGATGTGACCATGTGTGTGTGATAGTCAAAGCTAATACTACATATGAACGAAAAACAGAACAAAAATTTTGTTTTGACATTTCAATTAATTGGATCAAATTCAATTCGTTCAAAAATGTTTTCGTATGTTTCAAAATTGTATCCACAAATGTAATATGGTCGTCGTCAGTGATGTGTTGTTTGTGATATTTGTATATCAAATTCATTCCAACGCACACACATTATATTGGATCATTCGATTTTTTTCAAATTCGAGATTGTTTTTCCATAATAATCATTCACAAATTCAAAAGATAGAAAAATACGACAGTTTAAATGATGGTGATAAAGAGAATTCGTTTCGTTTCTCTTACTCACAGTATTTTTTTTTTGTGAAAAATTAATCCAGGACAATACGACGGACATGGAACCAGATTTTCAATTCAAACGAAATACACACACACACACTCACATGTGCACACACATATTTGATCTGTCATTCGTGTGCATGAGATAAGCAATGTGAAAATTAGAGGAAAGAAAACGACAAAAAAAGTGTTTGATAAGAAAATTTCTTTTTTGACACATCATCATTATCATACGAATGTGATATCATTAATTGAATTCAAAGAAAATTTTTTTTTCTTCTTCTTTTTCCATTTAGAAACTTTTAAGAATGTTAATACATTTTGTACACAGTAAAATGGATAATAATAAGTTTCTATCTATCTTTTCATGTTATGTGTTGGTGTGAATGATTCTAATTGATTGTATGATTGCAGTGAGTGAATGATGAAATAAATCGGATCTGTTGTTGTTGTTGTTGTTGTCTGCTGTTGATAATTATGACGATGATGGTGACGTTTGCAATTATATATTGGGATTTATTCTGGTTTCATTTCAAAATAATTTTCATTCTCCCATTTTGAAAATTGGATTTTCACTCTCTATACATATTTATTTTTATTCGAAACAAATCAATGATGATGATGATGATGATGATGATGATGACGGCAATTTGATTGATTTCTAAATTATTTTCATTTCAATTTTGTTTTTTTTTTCGCTTTGTTGTAAATCAATTAATTTTTCTATAAGTTTGCAATGAAAAAAAGGAAAAAATTTCTTTTAAAAATTAAACAAAGTTCGTGATAGTACAAAGAAGAGAAAGAGAAAAAAGATTCATATTCAGAATTCTTCATTCAAAAAATGATCAATGATCAGAATAATTAATTTCTTTCGATTTGTGTGCCTGTGTGTGGCTGATCATACAAATTGTTGATAAACAATGACATAACCATAACGTTCAATAATTATGATCAATAAAAATGATCAAAAAAAAAATGGTAACAGAGACGACTGGTAACAAATGGACCGGATAACAAGCCATAGTTTAGATTTTTTTTTCGGTTTGAAGTTGTCATTGTCGTTGTCTTATTTTCTTGCAATTTACACACCAAACACACACACACACACACACACACACAAATACATATTTGATCCATATGAAACGAAAAAAAAAATTAAAGAATGATACGCGTAATGATTTGGAAACAAAACAAAACAAAACAAAAAACAAAAACCCAGAAAAGAAAAAAATCAAACAAACAGACAAACAAAACAAACAAACAAACAAAATCCAGGAACAGGAAAAGCAATAATAACAACAAAAAATGTATCGTCTTCGATTTTTTTCTTTGTTATTTTTTTTTGTTTATGGTTTATTCAGGATTCCGGATTCTTTTCATTGGTATTTCTTTCGAATGAATGTCCATTGTGTTCAATGTGTGTGTGTGAACAGAATCCAAAACATCATCATCATCAGTGTATGAACCCGATTGAAAGTGAAAATAAGGATTGCATTAGAATCAAAACCAAAAAAAAAAAAAAAAAAAAGAATCTAAAGTATGATATGATCATCATTGATTTTGCTGTATCAACAGAAAAAAAAAATGAAAACCGTTTTTGGTTTTGTTTTTGTTGACATTGTGTGGCTATGCAACCAAAAAAATAACAACGACAATTGAAATGTAATTGCCCAATTTTTTGTTGTTGTTGTTGTTGTCGCCGCTAAATTCATTCACCGAATTATCATCATCAAAACAATGAATTTTACAAAAAAAAAAAACAACTGACAACAGGCAATTTCCGTTTGTTGAAACACAGAAAAATAATTAACGGTAACATGCATGTGTATGTGATAATGGAGAGAAAAAAAAATTTCCGTTTTTTTCGATCAAATAAAAATAATTGAAAATCACAATACCGTGCAAAGAAAAACAATGACAACAACAACAACAACAACGTTCCAAAAAATCCGAACAAAAGTCATCGATGGACTGAAGAGAGATGGGGGTTGTGAAAAAAAAAATGATTTTGGATCAACCTCCAGAAAAAAATTAGTTAGTTTTTGAGCTATGTGTGTGTGTGTGTGTTCAACACTAATTATATATGATTCGGTTCATTAGTCAATGGCCATCCAAAAAAAAAGAAAAAAAAAAAACAAAAACAAAGAAAAAAGTTTATCAACAACATCATTGGACAAACCAGAATTACAGTATAGTTTTTTTGCAAAATTTTGCTTGAAGGCTTCTTCTCTGAATGTTTCAACATTTAGTGGTGTAGTTAGTAAGCTTATCATCAATGTTGCCAGATCTTAGAACTTACAAACATGAATGTGAATACAAAAACCAAAACAAGATTGAACAAATGATACTCCAGGGGTTTTTTTGTGTCGATCGATTTGAAATCCGGACAATTTCACAAAGAAATTCTCATTTTTTCTCTTTTTTTTTGGCTATATTGAAACACATTTTTCTGGATTATGATTCTGACTACCACTACCTTTTTCTTTGTTATTTAACTTTTGTTTTGGTGAGAGAATTTGATTCGTAAGAAAAAAAAATTAATTTCCAATTCAACCAAAAAAAAAACAAAAAAAAAACACGAAACGCCCACGCACACCGAGAAAGAGATACAAAATTTGTTGATTGTTTTTTTTTCTCGTTTCGTTTCAAAAAAAATATTATTATTTTGACTGCATGATACATCATCATCATCATCAGTAGCACTTTGAAATGGCTTTTATTACATTTTTATTTTTTAATTTTCTAACACTGTTTGTGTATGTGTGTGTGTGTGTGTTTCATTTTTGTGTCTTCATAAATGTAATCGGGTCATTTTTTTTTGTATATGAAAATGGAATCCAGAAACAACAAAAACAACAATGATGAGAAAAATGGGAAGTAAAAAACAACAAATAGTACTATTACACAAATTGAAAGGTGACAAGTTGATCTGGCACAGACATTTACACACAGAAACAGATAGACAAACAAACAAACAAATGGCTAATAAATCATTAGGAATCATACAAAAAAAAACAACACAACAACTACAACAACAACTGAACTAGAAAAAATATAGAAAAAAATGAATAAAGTGCCGTGTGTGTGTGTGCGTTTGTGTAACAATTTCGATGAAACAAAAAAACTATAGATCCAGAATGATGATATAAAATTGCATTTAAAGCCTCTAGAGAGAGAAATGTATGTGTGTGTGTGTAAGTGAATGAATGAATGAATGTAAAAATACCAAAAGCAAAAGCAATATGAATTTAGATGCCAAATATGTGCGTGTAGATTTCCATGGAACAATGATGAATAAAAGCAAAAAAAAGCGTAGAGTGAAAAAAATGGAATCAAAATGGAAAATGTCCACTGAAATATTTCCAGTGAAAAAAAACAACAACTACAACAACAAATTTCCAATGTCAATCCAGAATCAATACATTAAAAAACCAAATGACTTATGCTTTATCTTCTACTTTATCATCACCATATCACCCATCCACCTCTTTCCATTAGATATAAAAACATTAAGAATCGAGAAACAAAGAAAAAAAATGGTAAATTAATTAGTGATTCTTCTACTTTTCTTTTGCTTTTGCATCACAGGTAATCCTCATCAAATGAAATTCAATAAATGCTTGATAATACTTAACTACTCGAATGATGATGATGATGATGATTCCACCAATTTTGGCCAATATGTTGTTCATACTGAGTCCAGTTCACATCATTCATTGTTTCATGAAAAAATTCGATAAACAGAGAGAGAGAGAGAAAAAAAAAGATTCTAAATCATTTTCAATTGAAACATTGTCGAGGAATTTTTCCCTTCACGATCACCACCACCACCCCAGAAACGATCCAATCTATTATAATTAGATTTAAGAACAAAAATCACAAACTAATAATAATAGAAAATATAAAATATACAGTTAGACAGACTAAATGAATGTAGAAAAAAAACGACAAAATTAAGTGAAATTAAAAGAATCAAAACTAAAACGAAATAAAACAAGAGAAAAAAAATTATCCAAGAATTACCATTTTGAAACAAACACACATATACAACGAAAGAATCCTAACGAAAGTCACATTAATTACTTTTTTTTTGTTTCATTCTACCATTTTATCTATATTTATGTGCGTGTTTGTTTCGCCTGTCGATCCATTAGTTTACATTATCTCAAGGCTCATTACTTTTTTGTTTTTACTTTTCATTCATTCATTAGAGTTGGTTGATGTTGCTAGTGGTGTGCAGCAATGGTCAAAATCAGGAACAAAAACAAAAAAAAAATCTTACAAAGTGTTAACCAAAAAAAAAAAACGTTCATCAAATGAAAAGAAAAAATTCAAGAGAAAAATTCCGAAATGAAAAAACTTTATTCTTGAATCTAGATCTAAAAAACGAGAAAGTTTTCAGTCAAAATTTTCACCAATTGTTCGACATAACAACGTGTATACAATCATTTTGACATTTAATGTTGCTGATGATGATGGTGTGTGTGTGTGTGTGTGTGGTCATTAATGACCATTGATGATGGCAACAGAAAAAAAACTTAAAAAAGTAAAAACATTCTAAATTCTAAATTTTTTTTTTCTGTTCAACACAAATATAAATGACAAATTCTAGTAATGAGAGAGAGAACAAAAAATTCCAAGTTTTAAAATCAAAAGAATACACTCATGATGATGATGATAAAATAGCAGTCGTAAATGGATTCGTCATTTACATTTACATTTGTACCTAAACCAGACCACACAAACCAAACCAAAAAAAAAAGAAACTGTATTTTAATGTAATGTGAAAGAAATGGAAAAATCCATGAAATGAGATTGGGACTGGTCTAGGCCACTAGGCTTAGCCCAATGCAATAAGACATTACACATATACACATTAGTAAGGAATTTGGAATTGTAATTTCTTTGTAGTTTTCTCTTCTCTTCTTTTCTTTTTTTTCTTTTTCTATTTGTTATCATTGTTGTTAAGAATGGATGGATGGTTATTTGTAAAAGATGAAATCGAATAAGAGTACCACTACGACGACGATGACAACATCAATTTTTTTCACATTTTCTCCATTACTGAATTCATTCATTCACATTCACATTCATCTCGTTGATCATGATATATAGCAATGATGATGATGATATTTTTGTTTGAATTTTTTTTTCATATCTGAAATGAAAAAAAAGTTTCAATTCTGGATTTTTCTCAAACACGAAACAAAGTCTCTAATTTAAAATTCAGAAAATGAAACCAAGAAAAAAAAAATTTCAGTTTTCAATTTCTCATCTTTCTTTCCAAATTGTGAAATGCGGATGTAAAAAAAAGACGAGCAAGAAGCAAAACAAAACAAAACAAAAAATGTTCATTGCGGTTCGTTTCATTCATTCGTTGATATCAGAAATCCGGTTGATGATTTGATGAATTTAGTTTTTCAACCAACCACCACCACACAACTTTGTCGGTGAAAAATAAAATGGCCATCTTTGTCGGGACGGGCAAAAAAAAAAAACAACAAAAACATTTCGACAAACGGAAAAAAGTCTAAATGAATTCTTGAAAAAAAAATTGAAAAGGAAAAGAAAATGAATTCTTTTCGTTTCGTTTTTTTGCTGTTTTTAATGATCAAATATGGGTGTGTGTGCGTGTGTGTATGCGTTTGAAGAAAAAAACCCGGAAAATTAAAGTTTTTAGATTCAAAACACATACAACGACAACAACAACAACAATAATAACGTAGAAAAAAAACATACTCAATTACCAAGTTGATTCATTAATGAAAATTTTAAAATTCCAAATTTAAACTTTTGAACATGCAAAACAACAACAACAACAACAACCATTAATCCATCGTCGTCGTCGTTGTCGTCATATGTGGTCTGCCGTTACTAGCATTTTTCATTTTTGGTTGCACGTAGTCATACTTTTTTGTTGGATCGATTTGATTTCATTTCATTTCATTCCATAATTGTCAAATGACGAAATGTTTGACGACGATCATTGTCATTATTTGCTGGCTAATTCTAATTCTTGCAAAAAAATAATAAGTACGAGAGCAAAAAATAAAAAAAAAGAATGAATGAATGGAAAAAAAGGAAGTAAAACCCTAAATGTACCCTGTATGTAGAAAATGATGATGATGATGATGATGATAATTTGTTCATGATGATAATGATAATGATAATGATTGTTTCATGAATATATTTAAATTCAAAGCAAAAAACATTGAAAATTTAAATTACCGTGTTTTCGGTTTTTTTTTCTTTTTTTGGTATATGAATTCGATTCACAATCACCAGTCTTATGTTGATGTTGTTGGTGTTTCTAGGTGTTTTTTTTTCTCTGTTAGAAACGAGGAAATTTTTAGATTCTAATTTTTTTTTCAAAATTCTAAAAGAAAATGATCTTTGAAAAAAAGTAGCATAGTGAATTGCGTTTTTTTTGAAAAAACGAATTTTAAAATTTAATGGTTTGTCGCATCATCATTACTTTGTGTACGATTAATTCTCTATTCTCATTTGTTGTTGTTGTTGTTGTTTTTTGTCATCACATTATTGTAAAATCTTGTCCTGATGATGATGATGATGGCGATAATGATAATGATATGGTAAATGATTTTGGTAATGAAAGTTGGTTGAATGAAAATTGTTGGAGAAACCATCATCGTGATGATGATGATGATGATGACAAATTACAATGGAAAATTCATGAAGCATGAAATAGAAAAATTGAACTGAACTTTTATTTTAATTTTTTTTTAGAAAAATAAGAATTTTTTTTCCGAAACAATTTGCAAACAACAACAACAACACAGTAACAGGAACAAATTCGAGATGTAAAAAAAAGAGAATTCAATGTTTGGCGAATCTAAGAATTCTTTTTTTGTAGTTGTTCCAAATTAAAAGGATTAAAGTATAACGATTTTTTTTGTTGACTTCACATTTTTATACTCGACAAATTTTATCGTTTTAGGTGGGTGTATGTTTCATATTCTAATCATCAGCTTCATTAGATCATCGATCATAAATTTTTTATAATTTTAAAAAATTGTGCGAAAAAATTTCCCGGTAATCTATGATATTCCCAACACATCCATCCATTCATCCACGAAAAAGAACGAATCTTTCATTCTAATTCATCAAAATCATTCATTATCATTCGGTTGATTGACCGTATGGTTTTTATGGTGAAAAGATTTATGATCCACATCATTATCATCATTTAATATTTAGTTCAATGGGGAGGAATAAAAATTTTAATTTTTTTTTGCGATCCCAATTTCGATAAAGAAATTGGGACCGAAAAAATCGAAAATCGTTTGACTTTCTTTTTCATTTGAATATACTTAGTGTGTTTGAAATTCTGAAACGAATTTTAAAATAGAATATTCTATGAACAATAGATAAAATTAATGGAATAGTGAATACTCCCACACGCACACACACGCACAAAAAAAGATTGAATCTTTATTTCTCTCTCTCTCTCTCTCCCTTTCTTTTTTTTTGGTGATGTACTTACAATGGAATCATTGATGCAGAAATTAATTTGCATTTTCGAGAAAAAAACAGATGAAAATAAAACCAATGATGATGATAATGAAAACTTTTGATGATTTTGTAAACTTTATTTTTTTTTTGAATAGAAAATTCTTAAAGCAATAAAAATTGTATATATACATCATCACATCAATCATATATTTCGTGTGAATGATCCAGACAAATGTATTGATGAAAATGAATTTCACAAACAGAAAAAAAACAGTATGTGAAAAGGTGTTAAAGTGTTAAATTGTTGTTGGCTGTTGAAATTCATTCAATTTCTATGTTGTATTCATTAAATTGTCCCAAAAAAAAAAACATTCTCGGACCATTTAATTTGAATTGATAGAGGAAGAAAATTTTGTGGCTCCAAGTTACTTATAAATAAACACTTTATATATATAAAAGTGTCTTGTTTATATTCTTAAGATGACAAATTCAATTTATTCAAAATGTGTGTATTCATTGACGATGACGACAACGACAACAACAAATATTTCGGATATTTTCTCAAATACTCTACTGTACAATCGTTTGTCCACTTGACGTTATCCAAAAGAAAAGAAAAAAAATGATACAAATTCTGTGTATGTGACGTTATATTCACTTTAATTCAACAAACCATCAACACTTTATATGTGTTTGTTGAGAATTTGTTTTCTTTCCTTTCATTTTTTTTTTGCCAAAGAAAAAATGCAAACCTAATTTTATTCATCTCACACACACACACACACACAAACAAACAAACAAACAATACCAATCGGTTTGACAGATTTTCGTTTTTCAAAAAAAAAAAAAAAACATTGTTTTCTTTTCATTTCATTTCATTCATTGAGAATTCTCATACACACACACTCAAACGAACAAAAAAAAAAAAATTCATTTCATTCAATGTGTGTATGTATTTTTGGCGAATGTGTACCACTCAATTTCAATTGTTGATCCGAATTGAGAATCTCGTTGTTGTTGTTGTTGGCTGGTTGCTTTCGATCGAACCTCAACAACGACAATGGCTAAATGGAATTTCCGGGAATCTATATATAAATATAATCAAACAAATTGAAAGTACACACACACACACAATTATTTTCGATGACAAATTTTTTCTTTCTTTTTTTCGATTTTAGAAAACGACAACAACAACAAAATTTTTCATTCAATTGGATTTGAGATTCTGGAACCAAAAAAAAAAATTTCAACAACAAACAAACAAAATTGACATTTATTGTTTCGGGCTATTTTAAAGAAAAGTTAACTTTTATTTTAATTTCGTTTTCGGTTGTTGTCCAATTTTGTATGTCCATTTTCATTCCATTTCACACAATTATGGTCAGTGCAAAAAAAGGAAGCAAATAAAAATAAAGAAAAGTTTTCATAAAATATTATTATGAACTGCCAATTTTCATTTTCGAAAATAAAATAAAATAAAATAATAAAAAAGCTCAAAACAAAACAAAACAAAAAAAAACGGAAACAATAAACATTTTGAACCTGTCCGGTTTAAAAAAAAAATTTTAACAATAAATGACTTGACCAAATGATAAGAATGAACATTCGAACATCTTGTTGTTGTTGTTGTTGTTGTTGTGATTTTTCGGTTCACCGATTTTCATACCCAAAGAAAAACAACAACAACAAAATCTGTTTCCTGTGTTGAGTTGTTGTTGTTTTTTTCAGATTCATTGTTTCACAACAAAAAAAAAACAGTGATACTTTAAAGTTGAATTTTTTTATCACAGAAAAAACAAAGAATTTAAAATGAATGAAAAAAATCGTTCCGGATCTTTATTGTTATGGAACGAAGTAGTTTTTTTTTCGACAAATGTTTCCGGATTCTACTGTCATACACACGTGTAGTGAAAGAATTTTTCCTACAAAATCTAAATGAAACAATTTATGCTTAATGAATTTTTTTTTCTTTTTTTCGTACCAAAAATTCAATTCTGTAATAGAATTTAGTTTTTTTTCTGACTCGGTATGTCATTTTCATTTCCGTTAGCTCATCACCATTGATGATAATGACGGTGGTGGTGGTGGTGGTGGTGGTGATGATGGTGGTGGTTGCACGGGTAGTTAATTGGATTCATTCATTATGTTTGATGAATTCAAAAATTCAGTCAATTTTCGGGTTATTCTTTCACCCGGTTTTGCCGATGGTTCATTGTTTCCATTTGACAAAATCCAAATCGAATCAATAGAGTTCTCTGGAACGATAGTCGAATGGAATTAAATTTGTGATTAATTAATTATAATAAAAATTTTCCTACATTAATTTATCCATTGTTCATTGTTCATTGAATATTCGAAAATTTTTTTCATGAAACAAAATAAATTACCGAAATTCGAAAAAAAAATCAAATTTATAAAGGAAAAATTCACCAAAAAAAAACAAGAAAATCGCTATTTTCTATTGTATATTTGCCTTTTACGAGCAGTGATCATTTACAAACGACAACATTATTTTTATTTTTGCCGACAACTTTTGAATTGAGGTAATTGTGTCACAGTATGTGAATATAGAATCAAAATTTGTATTACAATAATTGTAATAAACATTTATCATCATCATAATCATCATCATCACTCTTTATGATCATGATACATTTGGATTTAAATAAATTTTCATTCGTCGAAAAAAAACATTCTACTTTTGACTACTAATTTTTTTCTCGTTTCCAGAAACACATCTCTGAAATGGATCAAATGATGGATAAACAAACAGCAGCAGCAGCAACAACAACAACAACAACGGATAAAACTAATGTTTTGGAACAAAATAATAATAGTGATGGCCAATTTGTAGAACCATCATCATCATCATCATCATCAACACAAATGATAAGTGAATTTGAATTACAACAACAATTGTTAAACAATTTAAAAGATTTATATGCAATGATTGATAATTTTAAACAAGATTTACTAGACAATTGTGTGGATATTCTTCATATGGAATTAAAACGTTTTGAACAAAATATGTCAAAATCTACATGAAAAAAAAAATCTGAAAACAACTACTGAACATTTTTTTTTCGCATCGATCGATAGAGACGAGATTGAATTTCATTCGAATTTTGAATGAATAAAAAATATATTTATTTGAAATAAACAAACACAAATGTTCAAACAAATCATTGAGTGAAATTGAATGAAACACAACAACAACAACAACAACAACAACAAAACTGACTGAAATATCAACAATCTTAATGGTTTGAAAATTGATATTACATCCTTAACCATTATCATATCATATATTCATACGATCAATTGTATTGTGTGCAATGATGTCAAAAAGGAAAAAACAAAATTCATATTACTAGAATTATCAATGTTTTTTTTGGTGGTTTTATTCATTTTTCTTGAAATTTTCCAATTCGATCCAAAAAAAAAAAAAACAAACAAACAAACAAAGAAACAAAGAATTTTCAAATGTAAAAAAAAGCTTTTAAGATGAGAGAGACACACACACACGAACATGTTTTCTTTTCCATCAACAATTTTTTAAGCATAAAAAGTTAATGCGAACAAACATAACATTGAGAGTATCCAATGAATAAAAAAAAAATAAATAAATTCCTCGAATATTTTTTGACATTTAATTTTGTAATGTCATTCATTCAGTCATGGATATATATACATTGATTGTGTCAGCTATCCATAGTAGTTGTAATTAATAATGTAATTTAATCCCTAAAGAAATGAACAAAAAAAAACGACAACAACAACAACAACAACAAAAAACATCAAAAAATCTGTTTTTTGCTACAAAAAAAAAAAAAAAAAAACAAAAACAAAAACAGCTAAAATCAAATGAAAATTGACATCCACCATATGATCCGACTACAAACTGTGTGTGATGCGTGTGCCAAAGAGAATTTAGCATCGCCAATAACAAAAAAAAAAAAAAAAAAAATAAACAGACAGTGAAACAAACAAAAAAAAAAGAGAAAAGTGTCAATGTTATATAACACACAAGGAGAGAAGTTTTTTTTTCTTCTGGCTTCTGTATGTTCATTTTTTTCTGCTGTTGTTGTTGTTGTCGTTGTTTTTGTTCATTATGATTTCTGTTTTCTAGCATCCAAAATATTAAATTACCAGTGGAGAGAAAAAAAATAAAAAAAATTCAATCATTTCTCCGGATACATATTTTCGGAGAATTATTCATAATATCGTCATAGTGTCGTGTTTGTATTCCTATATTTAATTCATTTTTTTTGTTTGTTTGTTATCATTACCTCTGTTTCACTAATTGATGCTAGAATGCTAATTACAATTATTATGGCGATGTTGTATTTTTTGCTGGATTTTTTTTTCGTTTCGTTCGGGTGAATTTTTTGGATTCGAATAAAAATTCTTCATTATTCCGTCGGTGGGTTAACTTGTGCGTACAAAACAACAACAACAATGATGATGATGATGATGTTCGAATGTTTTGTTTTTTTTCCTGTTGTTATATTTCACCAAAGCTGATTTTTGTTGTTGTTGTTGTTTATATTTCGTTTAATATTAATAATAATGATTTTCTCTCTTTGTGTGATGTACAAATGGATGTATGGATGGATTCATTCAACCGTTGTGTCGTCGTTATTGTTGTTGTTGTTGTTGTTTGGTTTTCGATATTTTGTTGTTGTTGTTGTTATTATTATTCTTGTTATTTCGTGTGTGTGTGTGTGTGTGTATGTTTCATTCATTGTTATTCTGATTGCTTCTCTTATTTGTTTGTTTGTATATGTAAAATATAATAATAATAATAAATAACTAGAGAATAATCTAGAATATAGAACCATCAAACATCATCATCATCATCATCGTCATCATATTGAATGAGATTAGAATTTGAAATTCAAAATGAAAAACAAAATAAAAACCACCTCACTAAATAACATGTAAAGAATACTAATATTACTACTGCCACTATTTTTTGATAAAACATGAAAATGATAAGAAATTTTAATAAAAAAAAAAATATTTTTTTGTTTCATATTCATTCACTAGTAGTTCATTGATGAACATTTTTTTTATTCGGAAAATGTTCCATTTGATTCATAATACGGGTATATGTGATTCATTTAAATTGTACAAATCACAAATGGATGAATTTATTTGATTCAAGTCAATTCCAGATATGAAAAAAAAGTTTTTTTGAAAAAAATTTAATAAACTACTCATCTGCCTATTTTTATGTGTGTTAAACCAGGTAATCAATTCATCAATTCAAGATATTGAATGATCACAAGATACACATACGAACACACCTACTTTAATGCATTTTTTTCACTATTGATATGGGTGTATATATGTAACGGATAACATTATCATCAATATATATGAATGATGATTGATACGGATTCTGGAAAATGTGAAAAGAAAGTGGAAAAAAAACTAATTCAATTTGAATCAAAGTTTTCTTCATCTTTCACCATTGAATTAAATGAATACATGAATGGATGAGGATGGAAACACACACACACATACACACACACACACACACATGTTTTATATATATACAAATGTTATTGAAATGAAATTAAATTGAATTGATTTGAAATGTAATGAAAAAAAAAGAAGAAATGCTCATACAAAATTCATCATTTAAACACATTTTCTATTTTTCTACATAAACTTTTTCATTATAGAAATTAAATTCAAAAAAATTCTATCGTAGATCATGGTTGTATGGCACATACATCACATACACACACACACACATATGGTATATCAATATTGACAACGATGTTGATGTGGATAATGATAATATTTGTAGTATGTGCAAATGAAAAAAGAGAGCTATACTTTTAGTTTTGTTCATTTTTTCTCATCATCTTCTTTTGAAGTTTTTTTTTCGCATCATTCGGTTTTTTTTTTCGTCACATCAATCAGAAATCTGTTCAAATTCAAATCAGAATCTTGAAATTTTCTACCGTTTCGTTTTTCACACTTATGTAGCAATATTTTATATATATAACAGTATAGTATTAGATAATAACACAACTAAAAATCGTAACAGTAAACCTAAACTGAAATCAAAGAATTTTCAATGTGGTCTTTCCATTCGTTTCTTTATTCATACTTTTTCTTTGAAAAATCTCTATACAATGATAAGCTTTTCACACAAAGAGTTATTTTTTTTCGTTTCCTTTCGTTTGAATAATACAACAGTAACAAAAGGAAAAAAAACCTGAATAATTTAAATGATGGAATTCATTCATACAAGAATATTCTGGTTACAGTATCATTATAATTTTTTTTCGTTTCCTTTTGGATTTTTATTCTTTTTTTTACTTTGTTTTCTAGCTCTCTGGGTGTGTGTGTGTGAGTGTAAATCATTTTATCATCATCATTATCAAAAGTTTTCCAAGTTAATTTGATATCATTTTTGTTCACTTTATAAATCATTTCGTTAGAAAAATGTTGTATGGAGATTCCAAGTAAGTTTCTCTCTCTCTCGCTCTGGCTAACTATCGCTTTATTGCCATTATTTGAAAGTAAATAAATATATCATAGATACACGTTGGATATCTTGTTGGACTTGGCTAGAATTTTTTTTCGTTTTTGAATAAAAATTTTTTTTAAATAAAAACACGAAAGAAAATGAAAACTTTTTCTTAACAGATTCCATGATGTAAATGATTGGCGAGAAAAAAAAAACAAAACAAAACCACGATAACTTGTGTGTGATGTAATAATATCAGTGTCGTCACTTTTTTCAAACGATAAAACAAAACAAAAAAAAATATTAAACATAAAATTTGCAATTCAAATTTTGTTTATCTGAATTCAAGAAAAAAATCAAAAAAAAAAAACATATCCGGCATGCGTAATGTTGACAACAAATTGACAAATCAATCAATTTATAGTCGAAAATAAATAATTAAATCAAATGAAAAAATAAATTAGGATTGTTGATATTGTTGTTAATGTCTGATCAATATTCTGGATTCCTCTAGAAGAATTTTTTTTTCATTTTAGTTTTTTCATCTATAACCAATCACGAATATCATCCACCAATGATATGAAGAAAAAAAAAATTGGCCAATAAATAATTGCTTCAATTATTTTTCTCTTGTTCTTTTTTCATGGTGTCAATGTTTGGTTTTGTTGTCATACTGTTTTTTACATAACCAAAAAAAAAAAAAAAAAAAAAAAAACAAACAAACAAATGGCAACAACAACAGAAATAAAACACGTCTATGCATCATGGATCATTCCATGATTCATTTTCAAAATAAAATATTTTCTTCTTTCTTTTTGATTTCAAGTATTAGTCATTACTAATAGAATATATTCTTTATGGTTCGTTGGTTGTTTTTTTTTCGTTTCACTGTTCATTTTATTCTTGTTTTTTTGCTTGTTTGTTTGTTTGTATGGTGTAAGGGTCGCGTGTCATAATGGATACAGTACTTTATATTTGCTTCTTTTTTTTGTCTCTAAATGTGTGTGTGTGTGGATGGGTGTTTGCATTTTAGACAAAACAAATTGGATGTCGTCGTTGTCGTAGTCACTGTTGTCTACAATACATATAAAATATATTATCCAATTTGCATCTTCATCATCATCATCATTTATATTCACGCATTATTCATATGATCTGGAAGAGAAGAATCAACATCCACTATTGTTTCAACATACACAGATGCCCCCACTGTTGAAAATAAAAATAAAATAAAATCTAAATGAACAATGTCTGTTTCAAACCAAACTAAACCGAAAATCCGTTCGTTTGATAGTATTCCATTTGTTTTCATTGGTATGGATTAATATAAATGATGCGGCATTTTTTGGCATCCCCACCCCGCCCACCACCATCACCATCATCACTATATTTATGGAACAATTTAAGAACCACTGATTTTTGTATTTTTTTTTTCATTGAATCTATAGATAAATTATAGCTATATGGAAATAGATGTACAAGTGGAGAGGGGAAAAGAAGGGAATCATATCGAAGTCAATCGAAAAACTTTTGGCCCAATATAATTGACAAAAAGTGTTTGTCATCATCATCATTCAAATATTAAAAAAAAAACTTTGAAGAAAAAAAATCCTACGAAAAATTTTCAGTTTTGTTTTGAGCCGGAAAAATTTTTTAAATAATGATGACTATTGATTCATTCATTTATTGATGTGGTGGTTGTTGTTCTTCAATTTCGATCCAATTTTGGAAATGTGTGTGCCTATGTGTTTTGTTCTGCGAGAGAGGGACGACCGGAGGGGTAAAGTGAAAGAGAAAAAACCATTATTAATGGAGCTAATATTAATAATTCAAAAAATATAAAAAGAATAGACAAGCTACAAAACCCTATTATAATTGCTTGTTTTCCCCTTGTTGTTAATGCTGTTTTTGCTATTAGTTTCCATTTCATTTGCCAATGATTTTTTTTTATTCTTTGATGTGTGCAGCCACGATCTAGACTCATGAACATTGGCGAGAATAAAAAAAAAAAAAAAATAAAAACAAAACACCATCATGTTTTCAGAGAATCAATCAATGATTATATCGATCAATAATCGTTTTACATTTATGGATAAAAAATTTATACGATAAAAAAAATTATTTGCTTGCGTTTGATGCAAGTTTGGTGGTGGTGCTGGTGGATGTAAGAGAAACAAAAAAAAATCGTTTAATTATGGGTAATCGATATTGGTGGTATTGGTAGTGAGAAAAACCATTCGAACTTTTAAATCAGAATTTTTCAGAAATGTTCCAAGGGATTTTTTTTCAAAATTGAATTAAAATAATTTTGGTTTCCACAAAACAAAAGTTTACAATTAATGATTCACACAAAATCATCGTTGTACTACTTACGTTTTTTTTAGAATGGTGAGTAACCAGAAAAAATGAAGCTGAAAAAAAATTCGATGACACAAAAAGAATTTAATTATTATGGACCAAACACACCGACCAACCGACTAACGAAACAAGCAGCAGCTTGAATTTATTATTTATTTCTTAAAAAAATAAATTTCGGAATCATAAATTCCAACACCCAGTCACCCATCACACCACCACCACCACCAAACTTGCATCAAACGCAAGCAAATAATTTTTTTTTCTTTGATTCAAGACTCATCGAGCAGTAAGGCAGAGAATTTTTTTTATTATTATTTCCCCATTTGATGGATGATGATAGCCAAATGATGCTAGGTTTGTTTTATTCTGAATCAATTTTGTTTGAAATTGGCTTGAATCATACACATAGATCGGATCAGATTATAGAGGTTCAAGTCACGTTTTTTTTCATTCATTCATTTTTTTTTCTTCTTCGATACGATTATGATGAATTTCAGTCAGTCGGGTTTCACATTCGAAACATCCATTGATGATGATGAGGTTTTTTTAGATACACACACACACACACACACATAGAATAAAGACAAAGAAAAAAAAAATAAATTAATAACTCATCCAACAAAATGACAACAACAAAATGATTACCCAAGAATTCGATTCTATTTCTACTCATCATCATCGTATATTGGTGGGATCGATTCTATTCGAACAAACAAACAAAAAAAAAAACAATGAAAACGGTAATGAGTAACACACACACGTTTTGTCCTGTACCATCAATCTTTTCGATAGATTCTGGTTCAAAAAAAAAATAAAATAAAATAATAACATATAATGTATATACATTCATCCATCCAAGAATATCATCTTTTTTTTCATTCTTACTTACTAACATACTAACTAACTAACTAACTACAATATACAAACTAAAATAATGAACCAAATCTAAAAAAAAAAAAATAAAAGAATTTCGCCCAATAATCCTATAGAGAATATTGAGAAATATTCCATAATATGAAGAGAGAGAGAGAGAGAGAAAAAAAAAAATTAATAATAATAATAGCCACATGATGATGATGATGATGACAATAATTCCTAAAGAATTGGATATACAATACTTGTATTTGTGTGCGTTTTTTCTTTAATGATTTATTAGGAAAAAAAAAGTTTACAGAATTGTGTGTGTGTGTGTGTGAGGGAGGATCACACATTGGATGTCTTATTTCGTTTTTTTTTTCATTTCATCTTGATTGTTTCATAATTTTATTGTTCAACTTTTTTTTTCTTTCATTATGTTGGTTTAGCTTTTGAAACATCGATCATAATCATTGTTATTATTACAAATAAAGTTACAAACATCCATGAATGGATATATTATAGAAAATGATTAGACTAGAACCAGAATCAGAATTTTTATTTTTTTGTTTGAAAAACTACAATAAAGTACTTGGGCGTAGGTGTTGTGGATAAATCTTTTTAGGGGAAAATTTTCCCGAAAAAAAAGTTTCCGGTTTTTCCATTTTTTTACCATTTTCATTTTGATAGCTTAATTGGATTATCCCCCTCACTCTTAGTAGTGGTAGTCGTCGTTTTTGTTGTTTATCGTAGTCATTTTTTCAGTATATTTATCATCATTATTTAAAATGTTTGGAATTTGGATTTTTTTTAA
This sequence comes from Dermatophagoides farinae, assembly GCF_024713945.1. Lineage (NCBI taxonomy): Eukaryota > Metazoa > Arthropoda > Arachnida > Sarcoptiformes > Pyroglyphidae > Dermatophagoides > Dermatophagoides farinae. The sequence goes on along the minus strand of NC_134680.1, from coordinate 3,946,729 downwards.
TTTTTTTATCGATCATTATCGATTATTGACTGTGGATTGTTTTTTTTCCTATACCGAACGAGTAAAATTACTTTTATGAATATAAATTTTTATTTTTTTGAAGAAAAAAAAATCCATAATCTAAGTAAACATTTTCTTGTGGGAAACATATGAACAACATCAATGAATATTTATTATCATCATCATCATCATCATATCGAAGAATGTAGAAATGGGCAAAATCTTGAAATTCAAAAAAAAAAAAATTTTTTTTTTGATCAATATAATCGATCAAATTCAAGGCGATAGTGTATTTATATCAAGAGCGATTGCTATTTGGCCGAAATTGACCAAAATCAATTCTGTTGATTATTATAAAACAGTAACAAACAAACAAACAACCAGAACAAACAAACAAACAAATGGCAAACAATCACAATTAATAATAACGCAAAGAAGAAAAAAAAATTCATTCAATTTCATTCACTTGAAATTGATGGTCAAATCCATCTATGAAATTATAATTATTCTAATGGATTCTAATGGTTTTTCTCTGACTGCCTGGTTTTTTTTTTGGTGCAACCAATTACATAATAATGATTTTCAATTCCCTATGATGTGTCACATTCGTTCAGTAAGTGTGTGTGTTGTGTGTCAGACTTATTGGATAACAAGTTCATCATCATTTTGGCCAAAGTTACTAGTGTTTTGTTTTTATTATTAACTGACCAAATATTTATATTAAACACACACACACACACAAATAAACAACAGAAAAAGATAAAAGGATTAAAAAAAATCGAAATTTGATAAATGAAATCGTAGATCATGATTATGAAAACAAGAAAAGCAATACTTTTACATTTCAAATTTGGGTAACAAATTTTTTTGTTGTTGTTGTTGCAAAAATCATTTTCCATAATACAAGTATTTGTTCAATCATCAGTATGATGATTGCAATGGTGACGTTATTGAAATGGAATAAATGAATAAAGAAAAAAAAATATATATCTCAAAGAATTACATTGATCGGAAACACTTTTTTTTTCGTTTTCATTTTTTTTTTATTATTCATTTTCAAATGAATGAATAAGAAATAAAGAATAAGAAGAAAAAAATCATTCATTCAATTTTCAATTTCAATTTATCGAAGAATTGAAATTGTATATACTACTACATTTGAGGGCTGGTGATGTTCAAGTTGATTTAATTTTCGTTTTGTTCTCTCATTGAATTTTTTCACCAATCACTACGACGACAAGATGGGTGGATTTTATTTCAATTTCAATTCTTTGTCGTCGTCGTTTTAGTTGTTGTTGTTGTTATTATTATTATTATTATTATTATTGTCTCGATTCTTGTGTTTCCGTTTCGATTCGAAAATTTACGTCATGTCAAATTCTTGTTCGATTTCAATTCTTTCTCTCTTTGTCTGTCTATCTGTCTGTCTGTCTGTACTCGAAAACATTATGAACTGCAAAATAATAATAAAAAATTAGAACATTAATTTTAAGGATTCGATTTGATTTTCGGAACAATAACAAATGTTGTTGAAAAATTTCTTTTCAATTTCTTTTTCAATTGAATTTTTTTTTTTGATGTTTGAAATTTGAAACAATTTTTTTCACACACACACATACTCACACTTATTAAATGTATGATACATTGTACAATTGGGGTTGGGCAACGAATTCAATTGGATCACAATTGTCTTAAAGTAAGAATCGATATCGGTGTGTGTGTGTGTGTGTGTGTGTGTGTGTGTGTGTGTGTGTGTGTGTGGTTGGTTGGATGGTGTGTGATTACACGAATAAAAGGGAACAAAAAAAAATTCGATCTAAATACGACCACAGCCATACTACATCATCATTGTGTGGGTGTAATGAACAAGTGTGTTTAGTGGTGTTCATCATGATCAAGAGGGAAAAAGGCGATGAAAATGATTAGTTTCATCATCATTATTATTATTATCAATTGACCAGAATTGTTTTTTTTAAACCGATGCGAAGATAGCAAAATCAATCTTGTTGTAAGAGAAAAAAAAATAATTTCATAACAATAACGATTAGTTAAATATATATATGATACTAAAGAATTATAGAAATTTTTTCGTTTTCGAAATATGAATCACATGAATTACCAAATAATACACATAGATAAACACGCACATAGAGAGAGAGAAAGCGAGAAAGAGAGAGTGATATATCATCAATAATCGTAACTTTATGATGATCACATACACAAAAATGAAAGCTGCCAACGAAAAATGCAACGAATCGAATCGAATTGAATTCTAATTGACTCACGAAAGATTTACATTGAGAAAAACAAAAACAAAACAAAACAAAAAAACTTTGAAACTTTACATTCACAAACTAATTCCATTTTTTTTATTTGACGTCGTTATAGGATTATTGCGTGTTGTTTTTTTTCATAAATTATTATTATCATTATTGAATAGCGAAAAGAAAAGAGAAAAATACATATATTTGTCATTGACAAATAGCCGTTTCGAGGTTTTTTTTTCTATATTCGGTAACCAAACAATCATCGGAAAAATGGTGTTTGCTTTCTCTGTTTATGTGTGCTAGTCAAAATGGTGTCTGGTTTTTTCAGTACTACTATAGATTGCGTGAATTGTAAAGTGAAATTCAATTGTATAACCCTGTTGTTCAATGGCATCCATACATTCACAAAATTCACATATTCTGAATTGGTTTCCATCATCAACATAATTCAGTAATAACAATAAATAACACTATTTTTTATTCTCTATATTGTGTGGTAATAGTAAGTGGTACAGAATATGGAGAATTTTTTTCACTTTCTAAATTATTAATTTTTTTGCACAACAACAACAACAACAATTAATAATTGAATTATCAATCATTTTCATAGATTACTGGTTAATAATCATGATCAATAATGTATCATAATAATAGTAGGTAAGTAGGTAGGTGTGTGTGTGAGGGGGTGGAGGTGAAGCACCCTGTTCAATAATCATCATCATTATGATCATTCACTGGTGGGTATATGAGAGAAACAGAAAGAAAAAAAGGTGGCCAATGTGAATATCGATATCTAAAAAAAAATAGAAGGATTTCACATCTGGTCTTTTTTTTGGAAACATCATTTTTATGTGGATAGAAAGGTCATAATATTTTAAAAGTTTTTGGTGTAAGGAAAAAAAAAAGAAAATTTTTATTCTTTGAAAACATACAAAACTTTTTCGTAAAAAATGTTCATTTCACTTTAAATCCATCCACATCGTATAAACCATATTATCACAAACAAAACAAAAAAAAAAAAAATTTCATCAACCAGAAAAAAATGTGATAGCTTTATGATGAAAATCATAAAGTTTTCTATCCTTTATCTATCTATCTATCCTAGATAGCCATAATTCAACTAAACAGAGCATTCTATCATTCTGAAGATGTGTATGTGTGTGTGTGTGTGTGTGTGATGGGGATCCAACTACAACAACAACAACAACAACAAAAGAACGTTTGTTATTGTTGTTGAAAGATTCTTTTCGGTAAGTTTTTGTCACTATGACACTTTTTCTTTACACACACACACACACACACACACATAACCGATATACCATACAAAACCAATTGTGAACACAAAATGTATGACACACACACACACAGAAAATAACAAACGAAATTTTGGGATCACTCATTCATTCTCAAAGGAATTCGTTTCTTATTCTTTATCGTTCTTTTTTCAAAAAAAACCGATGGAAAAAAAACGCTAGCCTAATAATAATAGCCGTAAATGAATGTGTGTGCGTGTGTATGAAATCCACATAATCCAGAAACAGAATTTCAGGAGAATATCTTATGAAAAAATAAAATAAAATAAAATTCAGAATGAATAAAACCAATATTATTATTAGCTTGACAGGGGGCATTAATATTTTTTTTTGCTGCTGCTGCTGCTGCTGCATTCAATGATGAATATTTTTTGCAAGACTTTTATATTTGCCATCCACTTTCATTAGTATTGTTTTCTATGATGATAATCATCATTGGATGAATGATCTTTGAATGTTTTTTCTTTTCTCCATCACCAAATATTAGATCATCTTTATCGACCAGAAAATTTGGATGCAATAAAATCGAATGTAATCAAATCAAATCGAAAAAAAAATCACAAGAATAGTGAAATATACGATAAATTGAATTTTATGAATCAAATCACATTGAATAAAGGACAAGAATCATCATCATCATCATCATTTTGAGTTTTGAAATGGGCATCAAATTCTAAAAAAAACTCATAGTGTGAATGTGTAGAAATATATTGATTCGATAAGATTGAATTTGAATTCCAATGAATAGATGAATTCGATTCTATATATAAATATCATATCAGAATGATGGATCAAATGTAAATATTGACTCAATAACAATATTTTTATTTATTATTATTTCGCGTTTAGTCATTCATTTCATCAATGATGATGATGATGATGATGATATTGCGGACTAATAAACACATTGGATATATATAGAAAAAGAGAATATTCTGCTGAACACTGCTTGTGGATATAATCTTGATTCTATGTAGGCATATTGAAATTTTCTTTTTTCACACTAAACATACAGATTCTATTGGATCAATCAATACGATACGATACGATTGGATGAATGGATGGATTGAATGAATGAATAAAATTTTCTGGCCATTCGTTTGAATGGAAATTAGTCAACTAAAGTCTAAGTTGATTTTGTGAACTAGATATTCTGGAATTGAACTTTTTTTTTGCATTCCATTCATACATTCACATTGATTCATTTGCGATAGTTGTGATTACTTATTGTTTTATATTATTTCATTTTCAGGATTTAGTTTCGGAAACTTTTTTTTCTCTCTTTTGGTACATACATACATAAATAGCATACATATAAACAATGGTTGGAAAACAATAACCGGATGGTAAAATAAGCAAGAGAGATTTGATTTATCCAGTAACAGAATGAGAGAAAAAAAACTTTGGATCAGAAAACTTTTTTCCATATAAAATATACTGTGTGTACTACAAAATCCACACACATTTACACAATAGAATGAGAGATTCAATGGTTAAAATTCCATTCGATGAATGAATGAAATAGAAAATACGCGAATAGAATTTGTTTAATATATATATATACACAAATAATAAATATATTCGACATTTTTTTCACAAAATGTCGTCAGTTGAATTTATTCTTTCTTGGGTTCGAAAAGAAAAATCCTTGGAGAAATCATGAAAAATTGGGATATTGAATAAATAAATTTTTTTTTTTAGTTTTGACCAGAAAAAAATTTTTCAACAAAGAAGAGCAAAAAAAAAATCTGTTGTGAGTAAAAAGTTTTTTTTTGTTTCATTCTCACAACAAATAAAACAACATGTTTTCGTCGTTCCAGTTCTAGTATTATTTTACTAATTAATTCGATAATGATGATGATGATGATGATGATATTTTTCACATTTTCAATTTGGATTTAAAATTATATACCAAACACAACATATTTTCACACATTTTATCTAAAATTAATACATAAATTAGTCAATCGATCAATCAATCAACTAATTTTTTGCTCATTTTAAGTCACCAATTATTGTCAAATTATTATTTATATTCTTATGTTGAGTAAATGGAAAATTCATGTTCTTTTTCATTCATCCATTCATTCATTCATTCATTAATACATAATCGATTCATAATGATTGAAAAATCATTTGTGATAATAATCAACAACTAAGTGATGTGTTTACTTTAAATGCATAAAATCAACAGCAATCTATGAAAAAAGTAAAAAAAAAGAAAGCAATTATCATCTAATCAAGTGTATATCAATTGCAATTATTGTTATTACCGTTTTGTGTGTGTGTTTGTGGACGTTTGATGTGCGGTTACACAAATTTTACCCGAATGGGGAATGAAGGTAGAGGGGTTAATCGATTTTAATGTGAATATCTTGTTTGTTATTATTATCTAATATATTTATCGATCAGCAGCCATTATCATTTGTAGATTTGTGATCTTGATACACACACACACACACACACACACTGTTCATTATTGGATTGATGAAGTGTATAATGAATGAAAATGGCAGAAAATTTCTCGGTAATTTTTTGGTGAAAAAAAAGAAAAAAATTTGAATCGTCAGTATTTAAGAATTTCTTTCTTTCAGAAGAAAATTTGAAAATGTTTATGCTAAGTAAAAAAAAACCGGATGAGAATGGAGAGAAAAAAGAGAAAAATTCTTCGCAACACAACATGATAACGACATCAAAAAGTTTTGTTTCTTTTATTCTTATTCCTCTTTGTTATCGATTATCGTTTCAATATTGTCATGATATTTCGATTTTTGTGAAAAAAAAATCGATATGTGATTGATTCAATGATTCGATGATGATCATCGTAGTCATCATCATCATCATCATCATCATCATTGAATCATCAACACATTGAATACGATATTTTTTTTTGAGAAATAAACTTTTCATTCATCACCAATCATCATATCATATAGATAGAGAATAGATAGATATGCACATTGGAAAAGTATTCATATTTGATTCATACATTCAATACATTTAAATTTTGTGTGTATCTGTCACCCATAAGTTTTTGCCGCTATTATCATCATCATCATCATCATCATCAGTGATGATGATAATAAAAGACAGGATGAATATTTTCACACACACATACACATATATACACAGGAAATTCTGCATTGAATAGCTCTGGTGTTTTTTTTGTGTGTGTGTGTGTATGTGAAAGAAAAATAAAAAAATAAAACAGCAGTAATGTTCATTGTGTGTATATACACATTATTAGCTATTTATATATCAGTTATATAATGGTATGAAAAAAAAGTTTTTATTTCTACTAACTTACTTACTTACTTACCCCATCCTGATGTTCATCATCATCATCATAACTTACCAAAGAATGGAACGAAATCGTTGATGATTCAATTTTTTTAAAAAAAAAATTTCATACCATTGATATATATGTGAGGATTTATTTTCAGGAAAAAACAACAACAACAACAACAAAAAATAGTTTTTTTCTGTTGCTTTGACAATCGATTTTTCAAGACTTTATTATGATGATAATATCATTGATGATGATGATGATGATGATCGTAGTAATAATCACTGATACTAATCAGAATCGATTTCATACACGCAAACACATTGCTACGATTTTGTTGAACCAATTTCCATTGTTTTTTATTTGTTTGTTTGTTCGATTTGAAATTTAAATGTGAATTTGAATTTAAATTCTGTTTTTTGCACATTTTTTTTGTCATCGAATTTCAATGTAAATTCTTTTCGCGAAAAAAAAACGGATTTACTAAATCAGAGAAAAAATGTGCACACACAAACACACACACTCTGCCACTGCCGCCACCTGATAATCTAAATAGAAATTGAATTTTTCTTTCCCAGAAATTTTCTCAATTATCCATTTGTTTGTGGTGAATTTTTTTCCAAAAAAAATTATTCTCACAAATGTTTGCGTGGTCTTTTGATTACCGCCGTCGATTTGTTGTTTTTTTTTGTTTGGAATATTTCTTGTCGTTTAGAATTTAATTCATCATTATTATTATAATAATAATTTACAAAAAATTATGTTATAGCATTTATTATCTGAATCAATCAATCGATGGTAGTGGTGGTGAATATTGATATCGTTTAAATTATATTTTTATTTGATAAAACTCAACATAGTCATCGTAGTTTCTTTTTGATTTGTGGATCTTCTCAAACAAAATAACAACAACAACAAAAAGAATAATTGAACAATGAATTTAGAACATGATGATGGCCATCATGACGGAGGTCATCATATGAATGATGATGGTCCACATATTTATCATGGAATCGATATAACCAAAGTGAACATTAGTTCATTACCGAAAAGTCAACAAGAACATTTACTTATGCATGAAAAACATCGGGGCCATGAATCAATGCATGCTATCATGTTACTGATATTGATTGTAGCAATGTTTATTGCACAGATCATACTCATCTATTGGCGTAAAAAACATTTTAAATCATATCAAAATGTTTCAATGTTTGGTTTGTATTAATTTTGTATTTAATTGATTCATTCATTTATTTTTATTTTAATTATTTTTAGGAATGTGGATCATACCAATATTTGTATCAGCCTATCATCATTATTGGCGTTTCGTTATCGTTTGGTTATTCATTTCAATGATGACAATGTTATTAATATTTCGACCATTATTCTATAAGAATCTAAACTCTAATGGTTCATCCATTCCACGACAAGTATATCGTTGGTTCTTTTATTTATATTCAATATCATCAGTGATTGCTGTTACTGGCTATACGATTATAATGTTAACATTATTGGGTGTCAATATTTTGTTGGGCATAAAACCAATGTATACATTAGATATTGGAATATTATTATTATTCTATGGTATCTATTATGGTGTCCTAACAAGAGATTTTACCGATTTTCTTGTCGATATATTAGCTGCAAATATTGGCTATTATTCACCATCATCATCATTGCCTAGTAAACAATTAAATTCAAAAACATGTGCAATATGTGGCCGTCCACATGGTGGTATACATCGTACATCAATGTCAATCAATAGTCATCATCATGATACAGATCTTCGATCAAGTCTGTTGGCACACGATATGGATCCTTCTTTATCCGATCTAAATAATATTAACTGTTTCAATGGTAGTAATAACAATAATTCAACAATTGATCCATCATTACAGGAAAAAACATATACATTAACATGTGGCCATACATACCATCAATATTGTATATTTGGTTGGTGCTTAGTTGGTAAAAAACAACTATGTCCATTCTGTCGTGAAAAAGTTGATCTCAACAAATTATTCTCATCATTACCATTTCAGAAACCACATTATCTTTATGGAAATCTATTGGATTTCATACGTTATCTGATTGCATGGCAGCCACTTATATTGTTTGCCGTACAAGGTGTTAATTATGTTTTTGGTCTTGAATAATTATATAATAATATAATATATTTTATAAACAGCAAAATATGTTCTGATTATTAACAACACAAACACATACATATTTAAAACGAGACAATTATATTTTGCCTATATGAATTTAAAATTATACAAAATCATTATTTTGATTTGAATCAATTCATTTAATAATTAATTATTATAATTATTTAATGGGAAAAACAACCAAAAGAAAATTGTTAAATAATTTTAAAAATGTGAAAAAAAAAATTTGAAATCAACAATCTTGCCATCTAGTTGTGATCGATCAAACTTTTTGTCATATATTTTTCTAAATCTTTCTCCGTTACACGCAACAACGTATTGACAACAAACAATACAATACAATAAATATATGAGCCATCAAAAATTTAATTTGATGGTGATGATATGATATGACGCACAATCCAATTTACCATTATTTTGATATACAAAACCACACACACACACACACAGGAAATGTGTGTATGCGTGTGTTTTTTGACAAATCAAATAGAGTAGAGTTTACCTTTCACCATTAACATCATCACCTATGGGAACAATTGTCTCTTTTCAATTCTCATCATGATTTGTTCTCTTTTTTTTATTATTCGTTTTGTTTTGTTCTCATATCCGTATGCTCAATTCAAGTCAACGATGTAATGATGATGATGTCAACGATTATTATTATCCATTATTATTGATGATGATGGTGACGACTACAAAAAAAACCAATGATAATGTGAAACGTGAAAAACAAAACAAAAAAAAAACGATTCAAAATTTAAGTGCAATTCGAATTTGAATTATATATTTTTTTTTTATTATTATTCTAAACAGGGTTTTTTATGATTTAGCAATTTTTTCTCAACAATCAATCAGCTGATATTAACCATTAATCAACCATTAAAGAAAAAAAATGATTTTAATTTAATGAATGAATCAATAAATGACGCCCTTTTGATTGACAACCACATTGATGTCTGCTGTTTTTATCTTGGGTTTTTTTTAAACACTAATTTTCCTACAGCAAAATCACATCCAGAACAATAATAATAACGACGACAAAAATATTTTTTTCTATTTGATGATATTCTTTCTCTGTGAATTGATATCCACCTCATTATTATTTTTTTTTTTTTTTTTTTGGTTTCATCAGTTCATTATAACCATCGATCGCCTTTGTACCTGCCATACCTGAGTTTGTGTGAGTGTGTGTGTGTTACCTGTGATACCTGGAATTTTGTTTTTTTATTTATTTGTTATTTATCCACTTCAAAAATCATTTCTATTATTAATCACTAAAGCGGAAAAAAAGAAAATTTTATTTAAACTACTATATACGTGCCTCCTTCGATGCCTGAGTGATCATAATTTGGTGTGTGTGTGTGTTTGTGTAATCAGCTATCCACCCGAGAAGTTTCATATATTGATAATGATGATGATGAATCATACCATGATAATAACAAACGAAAAATCTAACATGTCGGCCATTAACAATGACATTGATGACCAACAACAAAAACAGCAACCATTGACGGTGAATGAGAAAATGGATGATAATGATAATAATAATAATGTACAACCGATAGCGGAAAAGGATTCTTCTTCATCATCTAAAATGAATGTTGAGTATGAGTGCAAGTAAGTTTTTTTTTACTATTTTATGGATCAAATGAAATTAATAATTGATTTTTTTTCCTGTAGAATTGATAAAAATGACGAAATTGTTGATGATAAGAATGTTCAAATCGAACTTGAAAATGATGATGATGGAGAAAAATTCGTTAATCTAGATTTGGAATGTGAAAAAATTGAATCTTTGATACAAACATTGGATCAAATCGAGCTAGATTCATTACCGTCTGTTGATGATGATCGATCTGAACATAATTCGATAAATTGTGCAAATAATAATACGATGAACGTAGTGGTGGATGATCTCAAATCAGTCAACAATAATGATAATTTCGAAGCACCACAAATGTTGGAAATTGATGAGAAAATTAAAAATGAAGAAACGTCTTCTACAGTGGAGAAAATTGTTGAAATTCCGAAACCAAGAGAACGAAAATCAAAATGTTTATCGATTAACAAAATTGAACAACCAATTGAAATACAATCTGAAAAAATGTCATCATCATCCACAAATAAGACAAAAGATTATCCAGATGATCTTAATCCTTTCGGTGATGATGATGATGATGGTGATACGAATGTTGTAGAAATTCATGAACCATCTGGACTCAAAACTGTGATTAAAATTGAACATTATCCGGCCGATTTAAATCCATTTGGTGATGATATTGATAGTGGCAAAGTTGAAATTTCCAAACAAAATTCTAGTTCATTAAATCCATTCGGATCAGATGATGAAGATGAAGAACCAATTGTTAAATCAAAAATTTTAAATCATCATTCACCAGAACAACGACGATCATCATTGAAGCCATCACCAACACCAACATCGAAACGAAAAAAACGGCCAGCACCATTGCCACCATCATCATTGTCGAATAAATCCAATCAATCATTGGATCAAATATCTATGGCGACGGATAAACCTATCACACAATCGGAATCCTCACAAATGTATGATTCATTCATATCAAATGCATCATCATCGAATGTTGATTTCGATACAGGATCGAATGTTTCCTTTGGTAGTCGACATAGTATACATTCGGATACGCGAACACCAACACCTGTGCCAAGACGAAGTAAAATTCATTCAAATCATCAAGAAGATGATAGCCAAAAATCTTCCATTTCATCGACGAATAATATATTGATTGATTCTTATGGTACAGCGGCTACAGGTAATGGTGATAGTACAAATTCGGTACAAGCACAATTGAAAGCGATTAAAAATAAAAAACGACCAGCACCACCAAGGCCGGCATTCAAACGTGAATTAAAAACTTCAACCGAAGATATGGATAAAGAATTGAATGAAATTGGTGATCAATTACCCGTTATCGAAATTGAACGAGCTCAACTTGAACAATGGCTATTAGAATCATTGAAAACCGAAGAACCACAGCAGCAACAGCAACAACAAGATCCAATGGATAAAAATTCAAAAATAATGGAATATGATCAGAAATTGGAACGATTTTTAGAATTGGCAAGAGAAAAATGTAAACTTTGTCGTAAGCAAAAAGAATTGATGTACATGTAAGTTACATTTGCCCCGCATACATGGTTTGTTCATTGTATTATTAAAATGTGATTTTTGTTGTTATTCACAGGAAACGTGAACTTAAACTAGAAGAAACACAATTAGAATTGGAATATCAGCTACGTGTTATAATGTCAAAACAGGATGCACAAAAAACGACTGATGATTGTGATGAAGAACAACGTTTATTAAAGAAAATGATGGAAATTATCGATGAACGTAATGATATCATTGAGAATATGATTCAAGATGAGAATAAGTAAGTTCGTAAATGTTAGTTTTTATTTTCATTTTCTGATTTGAATTTTTTCCTCATACACAGAGAAATTGAAGAATATCAGAATATGATTGGTAAAGTTGGCGGCGGCCTACGAAAATCACAATCCAATGAAATTGCAATGAATGATAGTAAAACTAATGGTAAAAATTATCATCTGAAACCATTTCATAAATTGAAAAAGTTGAACAAAAAAATCAAGACCAAACTTAAACAACATAAAAAACATCAACAAAACGGTGATGACGGTGTACAGGTCAATGATGATGATGATAATGATGATGGTAAAAGTATTAATGAAAGTTCAGAATCGATTACTAGTGATGGTGGTCCATCATTACGAACATCAACCAATGATTTATCCAGCAACAATTGTCGATCGATCGAAGCTGTTGACGATGATAAAAATTCGGCAACAAAATCAAAAAATCTATCAAAATTGGGTCGTACAACATTGAAAAAAATATCAAATCCATCGAAAACATTTCACACCGTATCGAGTGAATTGAAATCAAAATTACAATCACATTCCAACATTACGAATCACAATGATAAATAATAATTATATTTAATTTAATAACCAATAACGATTGATGATAACTTTAAGAATTATCGTCGTTTTTTATTTTGCCTTATTGTTGTTAATTTTTCGATTTTTTTTTCGTTCTTTTTTCAATATAAAAAATTTTCGATTTATCAAATTCTCATTTTTCATTTTTTTTCAAACCATAAAAATAGTGGTATATATATAGTTTACAAATAGTAGTAGTAGTAGCATCGATTTATTCAAACAAAGAAATTCATCAACTGTGCGTGTTTAACCACTACTACTACTGCTACTACTAAAACAAGGATAATAATCCGATTTAATAAAACATTCATTATGTGCGTCTAGCAAACGAGCTAAATTTATATAGCCAGAATAACCAGCAAAAAAAAAACATGGACAGACAGATGGATAGATTGAAACTGGCCAATTGACATTCGAAATTACCGATCCTCTCTCCACTTTCTCATCATATAACTGTCGTTTGACTTGCTTTGATTATATTTGTGATTGTCAAATAGAAAAAAAACATACGGTTTGAATTCAATCCAAAACCGACGGACAATCATGATCATCATCATCGTTTCTTCGGCAACCGACAACTAACCAACCAACGACGACAACTAAAAATTTATTCAACTAGAAATAAATTTATTGAAGAGAAGAAACAACGAAAAAAAGAAGCTCATATCAAATTCTAAATTTAGACCATACAACAACAACAACAACAGCAACCACATTATATATGGCCTGTGTGTATGGTGTATGACCCGACTTTCGAAAATCAGAGAAAATCATAATCATTTTATTTATGCTTCTCTCTACCGATCCAGAGTGTTCGTTACTATCTCTTGGATTATTGTAGTTTTTTTTGTTCTGTTGATTATTGTTCTGTTATTTGTTCATTGTGAATTGACATATATTCGTGATACATTCTACATCAATGAAATAAGTTGAATGATAAACAAATAAACGTCAACAACAACGACCACTAAAAATGATTCGTCAATATCGTGCATTCGAAGATCTGGAAGAACCTTGTTTTCTTGTTCCTGAACCGGAATGGATAACGGTTACATATCAGATGAAATCAATCATATGCCAATGGCGTTGGGATGAAATTCGTGAATTAGTACCGAAAAAGTTATCACGGCCAATAAAAAAGAAGAAAAATGTCGATTCTACTGGTGGTGGTGGTGATTCGGAATCGCTAAAAGATTTACATCATTCTCAGATACAGATTCGACCACCACCAACAACAAATGTTTCAAATTCAGCTCCAGCGTCACCGAATTTACGATTAAATAATACAAAACATTTACATGTTCCATCGACACAACATCATCATTCACATGTAAAAGATCCGGAAAAAATTTTGAAGAAAAATTTATTAAAAATAGAATTTCTAAAAAAACCATTGGATTCTCAACCAATGCAACAATATCAACAAACACAACCATTAAAACCTAAATGGTATCGATTTGATTCAAGAGAAATTCTTGATGAATTTCTATCCGATGCTAATCGTCACGGTTATATTGAACGTCTAGTCCGTACAAGATGGTTTATGACCAAAGTCAAATATATTCCAATGTGTCATCGACAAATCAAATATAATAATGATGATGACAATAAACAAAATTCATCAAACGATCATCAAAATGGCAAGACGAAAAATCGAACTAATTCATCAGGATCAAGAGAATCATCATCTTCGTCGTCGTCTTCGGATGATAATTATAATGATAAACAAAAAAATGTGAAAAAAAAGATAAATAAAACACAGCGACAAAAACAAGAAGCTTCATCAAATAACACCCCTCCAAATAATAATGGACATATGTTCGATTATAATGGCGACAATAACATAATGAAAGCAAAGGATTTTCTTCAAAAAAACAAACAACAGCAGCAACAACAACAAAAATCAAAAAATGGCCATAAAAACCATTGATAAATGGTTGATGAATCTACTACAAAAAAACGCCTACAAACAAAATAACACACACACACACCTTATTGTTTTTCAATTCACAAATTACTCTTTCTCATTACCATTATTATTCAAATTTTAAAAACAGATATATATGTGATTTGCAATTCAACAACAAATACATCATCATCACCACCACACCAAAAATTGAAAAAATTAAACTTACACAAACTAAAATAAAAATCTTGATAGTCAAAAAAAAACGTTCAAAATGAACTGTGGACAACACTTATGAATGATGAAATCTTTTTTTAAATCCATTCATTCTATCTATCTATCTATCTTACATTTGGTATAAAAAAAATTGGTGATTTTTTTTCTATTTTCCTATGCCTTACTTCATTATAATTTCGACTTGAGGCTTATAGCCTGAATTACTGTTGTTGTTAGATTAGCTAATCTGGTTATGGATATCTTCTTCTTTCTGATGGGAATTTTTTTTCTTGGTAATGATGATGATGATGATGATCCACTTTGATATATGAAACAAAAATACTTTTATGCATATTAATTGTAATGATGATGATGATGATGATCATTGATGTTGTTTTCGATGTTGATGATTATGATGTTGATAATTATCCTATCAACAAAATATTTCGTTTTTGAAATCATTAATGATGATGATGATGATCATTATCATCATGCTAATGTATAGAGATTGTGAATTATAAAAAAAAATTGACATTCAACACACATGTATGACATGAATAACATGATACGAATTTTTTTTTCTAATGAATGTGGTGGTTTTTGTTTGTTTTTTTAAAAAAGAAAATCTTGTTTCTTTTTTTTTGATCTATGTTGATTTGATCATTGAATTTTGTTTTCATTTCTTGATAAAATAAAATAAATTGAGATGAAATTTGATAAATGAATGTGTGTGTGTGTGTTGGATGTTTTGAACTATCAATGTTTGAAAAAAAAGATTCGATCAATTGTTTTCTTCTTGGTTATAATCTCATCGCGCGATATCTGTGGTTCATTCCCATCATCATCATCATCATCATCGTCAAAAGATATTCGTTGATCACAAGATCCACACAAAGCATTTAAGCTTCTGGATTTTTTTATTTTTTCGTTTCTTTCATACACGATTTTATCAACCTGTTATTTTGTTGGAAAAAAAACTAAATATATGAAAAGAATAGCACTCTTCATTATTGTCAAACAAAATGTCTATTCACCATTCATCCATTTGATCAATCAATCGATCAAGTGAATGACTGATTGATCCGATTTTCTTTTCAATCTACGACTACTATTTTGATTTGATATTATCTTGTAAAAACGTTGTTGTTGTTATTGTTCATCATCAGTAAAAAAAAAAATTGTTAGACGTTTTTTTTCAAATGAGAATTTTTTTCATACAGTTTTTTTTTGATTTTTATATCGATTGACGACGATGATGATGATAATGGGCGATGATCGATTCGATTAATTTTTTTCTCGGTTGTTACAATTGCTACCGTTGTTGTTTGGCTACAGTGATGATGATGAATGTGTCATGATGAATTGAATTTTGATTTTTGAATTCAAGAAAAAATAAAATAAAATTGATTGAATTGAACCAAACAAATAGGAACGTAAATCGCTTTCTATCTATAGATATATATGGTGACCCTTTTTCATTCACCATTTCATTTCTATTGTCTTTGAATATGAAGAAAAATCTGATTGAAATTCAATTGTCCATAATTTCTTCTTTTTTTTTGTAAAAAAAGATTTGAATTGAATTATGAATGATGATGACTGATGATGATGGATAATTGAGTGGATGGATGGGTGTCCACTATGATGAATGGCTATTGTATACAATAAAAAAAACGGATATTCGATTCTACTATTCATAAATGACATGACATGTGTTGTAAAATAGTTAATCATGCTCAATGTTTACCCTGCAAGTTCACATACCTCACTTTTTTCTGTGTGTATGTATATAAATTGAGCGCGCTGCAGACGCATGTCTAAATAAACAATAATTTTTCCTAACAGACAATCTGTCATTTATGAACAATCCATGTGCTGCAAACTTGTCAAAAAAAAAATTTTTCAATTTGTAAATTTTCATCCTTTAATTCTTGAATTAAAAGCCGGCATTTAAATTTGTTAACGACATTCAATTCAAATACAAAATGAACGTTGAAAATATTGAAGATGAAGAAACGAAATTTCGTCGTGATGCTCATCGCTATCTGGTCGAATCGGGTGAACGTGATCGTTTAGTACAAATTCTCAATGATAAATTAAAAGCATATGATTGGCAACACAAAGTCACAATTTGTTGCCGTGAATTATTGTCCGAAATAGGTGTTGATAACATCACTGTCGATGCATTTGTTGAACGTATAACGCCTAAAGCCAAAGATCTGGTACCGAATGATGTGAAACATGAAATGGTTAACATTATACAGACAACATTGGAGAAAAAATTCAATGTTAGATGAACCAAATTGTTTTTTTGGATCAATCTACAAAAAACAATGAAATGAAAAAAAACAACCGCCTTCTGTAAAAACATACAGTATCTGCTGTTCACTCTGTTTACATATTAACTTTGTCTCTCCTTCATTTTATTATTTCATTTGTGAAACGATGAAAAGAATGCAAAAAAAAATTCTTAATGAGTAAAAAAAAAATTTAATTTTCTCTTTTGGATGATTTTTTTTAAAAATACAATAAATAATATTGAAAACAAACAAATTCATTATTTTTTTATAAACGTTTGTTGGTATAAAGGCCCAATGTTTCATGTACTACATGTAATCGATCAACATAATCTTTGAGTGTCGAATTGATTGCTGGATGGTTGTTGACCTGTTTTGATACATTGATAATAGCATGATGTCGTGATGGACTTGTATGTACAGATGATGATGATGATGATGATGATGACAAATGGCCTTTACCATCTTTTGTTGTTTGTCGTGGTGGTAAAGGAACATTCTGTAATGCAGCTATCGAATTGGCAGTTTTATGAAACAATAATTGTCGTTTACGACATTGCCAAACGTTTACCATGAATTGCATTCGACTTATAGCAATCAATGCATATACCACTGAACGGAAACGAGATTTACCACGCATTCGATTACCGTGTTCATCGTCTTCATCGGCATCTATCGGTGTAATCAAAGATTATATTTTTTTGTACAATAAGATTGAGTAATGAGACTTACCTCTGGAATTATTGAAATTGGCCAACAATGCAAGCGTATCATTCTCGGTACGTTGATAGCTACTTAACACATGGATGAGATAATTTTTCTGATAAATCAATGCACCTTTCTGTGTTAATAGACGGCGAACTTTTAACATCAAAAGATTATTTGAGCTAATATGATTCATTTTTTCGAATCCATTCAGATGTTGGCTATTATTATTGGTGGTAATGACTAAATCTTGTTCGGTAGCCGTATCGACATAATCAACGGCAGCTGTAAACATAGCTGCTGCATTCATTTCCTGTTTTTGTCGAATCAATTTCTGATTTTCCATTTTAAGTTGATCATTTTCCTTTTCCAATAATTCAATCTTTTTCCGAAGATTTTGAATCTCCAATTCTAGATAAGTAATTTTATCGGCTGATATTTTATTCTGCAGCCGTAATTTTTCCATATTCTTTTCGTAAATAGTGATTTTGTTTCTCGAATCATCAGCCGATTTAAGTCGTTCATGATAAATATCACGTTCTTGTTGCGTGGTTTCCAGTTTGGCTTTAAAAATTTCAATATTATTTTCCAACATTGAGATGGTCTTATCTTTCATCTCAAGCTGATCATTAATTTTGGCCATTTCTAGGGCCAAATCTTTTGAATTTCGACGATCGAATGATTTATCCGGCGCTCTCCTGTTATTATTATCCACATTATTATTGTTCGTATTACAATGATCATGAGATTTAAGCAATTCTTTAAACGAACGGATTTCCTTCTTATAAGCATCCAATTTTTCCGTCAAATCATTGACATGACGATTCGCTTGTTCTAATTTCATTGCCACCGATTCAGTCTGTCGTTTTTCGGCATTCAATTTAGCTTGTAATTCTTGTACGATATGTTTGAATTCCTGTATATCGACTGATGAATCTAATTTTACTTTCAATTCTGAACATTTCATATGGCTAGCATTGATTTCCTGTTGCAGCAGTTCATTCGTTTTGTTTAGCTCTTGTATATTCCGTTCCAAACTCTCGACCTTTGGTTTTAGCTGTTCCAATCGATCAATCAGTTCCATTTTCGCTTGTAAATCATTTTTCATCTGATCATTTGTCATTTGTAATGATTCAACATTCGTATTCAGATCTTTGATCCTATCATCCATCAATTTGATTGTCGTAAATATGGAATTGTCTAAATCATTATCATCCAATGTGGCAGTTTTTTGTTGCGATTTTCGAAGACCAAAAACTTTTACGGCCGGTGGTGATACTGTCGATGATTGCAATGATTTAGCCAAGACAAATTGATCGATAGCGGCAATCACTTCATTCCAATTGGTTTCATCGTTCAATCTGACTTGCAATACGGTGGATAATTTTTTCAGCCGGGATCGTAGATCCTTTTCAATTCGATTATTTCGTTCAACTTCACCTTCCAGATGGCGTTTTGTTGAATTTGATTCAGATAACTTTTGATTCAGATTTTTAATCGTTTTATTTAATTCATCGATTTGTTCATCACGTTGTTTGCCATCATCGGTCAGCATCGCCATTTGATTTTCTATCGATCGTAACTGTGATCGCAATTTATTTTCCAATTTTTCCATATCTTTCAGTTTATCTTTTAATCCGGTGACTTCTTTGTTGAATTCATCACGTTCCATTTCACGTTCTTGTGTTTGTTCATCAATGAAACGTTTCAATGAATTTAGATTCTTTTCTTTAGCATCAAGCTGTGATAGTAATTCTTCAAATTCAGCATTCTTGTTTTCATCAATCAGCTCCTTTTCCGAACGAATACCTTCCATCTCGGCAGTTAGATTGTTGATCCTTGACAAGAGGTTCTTTTTCTCTTGTTGTAAATTTCGAATATCACGACTAAGTGTCTCATTTTCATTTAATAATTCTATTTGAACAAACAAAAAAAAATGACAATTAGTTATTAAGATTATGAAACCAACACTAAGACTAAAAGATGCTAGATGAACTAGGCAACATAAACTAAATGTGATACCTTTTTCTGTAGGGTTTCAAAATGAATGAGTGGGTCAATTGAAAAGTTTGGATAAAAAGTTTGTAGGTTCACAGTTCGATAGGAATGGATAGATTAATCAAAAGGTCCACAAGTATCCAAATAATGGTGAAGAATTTTTTTTTGTTATAAACATCATACCACCCCACATGAAAAACATAGGAAACAAGCATGCATAATAATGTGAATCGATGGATGACAATGATCCAATAATGACTTACTCTGATGTAGTTGAGGTAGTCCTTTATCGAATGATTTTCGTTCCATTTCAAAACGTTTATTATCCGTTACAAATCGATCACGTTCACGTTCAAATTCTTCCAATTTGTCGCGTAAACACTGCTGTTGTAATTTCATTTCATTAAAATCAATCAATTGATCGTTGAGAATTTTCTTTTCATTTTCCAACGTTTTCACCAACTGTTCTTTTTCCATTAACTGACGAGTTAATTTATCACTACGTTGACATTCTTCCTGAAATTCCATCCGTAATTCGTCTTTTTGTCGCCTTAATTCTTCGAAATCCTGTTTCTGCCGTTCCAACGTATCGGCAAGAATTTTTAGAACACGTTCAACGGCTAAACGTAATCGACGACTGGCACCAAGTACAACATCATCTTCGATATCATTCGATTGTGTGCCATTAACAATAGCTGTCGAACCAGAACCGGCGATCGTAGTTGAACAACTTAACGGATTACTATAGATCAATTCAGATGGTGTGGTAAGATCTGGTCCATCTTCACAAAGTAAATCAAATGTAGCAATCTCACTAGTGGTCGACATAAGCAATCTTTCCGGTTGATCAGGTTCAAGTGAAGGAAAACCACGATCCAGGGAATCATCGGCATGACCATTTTTCATTGGTGAACATTTACCTTGGCCATTTTTCGATTCCAAGCCCAACGTTTCCAGCTGTTTTTGTATATCGTTTTCTGTGTCCAAAAATGTTTTAACCAAATCAGATAGCACTACTAATAATCGATTGTCGGTCTGTCGATTGTATCTATTGGTTGTAACAAACAAAAACATTTATTAATCAAATGAAATTACAGCATGAGTCAATGCAAAAATTATCAGCCAAAAGCGGTTAATCATCATTCATACAGCCATTCCATTCAGCAAAAAATTCCAATCAATAATCAGACCATACACCGGAAGGGTGAGTGCGTAAAACTTACGAATTGCTCGACATTTCCAGTCGACGAATATTATCATCGTGATCAATGTGAACATCGATTGGATCGTCAATTAAATCTTCGTTGACATCTTCCTCTTCGATATGCCAATCGTAGAGGCTACTAATTTGTTGTTTTTATCAAAAAGGGGAAAAAAATTATTCACATTTTCTCTCTCTCTCTCTCTCTCTCTATCTCTCTCTTTCACACGCCTACTCTCATCAACTATCGGCGTTTCTCCATGAATATGAAATGTGTGAAAAAAAATTACGAAAAAAACAAACTTACCCTTGTAATGGATTATTTGGATCGACAACTACATCACATATTTTTTTATTCATTAACATGGGCATCTGTTCATCACTGTTGAGCAATAAATCATCAATTAATTTTTGTTTCTCATCAATAACAATATTTAAACGTTCATTCTCTTCCAGATATGAATGACGTTCCATTTCAATTTTTTTCTCCAACATTCGAATCTGATCGATCAACATCTGTACATTTGGTTGTTGTTGTTGTTGATCATTATCATGATGATGATGATGATGATTATGATTCGAGATTTTATCACAATCAAAAGCCGAATTGGACATATCGATATGATTGTAATCAATTTGACTTAGAAAACTACTTTGGTTTAGAATTTGTTTTCGACATAATTCCAATGATGATTCTTCTGCATCATCATTTTTATTGTCAACGCTTATGTTGGAAGAATTTGTGTTTATTGTTGCTGCTCTGGATTTTGTCGTCGTCGTTGTCAACATCATTGTTGAGAATTGTTGCATTTCATGTTTCATATCTTGTAGTTGCTGCGTGATGGCCATTTCCGATTTTCGTATCTCTTCATTATTCTGTAATGCTTGATGTAATCGTGTGCAAAGCGTTTTTATTAGTCTATTTCGATCATTCAATTCTTCGTGATTAGCCAATTCATTCGATATGATATTCTGTAACAATTCCATTTGTTGTCTCGAATCATCAAGATTTGGTTCAATTTTTGATTTCGTATCAGGCGATGGTGGCGCCTTTTTATTTCGCTTCAATGATTCTTCTGACTTTGGATTGGATTGATTCTTTTTCGAATTAAAATTCAATACTCATGGAAACAAGATGACTTACCTTTTGAATCATTGATTCAAGTATTTGAAATTCATCCAATGACTCCATATTGTTTGTCTATATATTTTTGATTAATTTTTTACATGTCAACAACAAAACGATAATAATGTAGTAGCTGCAAGCATTTAAATTAACATAAATTTTTTTTTTGGTAACAAAATCAGTTTTTTTGTTTTGCGGTCATCATGATGAAATCACATTTTTTTTGTCACAATTTTTCTCGTCGATCTTATGACTGGTTGTTGTAGTATATGTAAAACTAGAACATCTCACCAGCCAGACACATGAATAAATATTTATTCTTTTTTTATGGCTGCAAATTTTCTTCAATTTCATATAGGTGGTGAATGGAAGAAATCACTTTTTCCGTATGGAAGACGTAGAAAATGCTTGAATGAAGAAAATGTCGAAATATAAAATCATAATGGCGATTGGCGAGCAATGGGTTAATGATTGAAAATAAATAGCAAAAAAAAATTGTAATACAGACCAAACACACAATATAACGTGATGATGATTTTAGTAACAAAAAAAAATGGATAGCTTTTTTCAAAATACTTTATTTGTTGACAATAACAACAACAAAAACATTAATTTGTTATATATGCAGAATTAGAGTCGAATGTGATTCAAATGGTGGTGAGAGGCCAATGTATTTAATTTTGTTTGTGTGTGTGTGAATGAATGAATGATGTGAATGTGTAATAATAAAGTCATATCATCCAAATTTGGCTAAAGAGTGGTTCCCAACATGGGCAAACATTTTTTTTTTGCTTGAAATACTGACTAAGAGAGAGACAACGAACTTTTTATATTCAATGTTTGCAAATGCGATGCCAAAAACAACAACAACAACAGACAACGGTTTTTCTTGCTTTCACTTTTTTTTCAATGCCGTTCATATAGAACGTGTCGTTAATTAATTGGATAAATTATCAACTACGGATTGGCCAATAAACATGTTTTAGCATCATTGATGATGACTTGAAGATCATTAACTCAATTTGTTTTTTCTTGTTCTTTGTAAAATTAGATTTATTTTCCATGACAGATGACAGGGCCATAACAAGCCCTTTGTTTGTGTTTGTTTGTCGATATATAATATATAATTTTGTTACTAAAGTCGAAGGTCGATTTTTCATTTATGGTCGTCGTTATGAATCATAAATCGAATTATTATCATTATCATTATATTCAATTTAATCATCAGCAAAATTAGAGCAACTACTCTTTATTTTACCTGTACTACGCATCAATGATTATGAAATATTTCCATTGGTCCTTGATGATTCTAGTTGATCATTCTTGTTGAAATATTTTGATCATTCGGTGATTTCTCAATATGGAATGGCAATCCCGCAATAATAATAATAAGTATAAACAAGCACAGAAACATCGGAAACGTTTATGGTTGGAAATATTAACCGTTCGTTTGGGTTTAAAAGCATCATATATTTGGGATTTGTCGGAGGAAAATTGTCATCAAATCTACCGTATACTTGATGAGATAAATATAGATTGTCGCCCTACTTCATTTGGTGGTGTTAGTTGGCCCATTATGATTGGTGACAATGGCCATTCATTGAATGTAGTAAAATTATCACTACAACATTCACCATCTAACAGTAATGATGATGATGAACAAACAACAATGCCTGTTATATTCTATGGCAACATTCGACACATGATCGAGAACATTAATTTAACATTAATTCAACTCGACATTTGGATTCATGGCTACAATAATCATGCATCCGATTGTCACCATCACCATAATAATAAAGACGTCTTTCATCATCCACTTTATACATATTTGATCGACGTTTCAGCTGTATTGAATGAGCCTAAAATTATTCAACACCAAAATGATGACAACAACGTCGAGAACAAGGAAGAGAAAAATGTAATGCATAGCCTAAAATATTGCCTCCTACACATTCGTGATCAACTTGTTTTTGTCAGCCAAAATAATGTTAACAAGCGAAATAATGATGAACCATGTGTTATTATTCATATTGGCAATCACTTGTTACAAGATTCAAGTAGCCATTATTGGGATCTATGTGCAATAACGGGCATTCTACTTGGTTATCCAATCATCTATTGTAATCGTACAATGAATAATGGTAATTGTCTTGCCAATCAAATGTTACGTAATTATACGATCCGAATGATGAATGTCCAAACGAATGAATCATACGTTATTTATTCTTTTACTGTACCCAATAAATTTGTCCATATTTTTCAATCAAGAATCGATCAATGGTTTAAATCATTAAAAATTGATTTGACAAACAAATCGATTATGCTGAAAATGGAACAAAAATTGGAATGTCATCCATTCATATTAACCTGATAACAATAATGGTGTGATGATGACGTCTCATTTTTTAGTCACTTGAAAAAAGGTGGGCGAATATCTGGCTAAATGACGATGATGATGAATGGCCAAATCGATTATCAATCAAACAGACTAGAATGAATTCATTTCGAACATGTGCCAACACTTTGCTGCTAATATTTTTTTGATCCATATCACTTGTTGTAGTTATCGTTGGTGTCTCATTGATCAATGTATCCAACAGTGAATAGGTTTCATTAAGCCATACATCAAATGTTTTTATGTCGGCTATATAAACCGGTCGTAATTGGTCTGTGTGTTTATGTGAATTTAAATTTAGTTTTTATTTTGAAAAGAAAAAAAGCAATAAAAAATGTACTTACTAATGAATTTTATCCATGTAATCACAAGTGGAAATTGTTCCGCCGATGATGACCAATTTGTTAATCGGATACTTGCATCTCGATTACATAACATAAAACTAATCTCATCATGATCTATATCCAGTAGCAATGATTGTAAAAAAGATAAATGACCGATATGGATGAAAAATTCAATGTATTCCTTTTGATAAATGTATCCATTTGCTTGGTGTCCATAGGACCACGGGATCATACTATCAATACTATAATCGTTACATTGTCCATTTATGGCAGGCAGATAATTAGTAACCATTAAACCTTTCGATATGTACTGGCCATATTGTCGATATAATGACTCTATATAATGAAAAAAGCCGAAAATCAATGAAAAATAAATTAATCACTTAACCAATTAACAAAAAAAGGAGAAACAAACCGATATGCTGGCCATCAATTTTATCTATCCATGGTAATGATAGTTGCGATTTTCCACCATTTACAAAATCATTATTGTTCTTATCATGATTAGATGTCGACCAATTCATCAGTGAATAATAGTGATTAAAAAGAATGTAAATCTGTTCGATGCTTTCACACTCTGATAGACATTTCTTTGCATCGGCGGATAAATTTGAATTCAAGTATGATGGAAAATTTACCAAACATGGATCAAGATCCATAGAAAAATTTACCAACCAACAGGTCGTGGGAAATTCGGTCCATTGTCTTGTTCGGTGAATATAACTTTTTGGGCGATTTGCCCAGAAAATCGGACGAATGGATTCATCGATACGTTGATAATTACAAGCCTGTCGCCATGGTAAGGGCCGTATGATTGAATATTTTCGCCATAAACCACAATTTTTGATCACTTTCATAATGGAAGATTGATTCAATGTGTAGAAATGAATGCCCGGAAAAAGATTTGTGGCCAATAGTTGTCGACAAAGATCGGTTAGATAATGGATGCCCAATTCTTGTACAGCTTGTTGATCAGATCGTACTGGCTCTAATCGACGTAATAATTCCGGTGGTATTGGAACAGCTGATAACTCAGCAAATTTCAGCATTGATTCATAGCTATTAATAGCACAGATACCCGGAATGATCGGCACTGTGATACCGATTGCGTGACATTCCTCTACAAATCGAACATAATCTTCACAACGAAAAAATAACTGTGTAATAATATAATCTGCACCTGCATCCAATTTTTTCTTCAAACATTGACGATCATGATGTTTATCACGTGATTCAGGATGTGGTATCGGATAACCAGCAACAACGACGGTAAAAAATTGTCCATAATGATGACGAATAAATCGAACAAGATCAGCTGCATATTGAAAATCATTGATGTCATAATCCTCTGTAATAAAAGAAGAACAGACAGCTGTCAGATATCAGGCAGTCTTATCACTTGATAATATGATAAAAGATAATATGTGGGCTGGCAAAAATCCCACACACACACACAGAGATATATGACAGTTAATCACACACTTACCATGTCGATCCCCTCTTAAGGCCAATATGTTACGAATACCATAATTTTTGGCACGTTCCAAATGTTTGCCAAGTTGTTCACATGTTAATCCGATACATGTTATGTGTAACATTGTCTCCAATTGACAATAATTAAGTGCTACATTGGCCATCGTTAGTGAAGACGTTGGTGAATCCAAACCAGGATTACCGGCAACATGCCATGTTATATCACAATATAATGGATCACCATCAGCATATTGTTCGACAAGTCGAATCCAATTCAAAGCACCTTTAGGCGTACGTGCGGGAAAAAATTCCACTGAAAAGAATCGATCATATTTCTCATAAGCATGTTGGCTAGATCGTTGACGTATCTTTTCGGCCAATGATAGATATTTTTGTTTGTTAACAATTACATCATTTTCATCGATTGAATTTTGTGGCTCCAACATATTTTTTATAGCCAATTTTCTTTTAAACGATAATTGTTGGACAACATTTGTTGAAAATTAACAATAGGTATAAAAATTTATAATCATAATAATGAATGGATTGAGTAGTTGTCGACTTTGTTGTTGCTGTTGGCCATGACTTGTATATGCATTAATCATGTTTCCATAATTTGCATAATTGGCCAACAAAACAGCCACAAAAACAACAACAACAACAACAATAAACATTTCTTTTTTTTGTTGAATGACTGAATGAAACAATAGTCCATCACCCGCAAATAGGCTATCGTTAACCGCGGATCTACTGCATTTATTATGATGATGATTCTCCATCTGTCGGCCATAATAGTTGTTAACAATGTTTACACGCTGGCCAGAACAACGAAAACAAAAAAAATGACACATATGATGAAATGATGAACCAGATTTTAGTATACCCTTCGTCATGATATTTGATATATATAGCGATTTTATACAATGAATGGAACTGCCAGAAACGATCACTGTTGCTCTAAGTTTTTAATCTTATCAAAATACAAGGCCAAAACTGATATCATCGAATGATTGTTGAATTTGATTTTTTTTATGTTTATATTATCTTGTTTATTTATTTATTTCACATACATCATATATGCATTTAATTATCACAGTATTACCATCAATATGGAAATGTAATTCATCATAATTCAATACCAATCAAATAAAATATCAACGAATATTGACGTACCGGTTATTTGATTTGATTGATCTTTTTCAGAGAAAAAAAAATGAGCCAACCCGTTAATGATGATGATGATGATAAACAATTGAATGATCATTCATCAGATCAACAGCAACAGAATGGCGATTCATCAACGATTCATGCACCATCAGACGACCACCAAAAATCAAATGCTAAACAAATCAATGCTCAAGAATTGATGGCTGAAAAATTGGAAAAATTAAGCGTAGATAATGATCGTCTTAATCGTGATAATGAAGAATTATCTACAAAAATTACTGAATTAGATCGAATGGTTCAGAATTATCGACAGAAATCTATAGCTTCAAATCGCCAAATTGAACAGATAAAATCCGAATTACAATCGATGGTAATAAAATATGCTACTTCGGAAAAAGAGGTAATCGATGTGAAAAAACGTTTCGATGATATCGATCGAAAATATCGAGATCTATTGAAAGAACGCGATCAATTACAATTGAAAACCAAAGAATTAAGCCAAGAAAAGAAACAATTGTTACAATCACTCGAACGACAAATATTGGAATCGGCATCATTACGAAATCGAAATGAAATTCTTGTCAATAAATTGGAACAATCTCAGGTGCAGACGCAACAGCTACAGCTTTCATTCGATGATATCAGTGCTAAATACAATTCATCATCATCTAAATTACTGGAAATTGAATCAGCATTGGAAACGTTAAATTTGGTCGATGATAGTGTTGTTCTGAATAGTGATGGTGATGAACAAGAACCACACACCAAAAAACAGCAAAACAAATGGATTGATGTATACCTACAATGTACACACTCGAATCATAAACTCAACGATAAAATCGTCGATCTCGAAACGCAAATTACCCACTATCGAGAAGAAATTGATCAATTAAATGAACAGCTAGCTAAATCACGTGAACAACTAAAAAATTTTCAACAAAATCTTAACCTAATTGAATCATTAAAACAGGAATTGATCAAACAACAGGATGTAATCAATGATTTGAAGAAAAAATTCGACAAAGTAAACGAAATGAACCGAGAATTGTTGAATGAAGCCGATTCAAGTAAACACAAAGAAAGTGAATTACTTGAATATACGGAACGTTTAACAGCCAAAATGGTATCATTACAATGTGAACATAATTCCTTGCAAGAAAAAGTTCGATCATTACAATGTGAATCAGATCGATATCATTGTGATTATGATCGTATCGTTAATGAACGGGATCAATTGGAACAACGATTACAATCAACAATCGATAAGCAATCATTGCAAATCCAACAATTACATGCTCAAATTGAAGAGAAAAATGTTGATGCACAAAATCTACGAAAACGAATCGAAGAACTTGAGAATGATATCAACATTATGAAACGAAAACACATATTAAATCTTAAAGAATTAAATAAGGAGATCCAACAGCTTCGCCGGAGTCAACAGAAACAGCCACTATTGCTTGATGCTCCATCAACAACATCGATTAAGACGACGATGAGTGAGACGGCCACCAATTCATCGAGCTTATCATCACGTACAAATTCATTGAGTTCATTGAATGAAATGATCTATTCGCGAACACAATTACAATCGAATAATGATAATGAACCAAATACTGATACGATAGGTAATGGATCATCATCGACCAATTGTAACAGTGATCAATTATCGATTGATACGTCTCAAATATCATCGTCATCTTCATCGACGACAACAAACCACGAATTAACATCATTAAACGATATCGATAAAAATACATTGATCGAAAGGATTCTTCGTTTACAGCGTCAACTAATTAAACGTAATGAAAAAATTGATTTTCTTGAAGAACATAATGGACAATTGATTGGTGAAATGAAAAAGAAATCCAAACTATTACAATATTATATATTGAAAGAGGAAACCGGTGCATTGGCCACAGAATCTATGGACAAGAATAAGGTAATATAAGTATTATTATATATTGATCGAAAAATTTATTTGTAATTAATAAATGAATGAATTGAATTACATATATAGGCTTACATATCGAAACGCGGTGGTGGCATCATGTCATCATTATACAATTCATCATTAACAGATGATACAATGACATTGGAACGATCATTGGAAATAAACAATAAATTACATGCCATACTTGAGGATACATTACTAAAGAATATGACACTAAAGGTATTTTAAAAACACAAAAACAGAACATGTTTTGTTTTCCATAATTCATATGAATCATTCTTTATTCTTTTTTTTTGATGTTTTTTAACACGGCACAGGAAAATCTCAATACATTAGCACTTGAAATTGATCGTTTATCCAAACAACTACAACAACAGCAGCAGCAGCAACAAATACAATGATGATGGATTGATAATTCCAAACATGTAATATTGATAGTTGGATGCTGGGTTGAGAAATCGATGAATATTCATCATCATTTTTTTTAATATTTACACACAAATTTTTCATCTTCCATCATAATGGCCTGTTAATGTTTGTTGTTTTTTTCTTGGGAATTTTGAATAAATGTTGTCCCAGTATTTGTACATAAATCTACATATTACACCGATTCTATTTTGATTGTATTATTATATTTATATGAATGTTTATCGTTTATATGTTGCTCAAGATCATCTTGATTATGAAATAATTGTTGACAATCAGCCATAACACATTGATAGATGTGATGTACATCATCTTCCATTTTGACAATCAACGAACGATGTTCCAGCATTCTCTGATGTCGTTCAAGATCATTGGCTGTACGAAATTTTCTTTGACAATCAGGTTCTGGACAGATATACATACCGGATGATGATCGTGTTGACATTGTTGTTGATTGTTGTATGCCTAATGTATGAATACGTTTATGTTTATGAAGATGTGGTGCTTGTTTGAAACTGGCATCACAAACATCACATTTATATGGTCTTTCACCTGTATGTGTATAATAATGATGTTTCAAACGATTCGAATCCTTAAAGCTAGCCTCACAACTAGGCCATGCACATTGATAATTTTTGATACCTTTATGATAGAAATTAACGTGTGCAACCATATCACGTCGGGTAACGAATTCCGAATCACAACCTTGCCATGTACATTTAAAATCTTTGCTCTTCTTATGGCGACGTTTATGATCTTCCATTACACAACGGAATTTAGAACTATACGTACAGGCCGGAAAATCGCAATGAAACAATCGGGTATATGTATGAACATTGTCAATATGATTATCAAGCCATTTTTGTCCAGCAAATTCTTTACCACATTGATCGCAAACATAGACTATTTCTCGTTTTGCTTCGATATCACCAGCTTTAATCGTTGTCGATGTACCAGATAAATGATCTTTTAGATGATCGACGAGATCATCCTGGCTGAAGCTAAGAAATTCACATTTTGAATGGCTACATTTGTAGGCAATTTGAGCATCTTTCAGAGATATATCAAACTTGGGCAATTCAAAAAAACCACCTTCATCATTATTTTCTTCATTTTGATCATCGTCATCATCATCATTATCATCATCATCGATAGTAATGATATCTTTATTCATTATCGACGATGATTTAGGACGTTCACAAATTCGAACTCGATGTATGAATGAAGCAGGTATTGGTTTATGATCTTGCATACGATTTATCGATGATTGTTCCATCAATTGTTCAATAGTCGTTTCTTCATGTTGACTCAATAGCTCGGAAACGGATGAATCGTCAGATACTAGATTGGTTAATTTATTGTAACGATCTTCAAGTTTTCGTAGAAAAAATTGATAATCAAAATTCGAATGACAATTGCAGGTGTTCATCAGACATGACATGAGAAAACGATATTCATCCAACAATGTTATAAAATGGCGAGATATTCGTAATGAATGATTAGTTGCGTCAAACTCTTCATTCGATGTTTCCATATCATGATCATCCCCCAATTGTTGTTCTGATGATTGATGTTCTTGCTCGGACACAACGATCATTTCGACAACATTCGTATCAATCATCGTCTCAACATTTTGAACGTGATTCTCAACAACATTACTGATGTCGGTTATTGTCGATACTGGTTCCATTTTCATATGCTTCAATGGTTTTTCCATAATCACTTTTTCGAATGAAAAATACGAATGTGAATCATATAAT
Source organism: Dermatophagoides farinae (assembly GCF_024713945.1). NCBI lineage: Eukaryota > Metazoa > Arthropoda > Arachnida > Sarcoptiformes > Pyroglyphidae > Dermatophagoides > Dermatophagoides farinae. The sequence goes on along the minus strand of NC_134680.1, from coordinate 3,914,722 downwards.
ACACAAACACACGCAAAACACTTTGTTCAACATGCATCAATGTGAGCCGTTCACTAGCAAAAAAAAGAGGGAATCATATTCCTTTCAAAAATGACGTAGTTTCGTATTTTTTTTTTCTAATGGGCGTATATCATCAGGATCATAAACTCAAACGCTGCTCTTCACATTTGTTTTGGATCCAGATTTTAAATGATGATGAGTTTTGTTATTACATCACGATGATGATCATTGATCATTCTTACATCGTTCCAATCGAGTGAATGTTTTTTTTATTTATTGCAATAATCGACGCTTCCAAAAAAAAAAAATCTCCATGATATTCATCTAAAAAAAAACAGTCAACAATTATTTTCTTCTAATCCTTACATAACTATTTCTAGTCAAAACGAAAATAAAAAGTGTTCAACATGGATTCGAAAATTAAAACGACAACAACAGCAACGGATATTCCACAGATATTCACATTAAAATCGGTCTTTGAATATATGGAAAATCGGGACCCTAAAATATTGACATTCAATGTTGATGAACGTTTTGTTATGATCAAAGATCCGGATAAATCATCCGATTGGTATTATGTTATCAATGAAAAAGGACAAATCGGTTATGTTCCTAATTCGTACGTCATCTACGAAGAGGTATATTATGACCTAATCCAATGCTTTCCGGTTCGATGCTTTGTTTATTGATATGTTGATTTATTATTTTTATTATCTAGAATATGAACATTAAAGAATTGCTTCAGCTTATCGATTCAATTGCTTCCAAGCTAGATCAGAAGAATAATGAACAAAACAAGATTCTAACCGATCGGCAATTGAAACACGCTCAAATGTACGTTTTGAAATAATAGTAATTTTTATTTGTTTGATTTTTTTTTATTCTTAAATAGCAAATTAGCACAAATGCGATGTGAAATAACCGAAACATTGATCAAAATGGAACAGAGTACAAAACCAGTTGGTGTATTGTCCGGTGTAAACGAATTATCCGTCATTCAAGAGGAAAACAAAGAAGATGATGAAAGTAATGGAGTGGACACATCAAATGATGAATGTTTGAAAAGATGTCGGCATTGTTGCTGGCAACAACAACAAGGTATAAATGCCTCCGCTGGTGACGAAATCAATGAACAATTAATATCGAATCTAATCGAAAACGTAAAATTAGATTCGAATCTAAACGAATCGAAAGCAATTGTTGTAGCTAATTCTGTGATAAAAACATTATCGGAAAATATACAGCCATGGAACAAAGATTGTCAACGAATCATTGACATAATGGAAAAATATGTTGAGGAAAAAGTGAATAGCGAGAATGTTTATTCATCCAAATTGAAATGCATATTCAAACGTCTTTGGTTCTGTAAGAATGATACACAACAACGTAATTGGCCGGTCTATCAGGATGAAGATATCATCCAGAGCTATCTCGATGAATTGATGAATTTGTTGACCACTACTGAACAATCATTTCTTGAAAAGGAGATTTGTTCACAGAATCATGAAAATCTATCCAATTTGATTCAATATTTTCAGATGGAAACACGACGTTCGTTACGATTGAAATTGATGGACATTTTCATAAGGTAAATTGATTGCTCTCATAATCTCATTGAATTTTTTATCAAATTGTACATTTAATGATTCACAGCCTCATACGATTATATCGACGTGTGCCAGCCGATTTTTATCTGACGACAGTGTTGCCCGGTGAATTGGCTGTTGAAATGAAAAATTATGTACAAGACAAACAACGATGGATCAAAGCATCGACATTGTTTACATTGATATTTAGTTCTGGTCACAAACCACCGGTGAACATTTATGAACATATAAATGAACAATTTTTTAGTCATCAATTTGATCTCTGTGAAGGTTTCGATATCAACGGCCAAACGATTGAATGTGAAATTCCATCGGAAAATGTAATATCGCCAATATTAGCATTCAATCTGCACATTACAGATATTGGTGATAATGTCATCTTTAAAGCATTGGGAAAACGAACAAATGCCAGTCATTTTACTGAGAATCTTATTTCCTATCTAAATTGGGAAGAAGATATCATACTGACCAGTTGTAATCTGACCAGACAATCATTCGATGATCATTTGGAACAACATCATCAATTTTCCAATTCTACATTCAATAATAATTATGATTCGAATCAGAATTCGGTTCTGAAATTCCTTATCGAAATGTTTGCCGATAAAGTTGTATCATCATTATTCTATTATAATGATGTTCGTGTCATCATTGACATAATTATCAGTCAATTGAACAATTTGCCTGTTGGTGATCATGTAAGTTAAAGTTTGATTTGGTTTTTTTAATAATAATAATAATAATAACAACAAAATAAATCATTTAATTAATGTAGCGGATAAAATATTATCTGGAATTGACGGCCAACATATTGAAGAATACACAATATGCTGAAGAGCCTCATAAAGCATTCGAATTGAAAAAATGTTTGATAAGCATCCAACATCATGAATTCAGCAATATAGCCGATGTTCAATTGGCCCAAGATATTATTGACCGTAATCACGATGCATTCAACTATGCTAATCAATAACATTTGTCATATTTTTTTTTGTTTGTCATTTTCATATATAATATAATCGGTCATGTGTACCCATATATAATATGATGATAATAATCGAGTAAAATCAATGAATGAATTTTCATAACATTCTCCTGAGAATACGATCACGATGTGGAAATCGGCCATGTGTTTTGATAATATTGTAGAAATTTTTTGCCCAATACAAATGTTCACTATCACCCATTTCGGTGAACAATTTAACGGATTGTTCTTGATCGGCTAATGTTTCTGAATGATTAAATGGTGAATATAGATATCGACGGATGATATTTGGTTGGCCACTATCCCAACCATTTTCTAGAACTTTTTTTGCCACCACCAACGCTTGATCGTCAGTAGCATAGGCCTCCGGTGTATCCCGATGAATGTTACGTGGAACTTGGTCGAGCAACAGGATTAAAGCTAATGCACCTTCCGATGTTTCTGACCAGTGATCTAATCGGCCATTTTTAGCATCCTCATAATCACGACCCAACCCATTACGAACACAATCATCATCAGTCTTATTGGATCCATACCAGAATGAACGTGATTTAAGATAATCAGCATCTCCAGATTTACCGAACCAAAATTCTAACACATTCTGGATACGTTCGTTATCGTTATCCATATGGTTCAGAGTTCTGAATTCAGTTTGATCCTTGCCCAAAAAAATAATGCTATATGAATGGAGATAGAGACTGGCTCATCGGACAATCGCCATGACTATCCTACGTTATTCTACTACTATGACGCCTTGGCAATCATTTGATATCACCTTGCCTGAAGAGTATTCCGAAAGCTTACAGATATCGATTGTGAGCAATCGATATATATGACGATTGTGAACAATGTATATACGTTGTAAGTAGTTTTGCTAAATTTTCATCAGCCGGTAGTATAGCATTTGGCTCGTTGTGTTCGATGTCCACGTGTTAATGAACTTGTGAAAGATTGCATCAGATTGTCATCAGGCCAGCAAATAATCATTCACAAACGAGACAAAAATGTCTGGCCATCTAAAAGTGCAGAATTTGGACACTCTAGATAAGACAAAATTGACACCACTTACACCTGAAGTGATTTCAAGACAAGCGACGATCAACATTGGTACAATCGGCCATGTAGCTCATGGTAAATCGACAGTTGTCAAAGCGATATCGGGTGTGCAGACTGTTCGTTTCAAAAATGAATTGGAACGTAATATCACAATCAAATTAGGATATGCCAATGCTAAAATATTCAAATGTGACAATTGTCCACGGCCCGAATGTTACGTGTCAGCCTCGAGCAACAAAGAAGACGAATTCAAATGTGAAAGGCCCGATTGTAATGGAAAGTATCGTCTGTTGCGTCATGTTTCATTCGTCGATTGTCCTGGTCACGATATTCTTATGGCTACCATGTTGAACGGTGCGGCCGTTATGGATGCAGCGTTAGTGTTGATCGCTGCCAATGAATCCTGTCCACAGCCACAAACTTCGGAGCATTTAGCCGCTGTCGAAATAATGCGACTCAAACATTTGATCATCTTGCAGAACAAAATCGATTTGGTTAAAGAAGCTCAGGCCAAAGCCCAAGAGGAAGAGATTCGGAAATTCATTCAAGGAACGGTGGCCGAAGGTTGCCCAATCATACCGATCAGTGCTCAGCTCAAGTATAATATCCATGTACTTTGCGAGTATATAACGAAAAGAATCCCCATACCTGATCGTGATTTTGTTTCGCCACCAAGGCTTATCATAATCCGATCATTCGATGTCAACAAACCTGGAAGTGAAGTGGAAGATATAAAAGGTGGTGTTGCAGGCGGTTCAATACTCAAAGGTGTACTAACCGTAGGTATGGAAATCGAAGTTCGTCCTGGCATTATCGACAAAGGTGAAAATCAACAAATCCAGTGCTATCCAATTCGATCGAAAATCGTTTCATTGTATGCTGATCAAAATGATTTACAATATGCCGTACCTGGTGGTTTGATCGGTGTTGGCACAAAAATCGATCCAATGTTAACGCGTGGCGATCGTATGGTTGGCCAAGTACTTGGAGCAGTTGGTACATTACCTGATATTTATGTTGAAATCGAAATTACCTGCTACCTGTTACGGCGATTGTTGGGCGTTCGAACCGAAGGCGATAAGAAGGGTGCCAAAGTACAGAAATTGGCCAAAAATGAAGTTCTCATGTTGAACATCGGTTCATTATCAACCGGTGGCAAAGTGGTAGCCATCAAAGGTGATATGGCCAAAATATCGCTGTATACACCTGTCTGTATTGAAATTGGTGAAAAGATTGCCCTCAGTCGTCGTGTTGATCGTCATTGGCGGCTAATTGGTTGGGCAAAGATTCTACGTGGTCAGACGACTACACCATTAGAACGATAGGAATGCCTTTCCGATAGGCTAATTTGAATTTTTTAAAATGTCTCTCTTTTCTCAAACATTTTTCTTTTAATCATTCATTTATTCAATATAAAACACTAAAAATGCTATACAATACAATTTATTTTCGAAAACTAATTTTCAGATTTTTGTTGTTCTTGTTGTTGTTCTTGTTGCTGCAATTCTTCACCTTCATCGTCATCATCATTTTGGTCAGATGTTGAAATGATTCCAATCGAGAATGCATAGTAAACCATGAGCATTGCGGCAATTGCACCGGAAAACAATACATCTGTCCATTTAATGGTCAAATAGCTATCATGGTGGATAATATCATTAGCAGATGGTGATGATACGCCATTCGAATTGGCAGAAAATTGTTTAAGATAATCCATCTGATCGATTCGATTCAAATATTGTTGCAGATGTGGTGATGAACGTATATGGGCACGTATCATTTCTTTTTTAACTGGTAATCGTGACAACAAAGCCAGATATGTGTAAAGATAGGCATCAATTTTAGTGGGTTTCGAACCGAATAAATATGGACGATTCTCAAGTCTGGTGGACAAAGAATTCAAACATAGAATAGCGTCAGCAATCACTTTTTTCTCAATCAATTTAGCACGATTATCGTCTTCGAGTATTTTGATTGGAAACCTTTTCTCTAATTTGCCAATATATTCTTTTCGTAATAATCGAGGAAGAAGAAAATTTGTTGGAAATGGAGCTTTCTTGGCATACCAGCAGCTGATATTTTCATTGTAATTCTCTTCATCATACCAATGAAGATAAAGCAAACATGGTTCTAGTCTGCTATCGAATAGGCATTTATAGCTTAGAAAATCAAACTGATGTTGGCCATTCCTTTTGACAAATTCAGTATTATATTGAGTGGTTTCGAAATAATCGATCACATTTTGGACACCTTCGATCCTTTCATTCAACTCGGTGGAAAGTGATGGAAGTTTACTGTAATACAGGTCATCACGTAGATTTATTTTGATTTGTTTGATTCCTGCCAATGAACAATAGGCAATTGCCAACAGACTATCACGGTGAATTGATGGCAAACCAAAATCTCCTGAAAAAATATTTAGTTGAAATTCGTTGAGATTCATTGTTGATCAATCAAATGTTTATTGTGTATCGTAACCAATCACCATGCAATCATGAATTCATTTTGCCAGTCACGTGTATAACATATTCGTATAATGAATAGGTTGAAATAGTCATTTTCAAAGATGTTCACATCAATTTTTTTTTATCTAAAGAATCATCATCATATACAAAAACAAATGTTTTTTTCCAATAGGAAATTATCGACAAAACAAAACGAAATAATATGATATACATGTACTGATAACAAGTTTCGTCATATTAATTTTTTCTTCTACATACGATCAAATGCTCAATCCATCATTGATCGATCAGGATGACGGTAAATTCAAATAAACAATCCGCGAGCCATGAACATCGTCACAAACCGAAACAAATATCAACGATAAAGAATTTTTTTGCCGGTGGTTTCGGTGGCATTTGTTTGGTTGCAGCTGGACATCCATTAGATACGGTCAAAGTTCGCATGCAGACCATGTCAATCGCTTCAGCCACACAGCTTGAATCAGTTCCATCATTGGCAAGAACACATTATTCGGGAACCTGGGATTGTGTGAAAAAAATTTTCATCGATGAAGGCATACGAGGATTTTACAAAGGAATGGCCACACCATTGATTGGTGTAACTCCGTTGTATTCAGTCTGTTTTTTCGGTTATAGTTTGGGAAAAAAATTACAAAGACCTGCCGATGGTTATCATCATTCGGCTATACAGATATTTTACGCCGGTATGCTGTCTTCAGTGTTTACGAATTTCATTACAACACCTGGAGAACGAATTAAATGCCTATTACAGATTCAACAAGCAAATAGCAATAAACCTGTATTCAATGGTCCAATTGATTGTGCATTTAAACTATATCGAGATGGTGGCCTTCGATCGCTTTATCGTGGCACAATTGCTACACTATGTCGGGATGTCCCGGCTGGTGGTGCGTATTTCGTCACATACGAGCTACTTCAAAGACATCTTCAACATCACTCACCATCGACGACGGATGATCGTCGACATTCCAGTCAACCACAAGAACACGAACTTGGCGTATGGAGAACATTGTTCGCCGGTGGTATGTCCGGTATAGTTTTCTGGTCTTTTGCCCTGCCAGCTGATGTGATTAAATCACGATTACAAACGGCACCCGTGAATCAATATCCGAACGGAATGCGTGACGTTGTCCGTCAGATTGTTAGCCAAGAAGGCATCGGTGGATTCTATCGTGGAGCAATGGCCGTTTTTCTTCGTGCATTTCCAGCCAATGCAGCCTGTTTTTTTGGCTACGAAGTAGCCATGAAAGTGATCGATTGGATAGCACCTGATCTTTGAAACTTTGTTCATTGTTTTTTTTGTTTGTTTGTTTGTTTCATTTCACTATTCATCACCATTTGTATTCTTTATTATTATATAAAATTACACCAAGAATCACCGATTTCAATGATAAAAAATAAATGATATAAAAATAGTATATTTTGGACTTGAATGAATAAATAAACAATTTTTTCTTTTGAACGCCAATCAAATAAACAAGCAAAAAAATGGTCACTAGATTAAATTTCTTGAATCCAATTCGGTTAAATAAAGAAATTCTTCGGCTGTAAATCGTGACGGAATCTGTGAGCCAAGACTACGAAAATATAGTTTAGTAAAGAATCGCATATGTGTAACATGTGTTTTGATACGTAATGGCTTTGAACTAGTCGCCGTCGTCGTAAACAATGGATTCATCATTAGCGGATGAGATTGATTCGTTTCGAATTCAAGATATTTTTCCTTGGTGGGTAGATCGGAATTAACCTGATAATCCAACAGAAGTATCAGATAAAAAGAAGAAAATTCAAATGATTGGCTATTTTGTTGCAGTAATTGATGAACAGTGTCCAAAAATAGCAAGAAAAGAATATGATTCGGACAATTCATTGGCCTATATTTAATATCTTCATGGCCAAATCTACGGTCCATACGTTTATAGCCGGATAAATAAAGCCATTCTTTGCTCAATAATTGTTGAAAACCTTTAATCGTACGTCTTTCTGGATCTAGAAATATTTGCACAAGACTAGAAAGAAGACAATTCCAATTGGAATCGAATTTTTCGACCAAACCAATCGATTCTCGTTTGTAAACAATTTCAGCCAATCTTGAACTTAATTTCAACAGTTTGGCCATCATATGTAGCCACGATGAACATTTATTCCAGAAATGTTTACAATAATCGATATTATAGTGAAGCTCAAGTTGTTCATTGTATTGTTTTCGTTGCTGTTGTTGGTTGATTTTAATTGTCTTGAAACAGGCCTTCCTTAGTTTGGTATGTGCACGTTCAACATCTTCCAATGACGGTACATTAGCCATAACGTTCAACTCAAAAAGCGAATTTCGTTTATCATCAAAAATTCGTTCATGGTATAAATCTCGTAGTGGTAAACGATTTGAATTATAGGTTGTACTTCGAATAATCATATTTCCATTGTTACGATGCAAATAAGTTATGATTGGTACACGTTGTCCATCGCTCATGTTTGCTATCGATTCCAATTCTTTGTCGCCAACTTTTCTCGGAACAATTACAATTTCAGGTAACGATGGACAGGCACAATCCAATTCGTTGAATTGGGAGAATTGAATTTTGAAATTGTTAACGTACCATTTTTCATATTTGACCCAATCAGAGCGAACACGGTAATGATAATTATCGTGAAGATATTCACAAAGCAAAGGCCGACAATCTGCTATGATCAATGTTGATGAGGATGAAGATGTATCGGATGATAATAAAGAATGTTGTTGATTGTTCATTCTTTGATGATCGACAATCAATTTATTGTAAAGCGATTCGGCTGACGATTGTTTGAGGCCAATTTTGGCATGTTTGAAATTTCGACAATGTATGTAGATGATGCTTCGTTCGGCCTGATTTGCGGGCATTTCCAACGAAACTTCGGCAATGTTGGACAAATCGATTTCATATGACTCCATTTCGATGTGTTGATTTTCCGTGTCGATCGGATTCACCGGTACCGGTTGCTTGAGAAAATTATGCTTACGCATTTGATGATTACTACTGTTTCGTGTCAATTCGGCTAGACCAGATGTGAATGATATTTTTTTCGAATTAGCAGTCAACGATCCGGCCAGACCATTCGACATGGAAAGATAGAATAATACACCATCAAATGTGAGTATATCGTCACGTAAATCAGCCGGATTTATACTGACACTATTGGCGCGTTGTTTTCGTCGAAATCTTGAAACAACATGGTTTGATAAACGTTTAGTGATGGCCGGAAACCCCATTTCGGATATCGAATCGGGTTCGATAAAATTTTTTGATTTTGATATTTGATTTGCATTTTGGCCGACATTATCTTTTTGTTTCAATGAATTGGATCGATGAATTCGATGTTCAACTTTGAGAAAATCATATCCATCATTCTAGATATGGGCGAATTTTTATACAGTTAAATATTTTAAACATTGAATTTTAATATGAAAATCCAAACCTGATTGAACCATGAACCCAATGATAGGCGATTATTGTTTTGGCTCGAAGAACGTGATCCCGAATTCAATCGAACATTTGGCGTTGATGAAAGGCTCATTTTACTCTCGCTTAACCAGTGATTGATGTCTCTAAATGTGGAATACAAAACAATATTTGGACATTAAGAATTTCTAATTCATTCATCATAATCATCATTATTACAATGTTGTTTGTTCTAATCTTGGTTCATTCATTTCACAATTTGATTTGTTAACTATAAATTTTTCAAAAAACAAATTGAATAAATAAACATATCAATATCAATAGTTCTATTAGCTTCTGTCAATCATTGTTGGCGTTGTTGGCATTGGATTTCTTCTTTTTTTTTATTTTGCTTTGTTTGAGCATTCTATTTTTATTTATATGTAGATAATAAATCTGTGTTGTGTTTATCATACGTTTTCAGTGTTGGATTACCTATTGATGAAACACTTTCTCTCTCGCACATACATACATACAATTTCTATAGATTGATTTGTTTCAATATTTGTTTGTGTATTTATATCCGATTCAATTGGTGACCATTATCATCACTATATATAAATTATATTATAATTTTCGGTCATAAACACAGTGTTTATCAATGAGTAATGAATGAAAATCACTTTTGTAATTTCTTACCATCAATCGTTTGAATATCTATAAAATTCTTCTTTTGTGAAAGCGTTTTTTTTGAAGGGGGAGAAATTTAAACAGTAGCCAGTCTCTCAATAATCGTAATGAATAAAATGAGAGAATGGAGGAGCTATATTGTCCTCTTTTTTGGCCACAGATGCATTGATCGATGAAAATTAAGAAGAGTTTCGAACATCAATTCATGTATGGATGATCAGCAACGCCCATTTGAATTATTAGATGGATCTATAGCTATTTGATCTTTACTTTAGAATTCGAGCAACCATAAGAAAACAATGGTACTATGAAGAAATTATCGAGACGAAAATGAATTGAGTTTGACAAACACACACACACACTCACACGCAATTACCGATAATCAGCTGCAGCATTGATGTATGTACGTGCAACAATCATCATCATGATATACCCTTATTACCTTGTATCATAATGCTTGATTAATGTTCAACAATTTACACTATTAATTACTTACTATATGAATAGGAACACATATAGATTGCTCGCAATGAAAACCTATGATTCCAACCATGTCATTAAGGTAATTAAATCTATTTAAACATTATAACACTGTTAGGGTTGATTGAGGCTGTTTTGTATTGGCGCCTTAACGATATATCGTCAATCATATAAAAAATATATGAAATTTGAATGACTAATGGCTAAATGGCTATCCATTGTTCCATTGTGTCATAGGATGTATGCATGCATTGGCCTTGGCGAATCTCATTTTTTCTCTCTCATTGGCAACTGAACGACTTTTTGCCCTCAATTTCAGTCATATATTGTTTTGATTGCCAATACAAATTTTATTCAATCTATGGCTGACCGAATGATGATGATGAACTTGAGAAAAAATAATAATAACGGACTACGTCATTAAAGTGATGATGATGATGATGAGATTGTTTGGAACATAACAACAATAACCAAACCACAAAAGTAATTGTTAAAATAATGTGTCCATATAACATACGGATATTATGATAGATAATCGTCTTATAATCGAAAGCTGGCCAAGAATGAGGAAAAAGTTTTGTGCCAAAAGAAATGAAATTAATAAATGTAATTTTGCCGGAACAAGACACATGAACATTTCTTTCTTTCTTTTTTCTCTCACTATCACCAAATCGAGGTCGTCTTTTTTAAGAAGAAGAAAAAACCTGGTTTTTTATTGACAAATTAGGTTTCCAAGTTTAGACACAAGCTTACCAAAATGAATGAAGCTGAATAAGTCTGACCGGTTCTTCATTCCTCTGTTGGATGTTCGAAATGAATCTCTGTCGAAATTGAATGAGAAACGTTTTGGCTCATTAAAAAGAAAGTTGATTACACACACACACACACACACAAAGCCAATCTTTTTTTAGAATCTTAACATAACGATATTTCAAGTCGGGTTTTTTTTGTCGAAAAAAAAGTTCAATGTTGTTGTCCGCTATGTGTTCGGTCTCAAACATACAAACACATACCAGCTGTACTGATTGTCCAGATTGACGAATTTGAATACTTTTCTCATTCATTTCATCAATTTGATCATGCGAAACATCATTTGAGGCCAATATTGAGACAGTATACCTGAAGTTGAATATCTTTGCTGTTGTTGTTGTTGTTGTTGAAGAAAAAAAAATCTTTTCAGGGCATCATGATTGACATGAATCTTTCAGTCCAAACATTCATGGAGATAAGTCTGCCTCTATATTTCTCTCTACGTTTCTTTCTACATTTTCAATATGTCAGTGAGTTTAGGTTGCTAATCGTGGCTCACCATATATAACGGTAAATAAAAAAAAGAAGAAAAAATAGAGAACAGGATAATTAACCTGGCGCCAGGTTGTTGATTATAAGTTCTTTTGTGGCTATATTCAATAGAATGAATGTTTATTATTGGTAACTGATAATCACCCAATCAGGTAAGCAATCAAATCGATCTCGATTTATGTGATGGCCTACCATCACACATCACATCAACAAACCAGGTTTCTTTTTCAAACTAATTCCGGTTAATTGCCATTTTTTTCGCTTTAACCATCAATGATGGCCACAGGTACCGACCGATTAACGAGATTTAAACGTTGGGTGTTTGTTGTGTTGAATATCAACCATATATTATATATACTGTATTTATATGTGTATGTGTGTATAACTGTGACCTAAATCCATCGGTAATCTTTTGGTGGAAAAAACTGGTTATACGAATTGGGCGAAGATTTTTTTTTTGTTCTTTGTGTTTGCTTAAAAATCATTGTACAATAACGGTGGTGCTGGTGGAATAAGAAACATTAGCTATCGAAATAATCAAATTGATTTGAAGAAAGAATCAAGGTCATAGAAATATAATAATAATAATAATTTGTTACACTATGATGATGAGCTGATTTATTTATTTGTTTGTTTGCATTCGATTGAAATAACAGCCCATTAATTTGTGATGATAGCTTGCTCACTCATACTCTTGTGTTTATTATATTCGTGCTTAAATCATCACACGTGTATAAAACACAGGCAAATATTTTTTATGTGTTTGTTTCTAATCGAATGGACAATTCAAATGCAACAATGGCCATTCAACAATCAAAACGATTATTACGTAAAGAAATGGCCTCAAGATTAGGACGATTATCCGCTCAGGAAATTGATCGACAATCAAAAATAATACATAAGATGTTATTTCAAATGTCCGAATTCAAACAAGCTAAACGTATTGGTCTCTATCTGAGTATGGATGGTAAAGAAATCGATACCCTGGCCATATTAAGTGAATGTTTTGAACGTGGTAAACAATGTTTTGTGCCCAGATATTCATCGGATAATCCTAATATGCAGATGTTACAGATTTATAGTTGGCATGATTATGAACAAATGCCTATCGAACCAAAATATCGAATCAAACAGCCATCTTTAGATGATTCTACACGATCAGATGCCATGAATTCAGGTGGATTAGATTTAATTGTAGTTCCTGGTGTAGCATTCACATGTAATGGTCTACGTTTAGGACATGGTAAAGGATACTATGATCGATGGTTAAATCAATGTCGACAACGAATTTCATCCGATCAAAATCATCGATATCCAATTACAATCGGTCTATCATTTGTTGAACAAATTGTCGATCAAATTCCAGTCAATGAATTCGATATACCCATTGATCGAATATTATATCCATTGGACAATGTTTCTCATTGATTTATTGTTGTTTTTGTATTGGAGACCAAACTTTATTCCACAATAATAATAATAATAATATATATTCGGCTGAAAGAAAGTTGGGAATAAATGAATGACAAAAAAAATGAATTTGAATGAGTGATTGCCACATTTTTTTTTCAATGATGATGATCATGATGATGATGAAACAAAGAACGACAAATGAATCATTTATATTTGGATTGCATGTCTGTCTGTATCCGTGTGTGTGTGTGTGTGTATTTGAGTAAATATAAATGATGATTATATCAATTAATTAAAAAATAATAAATTTCTTTAAAAAAAATGATAATTAATAAATTAATTGTACTGAGAAAAAGAATACACACATACACACAAAAAAAACATTTGTCGATAAAGTAAAAAAAAAATCAATAAATCGGTAATATTTGGTCGATATGAATCAGGTGAATTTTTTTTCTGTTTGTACAGTATATGCATGCATAATAAAAACATGCACGACTATCAAATGAATGCAATGGAATGGATTGCAGTGGATGCGCATAAGGTGGGTGGGTGGTGGTTGAATAATAATGTTTTCATCAATATAAATATTATTAGCTACATAGTTTGGGATTTGATGCTTAATGCTAATATGTGATTATAGAGTACGAGTATGATCGAATGTTTTTGGTGATCAAAAAAAAAATAAAATAAAATAAAATAAAATAAAAGTTTATATCGATGGGAGTGGGTGTGTATGTGTGTGGGTGTGTTTATCGATTCAATTATTATTCATTTATTGAGATGTGGCTGCTAATTGTGCTACCGATGTGGTGGTCACAATGGATGATGTTGATGAATTCGGTATTGGAATCACTGTTGATGATGAAGAATTGGAACCACCATTCTGTGTATTACCATTATTATTGTTAACATTGTTGTTGTTGTTGTTTTGTTGTGGCTGTTGTTGAGTCAATGTAGCCATACCATTCTGATTGATTGTGGCCACGACTTGATGTACAGTACTTGTCGAAGATTGACCCTGTTGATTAATTCCTGTGTTGTTATTGGTGTTTGCTTGTTGTTGTGTAGTAGTGAAGAATGATGACAATGCATTCGGGTCACCAGTGAATATCATATGCGGTTGACCACCAACATTAACGATCTGATGTTGTGGTTGTTGTTGAAGATGGCTATTATTATCATTGGAAGTCGAATTGATCACTACCGATCCAGCGGTACTATTATTATTATTGATCAATATGGGACTACTTTTCTGTCCTTTTACCAACATATCCGACGATGATGGTGATCCATTACTATTATTAGTCATTGTTGTATTGGTGGTCGTACCGGACGATGAAGATGATGATGAGATAATTTGATTAAGGTTCAGTATAGTTGTGCCATTTACAAGATTCGAACAATTAGTACCGCTGTTTGGATCAGTAGCAGAAGCGGTAGCAGCGGCGGCGGCCACCTGTAAAGCTGATTGATTAATTGCTGCAGTTGTTGTGATCATACCACCATAGGCATCCAATATGAAATGTTGTTGTTGTTGTTGCTGTTGAGCTTGTGAACTAATCACCGAATTTGATGATGATGATGATGATGATGTCGGTAATGGCTGTGCATTTGCCAATGTATACACACCTGATGGTTGATGTTGAATCAATTGATGTTGTCCACCACCACCGTTCTGATTGCTTGATTGCCCTGTCAGTGTAGCCAATGTGGCCGCATCAATTATCGTAATCTGTTGTTGTTGATGTTGCTGTTGTTGTTGCTGCTGTAACTGTATCTGCTGTTGTTGTTGTTGTTGTTGTTGTAAATGGACAGTTGAATTAGTTGTCGTGGTCGAATGATCACGATGTTTATGTATCAATAGACTTTCATATTGATCTGTTTGAAAATAGCATAATGGATAATCACATTTGAACAATGTTGTTCCAGTGATTGCAGCTTGCTGTAATGTTGTTGTTGTACCACCGGAAGTGTTTGAACCAGTTTGTTGTTGTTGTTGTTGTTGTACAGCAGCGGCAACAGCAGCAGCCGTTGGATCAGTAAGAAATGTGAGTGTTCCATCAGCACCAATCGTAGCGAAACCATTAGTTGCAACGGCTGTGGTCATATCATTTCGAGCTTGTTGATGTTGTGTGGATGATTGCACTAAATGATGATGTTGTTGTCCAGTGGTTGATGTACCGGAAATAGATGTGGCCGTAAGTATTGCCGATGAGGAAGTGGGTGTTACAAACTGTGTTTGTTGTTGTTGATGATGATGATGTTGAGGTTGACCAGTGGTGGCTGATAAGGTTGTCAATTGGCCATTGGTCAGAGAATTTAGATCGGCTGCAGTAGCATAGGTTGCACCTCCTGCAGCAATCAATTGATTGATGGCATTCATATCGTTAGAGGAAATCTGTATGGTGGATGGATTACCGGAAGTAGGACTGGTCTGTAGATAGATTATTGCAGTTTGTGGCATAAGGCCATGTGGTGTTGTGGCTGCCGAAGCAGTTGTACCATAGTTAGGCCCCATTGAATGTAGCGTGGCCAAATCGGCCTGAGCAGCATTGTTCAATTGTAGTGGATGATATCCGGTGGGCGTTCCAATGAACTGATATTGTGGTTGATTACCATTGTTACCAGTAGCGATATTGGGCGAGGCCAACGTTAATCCACTTGGCAATGTCAACGTGGTAGCAGCAGCGGCGGAAGCAGCAGCAGTGTTTAATGGGTTTGATTCATCTTTTTTATTCTTTTTTGAATTCTTGCGATTATAATTGCGTTTACGGCCTTTGCCACCACCGGCAGCATTTGGATCATTATCATTGCTGCTGGCATGTTGTGATGATTTTCTTGATTTCGTTTCAATCTTATTGCCCATCTCATCGACACGAACTTTTTTCGATCCTTTTTTGCCATCTAAACCACCGTTTTGTTTGAGTTTAAGTTTACTTAGTTTTATTTCTTGTGCTAGATCCGGATGTTTTTTGATCATATGTTTACGAATATCACCGAAATATGAGGAATTGTATTCGCAAAAACAACATTTATGTGCCCGTAATCCTTTATGAGCATTTTGGTGATCGATCAATAAACGACGATATTTTGGTGAATAACCACATCCCGGTACTTCACATATTAACGGTTCTTTCGATGAGGATGATTTTCCTTTTCGTGACGGTATGATTGTCGATTCATCACGATGCTGTGTACGATTGTGATTACGAAATTCCAAAATATCGGATGATGCAAATGAACAACCTTGCCAACGACAATGATGTACATTGGTTGATTGTGTTGCGGCCATCATCATCATTGTCGTTGTTGCTGCCGTTTGTGGCGTAGTTGTCGAAGCCGCAGTTAACGTCGTTGCTTGTAACAATTGTTGATTCGTATTTGTAGTGCTGCTTGTCACCGTTAATGGTCCACCAAATTGAGTTAATTGTTGTTGTTGTTGGCCATTACCAGTATTGGTCGTCGTAACTAATACTGTTGTCGCTGTTGGTTGTTGTTGTTGTTGTTGCTGCTGCTGCTGTTGATGATGTTGTGGCTGTTGTTGAATTTGTTGAAGTTGAGGCTGCTGTGTCTGTTGCGGTTGTTGTTGTTGTTGTTGCGGTTGTTGTTGTTGTTGAGTGGGACTATTACTATTTTCGAGACATTGTTCAACGGCTAATGATAATGGATCGGAATATTTCTTTGGACGACCTCGACCTCTACGTGAAGCTGCACTGTTGTTGTTGGAATTACTTTGGTTAGTCAATTGTTGTTGGGCACCATTTTGTTGTTGTTGAATAATACTGTTGGTTGTTTGGTGGCCACCAAGTTGTTGTTGTTGTTGTTGCAAAAGTTCAGCGGCGTTTGTCGCCGATGTTGCAATAGCAAATATTGGTGATGATTTTGTTGCCTGATCCATAATGGTAGCCGTTTTGTTTTGATGATCAGCTGTGGCTAATTGTAGCTGTAATGTACTGTAAACATAATTAAGATTAGATGGATCAGTCAATGATGGATCAATAATAATCGAGCCATTCTTCATTAGATGTTGATGTTGCTGTTGTCCATCCAGGAACGATGCATTCGTCAAAAGTGTAGTATTGGGTGGTAGACCAAGTGCAGCTTGATCCAATGAAAGCAATGTTGTTGTCGCTGTTCCCTGTTGTTGTTGTTGTTGTTGTTGGATAAGGCCATTGTTATGGTTATTGGTTGCGATCTGTAGTTGAGATTGTTGTTGTTGATTGGAATTGTTATTGTTGACTGCAGCCGATTGTAATACATTGATTTCACTCAGGTAATCCCGAATCTGCATTTGTTCGGTTGTCTGCTGCTGCTGTTGTTGTTGTTGATTATTGCCATTGTTTGATGATTGATGAGATGATTGAACATTATTATTGCCATTATCATTGGTCAGATGTGAATGTTGTGGATGATGAAGTTGTTGTTGTTGTTGTGGATTATGAGAATTCGAGATCACTTGTTGCACGAGGCCTGATTGTACCATTTGTTGTTGTTGTTGTTGTTGAACGTTGTTGGTTACAACATTCGAACCTGAAACCGATGCTGCAGATGAAGAATCGGCAGCTGTACTGGTCGCAGTGTTTGCAGATGTGGAAACGGAAGTAACCACATTGCTTAACAATGTTGCTGTTGGTGTCGATGCATTATTCGTTTGAGGGATTGAGGAAGCCGATGCCAATGTGCCAATTGTTTTGCCATCACCATCACCGGTAATCGCACTTGTTGAATAAACAATCGAACTATTATTACAATCGACAACTCCTGATGAATTACTAGATACAATTTGAGCCGTTTGAAATTGACCGGATGGACTTAGTATGAATTGAATCTGGCTAGCATCGAAACTATTCGGAGATGATTGTTGTGAATTGGTGGCCGTAGTGACCAGATTATTATTAGTATTATTATTGCTGTTACCGGTTGTCGTTATTATTGTTGTTGCATCAGTGGTCGTAGTCGTCGATGACGACGAAGAGGATGATGATGATAGTGATGATGTGGACGATGAACAATTGTTATTATTATTATTATTGCTATTGTTGTTGTTGACGTTGTTAGTGTTTGTTGTGGTTGTGGCCACCACATTGGATAATTGAATTTTCTGGGCTAGCTGTAGATATTGGCCCATATCAGCGTTTGTAATTAGATCACCAACAACCGTACCAACAACATTGCTGCCGCTTGTTGCAGCCGTAGCCACTGCGGCTGTACCATGATGTACAACACCATTCATCGACAATGCTGATGATGATGATGATGATGATGGTGAATGTTGTTCCTGATAATTAATAGATAATGTTTGCTTTTGGATCGCCGTTGTCGTTGATGATAATGTCGTGGTCGGCTTTAGCTGCTGTTCAACACTAATCAAATGCTCACCAATGTTTGTTGTGGATAAGAATGGTGATTGCCACGTTGCTAATAAATCATACGGTACTAATGGTGGAGGTGGTGAGGATTTATTACTTAAACAATAACCATTACCACCATCATTATCATCATCTATAATCAATGAATCCGTGTTAGTAATTGTCGAATCCAATTCTGGTGGTTCGTAGATTGTAGTCGAATATGGCATCGGATAATCAATCGATTGAACATTAATATGAACAACTAAAACCAGAATCAGAATCAAACATTTAATCAATCAAACACACCCACCACTCATTAATGTTTATAATATTCACACACACACATAACACAATACACACACCTTTATGATGGTAATGTATAATAGGTGAATAATCCCAGAATAATCTTGACAAGTTTGAGAGCAAAATAATAACAATAAAAAAGAAGAAGAAAAAGAGATTGAATAATTTCTGCTGCTCTCGTCAATAATGATGATGATGATGACGAAGACGTCGATGGATGAGGTCAAACGATGAACGGATTGAAATGAACAACAAATGAAATGGAATGATTGCGATTGTATACCTGGAGAGAGAGCAAAAGAGTGTATGAATTGTGTTCGAGTCTGTTTGTGAAAAAATAGCAAATGGAGTTCGGGTGATGTGTGTGTGTGTGTTGTTGGTGGCCAATAACAAGTTATTCGGAGACTTCGATAGCGGCAGTGTGGTGGTGTTGGCCAACAAGTTCTTTCGTTATCGTCGTCGTAGTCGTCATCATCGTGGTGGTTGTTGTTGTTCTTAATAACTGTTCTTTAAGTTGATTCAAAGACTTGTTTCGTAAATCGAACACGCATACACTCTGCTTCCGTCTTTTACGAATTGATGAGGAGGAGGATGGTGGAAATAAGAACAGTTTTTTGATTTGTGAATCGTTGTTTATGATGATTTTCAAAACCGATTTTCATATCCCCAATGCTTAAACACACACATACACAAGCTCTTTCTCTGCTCGATGATGACGACGGACAACTGAATGACTGGAATGACAACAACCCGATGTGATTGGGAGGAGTGATGCAAAAACTTGTTGTTGGAAAGCCAACCTGTTGTTGTTGTTGGTCGACTTTTAACGGCGTTCGAAACAACCGTTCCTGTTTTTTTTTTGCTGTGGTGATTATTATGCTTGATGAACATACGATTGGCTGGCTGCATGTATAGCTTGTATTTCACCTAATTTCGGACTTTTTCTTCAAATCACATCATCATGAATATGTGTATGGAACAACAACAACAAGTGGAAACATGCAAGCAGGTAGTAGTCATTCAAGTTAGACTGGTTATCCCCATAATAATAATAATAATATAATGATGATCATAATCATCGAAACATTCATGTCCATCCATCATTGATCATTGAATGGACATGAACGACGAATCGAACGCAATGATGTTTTTTCATTATTATTATTATTGTTGATGGCTTGCTGGCTGGCCAAATCTTGCTTATTTTTCTACTCGAAGATGGCCACAACAACACAATCTAATACAATCTGTGCTATGCATGGATGCATAGGAACGATGATGGCCGATCGTCATAGGTAGCAGCGGCTACCTTTTTTATTCATTCTGCTATACCTGGAAACTTGTTGTTTTTATCACTCTATGTCTCTCTGATAATTGCTGCCAGTACACCTTATTTATTTTTTTTTGTCAGCAACAATGTATAGTTAGTTACCTATGTCGATGTCGTTTTGTATGTGTGGTAGGCTGCCATTTCGTTTAGACATTTGTTTTGCTCTTTGGCTTTTTTGTTGCCTATTCTTCAGATATATCGATGGCCATTGTTGTTGGTGGTAGTAGTAGTAGTGGTTGTATCAATAACGGTATCATATGTGGGGATGACCACTTAAACACCTGATATATGATTGGCCTCAATGGACAGGGTCGATTCATGAAATGACCGGACTGAATATAGATTATTCTCTCTCCGCCAATTTTATCAACTATGAACTATAGTATGACTTGTCTATTGCCATTGGACATTTGCCATATTCTAACAACAACAAACCGTTACGTGATCATCATATACAACCGTTTTGATGGTTATTTGTATGCCAACAAGATATATTCGTATAGACTATAAAATGACCTTTGAATCGGATTTTTTTCTGTTACTGTTTTGTTTCAATCATTCAATATATAGGTAGTGTAGTGAATAGAACTACCCTTTAAAAAATGGAGGTCATATTTGATGATCATTGATTGATTTATTGTTTGTTGATGGCTGCCAATAGGAAACGGATACAGTAAACTATAGACATTATGACAGTGATTGATCAATGATTGACCAATTGGCCAATACAAACCGGAAGTTTATCATGGATTGTAATACGAATAATGAACGAATTAATTGGCTCATTCGATCAATCAATCGATAGCAATGTGATGAAAGGATGGCTAGAGGCCATCATAATTATGGATCCACCAATTGAATGCAGGATAACAATCTAACCGGGATCACAACTACTACTGCTAATTGTAAAGAAAAGCAGTCGAATTGGGCTATTGTTATCATTGAAGCATTCAATTCATGTCATTCAACCATAATCATTTACCACCATTATTGTCTTACGTATTTCAAACTTCGGTTCGTTGCATTCATATCTACTGCTGTTTGTATTTGTGTGAGAATACCTGGGCCTGTGTACTGATCGTGTAATGATCCATTCAATTGTCGATCAGGAAGACAACCATGTACTACAGCCATATATTCTTTAAATGAGTATATTTTTGGATACATCTGACGCCTAGAATCTGTACAGTGGCAGCCATCTTCGATAATAATCAACGATGTTTGGTAAACAAATAGGACATGCAAAACATATATTTTTATGATCATCCATTCATCGATTTCCAAATTAAAGTTCACATCATCAAAATAATTGAATCATCTTTTGTATTCAGATTATTTGTTTTGGTCAAACATAGATGGCGTCTAAGAGAGAGAGAGAGAGAGAGAGAGTCAAGAATCAAGAGGAGGATGAAAATAGAATCCTGTTATGCGCAAGTTTCATTTTTTGGCTCGATATCATAGTCCACTGACTGTTATAAAATTATTGATCCCGTCTAAGTAAAAGTGTTTATATTTGTGTGTACTCCCTTTTTGGATCACCTATTTGGTTCATTCGCTGTGCACTATTATTATATTATTATTATTATTACATGTATTTGATTGTCATCAGCCTTGTATAATTCCCGGATTCAGGCCAAAGACGTTTTATATTTTAGCCTGATAAATAAATTCAAGATACTAATTCTAGCGTTCCAATTTCGGTGTTGACAATAATAAGATTCATTTTTTTTTTTGATACGAAAATGTCGAATCTGGACAATAAATTATTGGGTGAAAAGAATCATTATTATTGCAGTAGCAGCAGTGATGATGATGATGATGATCGATCTGATTATCGAGAAATTAGTGTTCAAAGCAAAATCAAATGGGAAGGAACCAGCTGTAATGTAAGTATCATCATTCACTATAATCATCCATTTCAATTTTTCATGTCCATTTCGATTCCATAATTAGACTGGACCAAAAGGTGTAATCGAAGATTTTCAACGTTATAAAAAATTCGAAAATGAACGACGTGCAAATCGTGTACGTGCGCGATTGGAAAGAATGAAAAAATCGGCATCAACAGTAAAGACGAATGTGGCTGCAATGACACCAGCAACTAATGTAACCACCACTGCAGGTGATTTGAATGATCTCGACGATGAGAATGATCCGTTCATCAATGAATACATTGCAAAAAGAATGAAAGAAATGCTCGACCGTTATCAACGATCAACGGCCAGCAAACAATTCGGCGAGCTTAAACATTTACCTAGTGGCGAGGCATTCCTTAAACACATTGATGATGTTCAATTACGAACCGTGTTGATCGTAACTCATATCTACAATCATAAGATTGTCGAATGTAACATCATGAACAATTGCCTTGATAAATTGGCCCGTAAATATCCCGATGTTCTATTCTGTTCACTCGATGCTATCAATGTTGGCATGAGCCGTGAATTTGTTAGTGAATCACACTGACGTACATACAATCCTTGATTAATCATTTTTCGCTTTTGCTTTTCATTCTCCAACAGACCAAATATGGAGTGCCCGCTCTATTAATCTACAAAAACGGTGAACTAATTGGTAATTTTGTTAGTCTTGGCGATGAATTTGGTGCCGATTTTGATGAAAAAGATGTCGAAGATTTCCTCGTCGAGTAAGTACTATTCATCTATAATGATGTTTTATGTCTGATATTTTGTTTTCCATTTATTAGAAACAATATCCTCATTTCTAGTCAACTAATATCCAGTATTTCAGTCACATCAAATTTGTCCAAAATGGAGAAACAAAAACAACAATCGAAATAAAGTTCTAAACCCAAATCCCACCACTTCATCAGACAATTTATTTCACTAAATTTGTATTTCATTATCATTGTCCATTTCAGACACAAACATTTATTTGATGCTAAATAATTTTATTTGACACAATTATTATTTTGCAATATTATTAATTAATAAAATTTTAATTTTAACAAAATGTCTCCACACACATCATAGGCATTGATTGTAACGTTCTATCCGTACGTTCACTGCTTGGTCTTTGATCGGCTGTTTTTTGAATTAAACAACGTGACTTGATTTTTTGGTATCTCTGATTGCCATTCATTTTCTTAGCAAAAATCTTTTCATTTCGATCGAATACGATCCAAATGGAAGCTATGTGCGAGGATTTTCTCGCATTTGAGGTATGAATATTGTGTATACATACAGTGCTTGTGTCATGATTATTTTTTTTTTTAATTTTTTTTTCAAATTTCGATCCAATACAATGTAGGATGTACTCAAAAATCTTCGCAAATTAGATGATAACATTGTACACAGCCTTAATACGACCATACCGACACAATCGTTCGCTGTGAAAGGAATCGATCCGACCAAACAATGCCAGGAATTATACAAACAGGTATTATATCAATATGGATAGATGGTTCGCGAATAATGTCGATTGTCAATTGTTGTTTAGCTCATGGAATTACATACAAATCGTGAACAAGCAATCAAAAATTGTATCATTCGAGTATCAGAATCCGTACATCAACTAAAACGACGCCGTGATGAAAATGAAGCCGATTTTCAGGTACAAAAACAATTACGTAAAGAACAAAATAAACTTCGAATGATGCAAAATGAATTACATGTGGAAGAAGTGGTCCGTGACCGAAGCCTTAAGGTAAGATGACCAACAATTTATTGAATTTAACATTTTCCACTGATTATTTTTAATTGTATGTTCGATGATTAGTTTTTCCATGAAAGATGTCGGGCATATTATCGACCAGCGACTAGTACGCCTCCCATATGATTATGATCATTGTTGAAGAATGCTGGCTACAAATTTTTTTTTATTTCAATTTTGATATCATCCAAGTAACAACAACAGTAAATAACAACTTAGAATTTTATGAATAAAAAAAATCTAGAGTTTTTTTTAATGATAAGATTTCGTTCATTATTTCGTCATTTGTGCCATCAGCTCTTTCTCTTTACGTTTATTATATTCTTGTTGATACTCTGAGGCGGCTTTTTCGACTGAATAACCTTGTTTTGCTTGATATTTACCGATCATAGCATTGGTGAACATGCCGACTCCGGATAAAATCATGATAACGATTGCCGTATGAATTCGAGCTTTTTCATGAATTCGTCGCATCATGATTGAGCTGTGAAATTGAGTTGAGAAAAAATAATTAACATTGAAAAAATCAAAAACATGCAGGTACACACACCTGACCATATTAGGGACCTCCTGAGCAGTAGCATATTTTTTATATCGGACAAGAAGCCATCGATCCAATGCTGATGGATAATGACCTTTCGGATCGGTTGACATGTTTTATTTTTGATTCAATAAGCAGATTTAATCAAATGCCACCAAATCAGTTGACAGTGACCTATAATTTTATACTTAGAAAAAAGTCTAAACTGCAAAATAAACAAAACTGCAATTTTTGGAGTTTCAACTCCATCTGGAGATTAAACTAGACACAAATTAGAATGATGTAAAAGTGCTTTTTATTTTTAGATTTAAATTCAATTTAAATTTCAAAACAATGATAATAATTACAAAAATGATGGAATACAATTAATGAATGAATTAATTTCGACGTTTGCGAACACGAGAAATACGCCATGCATTTGGTTCTTCATATTTGTTATACAATGGTTCGAGTCGAAGTTGTTTTTTGTGTTTGGAGAGCTTAGCTGGATCAGAGAATCGAAAGAATGTCGGTGCAAAATCCACCAACCACCTTGGATCGATGGTAGTCACTTCACGCATATATTCTTTGGTGGTCAACACGATCTCATGGTAAATGACCCATTCTGGTTGTTGATGAAACAGTGCTGATGATGGATGAATATAGACTACTTGGCCATCGACCAATGTTCGATAGCCTTCCTGAGGATCTTTTTTCGATGCATTTCGAAAGAAACCGGAACAAATGGCCTTTTGCAATTTGGCTGTATTCTGGCCACACGATATGACATCTAATCGATGGCGATCCATGATACCCAGCAATTGTTTACGTACATCCTGTGTTCGTTTCAATGTACGAACCTGAACAAAATTCTCATAACACCAAGCAGTAGACAGTTTGTTATTTTTCCAAGCATTATATACGGCCAACAATGTTAGATGGTCGCCTTCCGGTTGATTAAATTTGGCCTTTTTTGAATCGGCCAACGCTTGTTTGTCCTTAGGCCGATAGAAAACATTCTGCACGGACAACATGGAAACGACGGTCAATGCTTCTTCTGAACATCCCAATTGAACCGATTGCAGCAGCACTTTACAGAGACGAGGTTCTAGCGGAAATTCAGCCATACGTCGACCTAACCGTGTGAGCAGTCCTTCATCGTCTAATGCACCTAACGAATGCAGTTGTTCTAATGCCATCAATAAAGCTTCGGCTGGTGGAGCATCCATGAAATCAAAATTGATTAAATCGTTGATACCCATAGCTTTTAGCTGCAAAACTGTTTCCGATAGATTCGTTCGTTGAATTTCAGGAACTGGAGTGGTAAGCATTTCATCACGATACGCTCTTTCGGTGTATAACCGGAAGCATTTACCTGGACCAGTTCGTCCAGCGCGACCAGCTCGTTGTTTGGCTTGTGCTTGTGAAATAGGCGTTACCACCAATGAATCCATACCGGTTTTCGGATTGTAAACGTTTTGTTTGACAAAACCCGGGTCGACCACATAGTAGATGCCATCGATTGTCAGTGAAGTTTCGGCAATATTTGTTGCAATCACCACTTTTCGTGATCCAGGAGGTGTAGGTTCAAATATTCTGGTTTGCATTTCGGAAGGAAGTGCCGAATAAACCGGCAGGATGAGCAACTCAGGCACATCTGGACCAAGACATTTCATACGTTCATAAAGCACTTCACAAGCAGTGTCAATCTCCTCTTGACCAGTGAGAAAGAGAAGAATATCACCCGGTGGTTCAGTCAAATGAATTTGCATCACAGTCAATAGGGAAGCATCCATATAATCAGTTTCCGGTTCTTTCGTGTACAATATTTCCACCGGAAATGTTCGGCCAGGAATAGTGAATATAGGAGCCTCGAAAAAGTATTGAGAAAATTTGACCGCATCTAATGTGGCCGATGTAACAATCAGTTTGAGATCGGGTCGTTTCTTTACCGCTTTTTTCAACAGGCCAAACAAAACGTCTGTATGGATAGTACGTTCATGAGCTTCATCCAACATGAGCACAGAATAACCACGTAGATCGGCATCGAGAAGACATTCACGAAGTAACATACCGTCGGTCATGTATTTGATAACTGTTTCGGGACTTGTACAGTCTTCAAAACGAATCGTATAGCCAACTTCCGTTCCCAATCGACAACCAAATTCATCGGCCACACGCTTAGCCACCGACATTGCAGCAACACGACGTGGTTGGGTGCAGCCAATTTTACCACGAGTTACGTAACCAGCTTCCGCCAAATACTGTGTTATTTGAGTGGTCTTTCCAGATCCAGTCTCACCGATGACGATCAATATCTGATTATCAGCCACCGCTTTGCTTAGTTCATCTTTGAACTGATAAATTGGCAAACTTTGCCGCTGTTCCATCAAGCTTAATTCGGTACGTTTGCCATACGAAGCTTTAGCACCACCTGTTATATATCGTTTCCATTCCGGCATTTCGTTTGGCATTCCACTGTTACCAGTACCACCGCCACCACTACTACCCCAGCCAGCTCCAATTGTTTCCTTTGCAGCGTTTTGCGGCATTGGATCGAACCAATCTTTCGAATCTTCGGGTCGATTTTTATTTACTTCGGACTGTTGTTGTTGCTGTTTTAACTCACGCCGTTCTTTCGATAATGCAGATTGCATCATTGCGGCTTGAGCTAGTGATCCGTCGGGATTTTTTACTATTCTTACGGGACTCAAATCAGTCAAATGCGATCGACCATGTCCACGAAGAAATGCAGGCTCTTCTTCCACTAATTCGATTTCAATATCTTCATCATCGTCTTCATCGATTCTAGGCAGGACGCCCAATTTTTCATCAAAATCCGGCAGCTGAGAACGATCGAGGACATTTGCTGCGGCCATTTGCTTCAATTCCCATTTTTCTGGTGAACTAATTCGTTGTATAATACGACGACGAGTTTCCGAGTCATCAACAGAATCCTCTCCAGTCGTAGATTTGATACTGCTGCCAGGTAATGGTGGCAAATTCGAAGGTCTATCCGGATTTTTGAATTCAGACAAATCATCATCATCATCGTTAGCTTTACCACGAGATGTATGTTGAGTGTTTGGATTTAGATCTTTACCCGTTTCTTGATCTACTTCTTTCATTGAAAGACTAGTTCGTTGACCAGTGAACGACAATACTTTTACTTTGACACGTTGTCCTCGACTCACAACTTCATTAACATCATTAACACGACCTTCACGTCGCAATTGTGATATGTGAACTAGGCCTTCTCGTCGTTTACGAAGACCTTCGAGCTGAACAAAACAGCCGAACTGCATAATGTTCGTAACACGACCGTTTAATATCATTCCTAAGGCTGGAATCTCAGGCAGATCTTCATATTTCGCTCGTTTACTACTAGACGATCGTGAATCTTCATCATCACGGTGATGATGATCGTAATCGGATCTTCTTTTTGATTCTGAATGCTTGTTTCGAGATCGATGTTTTTCAGATTCATAATCATCTGATTCATGACGATAATCACGTTGATGCCGGCGTTCTCGGCTTCGACTTCGCCGATCTCTGTCTCGATCATCTCGTTTTCTGGAATCGGATCTTCGAGAACTTCTTTTTCTATCACTATCATCCCGGTCTTTTTCTTTTTGCCGTTTATCATTGTCATCATCATCGTTTTGCTTATTTTTTTCGGACAACTGTTCCAACAATTTCATCGTGTCGTCCATGTCTTGATGATTTTCTTTTTCCACTTCATCTCCGTATTTTTGATCAAGTTCTTGATCGGGCAAAGCCAAACATGGATAAAGAGCACGTTTCATTTGTTTGTCATCTTTTTTTCGACCATCATTTCCATCGTCATCAACATCATCATTTTGATCATCATTATCATTAAAGCCTTTTGATTTTTTCTTTGGTCGCATATGTTGAATGATACGTAAAAGATTGGCAATGAATGAATCAGTGAATTGAGCTTGATTGGCAATCAATGCAGATTTGAATGAATCGAAAGTAGAATTCTCTTCGGCTAAATCGATAATGAATTCGGCCATATCTTTATCATTGAAACCCAAATGATTTTCCAGCTCGGTACAAACTTTCGATACAAGAGACAGATATTGAAGTTTTTCCAATTCGTTCATTGTTTTCGCTGATGAATTTTACTCTATACCCGAAAACAAAAATAAGAATAAGAATCGAAAATAAATCAAAACAATGAATGCATGAGTTTTGCAGTAACATTCATGAACAACGTGTTGCCATATGGTTACATTCGAATGTTGAGAAATATTGATTCGAGAAATTTCTCAATATTCTTATTTGTTGACATTTATTCCTTTATTCGGATCCTATTCTCTTTATCAGAATGTCTGGCCCACTTCAATGTTACAATATTTCATGTGGTCAAACGTATCATGAAAATGAGAATAATGATTTGGCTTGCCAATATCATTCAGGTAAACCGTACTTCCATGATGGTTACAAAGAATGGACCTGTTGTAAGATGCGTTCACGAGATTTTTCAATATTCATGGGATTCAAAGGATGTAAGTATCACGCTTTGCAATCGATTACCAATTCATCAATTATTGCTATCACATAAGGCACAAAAGGACGACATTCGAATGTAAAACCCGAGGAGCCAGCCAAACCACCAACTGTCATTGAATCCGAATGTCCATCGGTCATTCAAAACGATGACGATGAGAATGTAAAACCCAAGGAAACAATCGAACCATTCGTTCCACCGGATCCCAATTACGAACAAGAGATTGAAATATTTGAATCGGTCAACGTAGCTTCAGCCCCACCGGTTCCTAAAACAATTATGATTTGCAAAAATTGTAAAAATGAACAGTCCACATTGAACCTAGATGGCTCTTGTCTTTACCATAAAGGAGTTCAAATGTAAGTACCACTGATTTTTGTATTTTTGCTACAAACAATTGATTTCATCTGATTATAGTTTCCATGATGCCTATAAATTCTGGAGCTGTTGCCAACATAAAAAGTTTTCCGATTTTGAAGATTTCCAAAAATTAACACCATGTGCTCGAGCAGATAATCATATACTTATAGCCAAAGTGGAACACAAAGAGAATTGGTTTCAAACAGGCGGTATGATTACCATTGCTTTATATGGATTAAAAGGTGCACGTCGTGAATCTCGTGATGGACAAAATCGATCCAAAGTTTCGATTCGAGGTGGCCGATATTTGTTTGCTCGTTTGATCAATCATGAAGGTCTGGTTATTTTTGAAAAAGAATGGACCCTTCAAGATTATATTAGCCATGAAGGTGGTAAGGTCACCATAAACGTCTCAAATGTACAGATAGCATTGAAAAAATCAAATGAAAGTTATCATTGGCCTAAACTGATCAATGAATGAATGATTTATGAATTAGTAGATTTTATTGTCAATATGAATGAGAAAGTGATTGTAATCGTTTAATACTGGAAGCCCTATCTTTAGCCTGAGCATCCATAAAGCATGCAATGAACAATTTGATTGCACTGGCAAAATTATCCTTTTTCGGTATCTTTCCCAGTACCATCGTGACGATCGAATCATCCGATTGATCGAAAACGAATTGAAGAATGTTACGAATGAATTGAACGTACATTTCATTCATATCAGAAAATTGTATCACTTTTAAACAGGTAATGCTCAGACAATTGGCCACCAACAAGTGACACATTAGTTGTTCAAGTTTCGTACGATTATTCGCCGGTAATGATAGCAAATCGGTTATTTTGTCTCGTATGGCAAAATCTAATGCCAATCGATATTTCCTATCCAAATTGGTCAGATGTTGTAGTAGGTAAAAGTAGAAATGATTGTAACATTTTTCATTGATGGCAACATGTAACACAACGTTGATTATTTCTGATGATTGTTTTTTACCGATCGATATGAGTTTACCGGCTGCATCCAGATAATCACCACAAGTAAATATGGCGGCAAATAATTGACGTCGTAACGGTGTATTCAAACGTAATGCACGGCATAATCGGTCTAGTTTGGCTGTATCCACTTTTTCATTCAATGTAATTTGTTCATCTATCATCGTTGTCGTTGATTGTTGTTGTTGTTGACCACCTTTGATCGATTCAAGCGGAACAATTTGTTTGGTATAAGAAAACCAATGCGAACTCTGTAATATTGCCGAATATTGTCCAGGTATTGATGGAACTCTGGGCTTTTTGATAACTGATTTTAACGTCGATTCAATTAAATCATTCATGACTACAGTTTCGTTTGTTTTGATTTTGGCCACATTGTTGTTCTTGATGGCAACTAATGATTCGAGCATAAATTTCACTCGACTTCCAGCACTGGCCATTTGTTCGCTCAATCCTTGGCTTAACGTTTGTATCCGTAAGATGAGTGATTTCATTCTAGCCGGATCTTCTTTACGTAAGAGAAAACCTGATGTTTTGAGAATGGAATCGATGATTTCAATGGATTTTTCATTGTCAAGTTTTTCGCTGAATTTGTCAATTATATCGTAGATTAATTGATAATCGACCAGGCCAGTAGAATGCATGTTAAGGATGAGCGTGAGAATGTTGTTTAATCGTTTACTGGATGCATTCCATGTGGAAACATTGGCAAAAGCAGCATCAAATCGGCAAACCAAAGTATGGATGAAATATCCACCGACATCATCGCTCATTTCAAAGCTTAGAATGGCAATCAACATGGCTAATTCGGCGAACAATTTGGAAGGTAAGCTATGTTCACATTCGATGACAATCTTATCTAAACAATTCATTATTCCTTTGTTGATGACGTGTCGACTGTGGTTGACATTGAGTTTGATAATATCGTTACTTATAACCTTAATGTTCGATGAGGTGAGTCGATTGAGAAGACCTCGTAATTTCCGTTGTACATTTTCATTGACTACAACATCCGAAATGAATTGCTCTTTTTGAGCATGATCCATTCGCTTGTCTTGTTGTGGAACAATGTTTCCTTGTTTATCACGAAGAAAACCATAAATATCTTCACGAAGTTTGCCATCATCAGACTTTTTCTCATCACTGTCATCTTCATCTTCACTATATTCAACTGGTGATTCGTTTTCATCATTCAATTCACTATTAACTTCTTGCTCTACATTTTCGGATTCTTCATTTGATGATTGTTCCATGTCATGATCATCGAGTCGATCACCATCTTCATGGCCGTCGTTCTCATTTCGGTCATCACAGAATTCAATCAGATCGGCCAATCCATCCAGATGGAATGATTTGGGTAATTTGTTTCGTTTAGTATAGCTACGAAGTTTCAACAGTTTCTCGTATCTTTTTATTTCTCTTTCCTCCTTGAGTATTAAACGTCGTTGATGCTCGATAAGGGCCGAGGATTTTGGATTAGTTTTTGAATCGGTGGTTCGTTTCTTTTTTTTCTTAATTGCTTTGACTGGCTCTTTTTGATTCGATTCGACATTATCGTTCTCCGATTTTATCTCGTTTGTTTGTCGATGTCGGTAATAGAGATTTTTTATCTTTTTTTTCTCTTGTCGTTGAATTTTACGTTGTTTTTTACGATCCATTTTTTTTTATTAAAAACAGTCAGCTGAAATAAGCACATGTTAAGACAACTATCATCAATAGATGGCGAGACTGTCATTGTTTTGATTTGCAAAAACATTGATCACGTTTATAGTGATTTAATAACCGATTTAACCGATCCATCAATTGAGATAAACAAGATGATCACCCAAAATTATGTTCGTTCCCTATTCATTCGATTGATTACCAATAACAATCCTGTTAGATCATTTTGTTCAAAAGGCAAATTCTTTGACGATTCTGATGCAAAGACAAAACAAACGAAACAAGAGATAAGCGATTTGAAAGCCAAACAATTATATCCAGAATATGAACAAACCGAATATGGAATCGTGTTTGATAAGAAACCATTCAAATATCAATGCATCGCTGGTAAAGCATATTTTTGGTGTAGTTGTGGCCTTAGTCATAAACAGGTAACTATTTGCTACAATTTCAATGTTTTATATGAACTAACTGATTGTTGATCTCAATGTTTAAAGCCATTCTGTGATGGTACACATCGTAATCAACATTTACAAATCAAATTGAAACCACTCCGATGGGATTGTACCGAAACGAAAGAATATTGGTTCTGTAATTGTAAACAAACACGACACCCACCATTCTGTGATGGTACTCATCGACAAAAATCTATCCAGGAAGGCCATTCCACCATACGTGATCATCATTCACCTCCATTGGTTATCGAGAAAATTAAAAAGAAATGAACAGAACACGCATTTATTCTAAAAAGAGAAGCAATCATCATTACACAAAAAAACATTTAATCTGCCCTTTGTATTACAATAACTTCTAGAATTTAAAAAAAGAATAAATATTGCAACCAAAGTTCTGGATTCGTGGATTTTTTTTTGGATTGATCACACAGCAAATTTTTATTAGCATCTTGAATTCTTGTTATGGATTCATTGTCAACATTTTGTTTGTTTGTTTGCTTACATTAATCAACATTGTGATGAGCTTGACATTGAATTTTATCTGTACATTTTTATTTGCAAAATGAGTTGTTTTTTTTTGAATGCTTCTTTGTGAATGCAATCTACATTGATCTGTGGCCGATGTGGATAATGGTAGTGAGTGTAGGGATGGTCAATGAGCCAATGATGATTTGATGAGATAATATAGAGTATTGGCCCGATATCGGGCAAATCAAATGAATTTTGGTTAATGCTCTACGTTCAATGGTGATGTGTATATGGGTGTGGGTTTATGTGAGTGAACTACTATTGAATCACTTTAGTGATAAACTCACAGAAACGTTTGGCATACTGTTCCGGGTGGACTGTAGATATTTCAGCTGTCGTTCCATGTTTAACCGTTTTGGCTGCTAATGCCGTACGCTTACGAATACCGAATTGTGTAAGAATATCGACTATACCGATGAAATAGATTTCTCGCCTTGGCGAATCTATTTTGATAAAATGTGAGATAATAATGTTAGTCATGTCGTAATATATTGTAAATGATTATTGATTCAATCGAGGTACGAACCTTTGGTGGCAATGACAGCATAAATGTCTCTGGATGAGTCGATAGCATTCTCACTGGAATAAAGAAGCACATTGTCCGAATCGGCAGACATTTTTGGTTGTGATTGTGATTCTGGTGAATCCGGTGGTGAAAGCATCGAATTCGGGGCTTGATCTTGGCAACAATTATCGCCACTTGTTTCGGCTTCTTCATCTTCAGCGCTGAATTGTGAGTTTAGACCTTCGGCATGTCGTTGTTGGGCTTCTTGTTCGGCTCGTTCACAATCATGTATGGCAACACAAAGCGAATAGTCCATAATGTTCTTTTTCATCAGGAACGTTGTGTCTGCTTCGAGCATTTCGAAGAATTTCTTTTTCCATTCTTCCTCTGCATAGATACGTACACCATCACGAGTGAAATCATTGTCCTTGTAGATGGGCACATCAAGTGTTTTGTCTTTTTCGCTTGCTTCACGATCGACGGTCGAGCCTTTGAGATCATAGATTCGATGAACATTGATGAATTGTGAAGAGCAAATGTTTCGCATCACACAGATGTATGTTTCGGTTCCATCCACTGTTATACGATACATGCCCAGATATTGAGGCAACAATGTTTTGCCATGTCTTTCCACGATGTACGGATGATATTCCTTCAGTAGATGATGCATCGATTCCACTTCTTCACTGGTCAATATTTTTAACAGAAATAATCGATCATAGGACTCGTAGAATTTGGTGCTCGTTTTGCCTGATACAAGATGTTCACGCGGCTGATGTTTGGTCAATGAATTCATATAGTCAACATCGTCAATATGGAACCGTTCACGTAGATTCTGAAAGACGAGTGGACAATATTCCTTCACTTTGAAATGGGAAGGCATGTTCTCCTTGTTGAAACAATGGTTATCGATTTTAACCTTTGTGTAAGCCTTAAAATCATCGGGCATCAACATGACCGGGGTGTTCACATGTGTCAATTCATTGATCGTATGATTGATACCCCACATGAATACAGAAAACAATGGTTCCGATGCACGAAACAATTTCGCTTTCTGATGTTTCGGCTTGAAACGTTTTGTCTTCACTTTCATTGGTTTCGTTGTTGAATGATTCGATGACATTTTCAAAAACGAATTTTCAATTTTCCAAAGACTAGAATCCACACACAGAATCGATTCTCTAGAATTCAATTAACAAAATTGTCGGTTGAAATTGAATGGATTGATTGGACTGAAAGGAAAGTGAAAAAAAGGGTTAGATAATTAGCATATTGTGTTTGAATTGATTCAGAGTTGTAGTGTCTCGGAATCTCATAATGATATATAAACTAATCTCAAAATCAGCACATCCATTCTTTTGTTGTTTGTGTGTGTGTGTGTGTGGTTGCCAATTACACAAACCAAAACAAAAAAAAAATCATTTTCTCACTCTAACACACACACACACACACACACATTTAATCGCTCATCGTGATTGGGTTTGGGTTTGTCGTTCTGGTTATGCCCAGTGATACAATCCTATTATATAGATCTCGGTTCTAATCTACGCACACAAACAGAACGCATCTATGTAACCTATGTAACGAAGAATCGGGGCCCCATTTAACACTGATAAGCATACACACACATGAATGGTCTGAATATGAGAAAGGGAGTGAGGATTGCATTTTGTTAAATATCAACTACATGCATTTGTTACCATCAATGGCCTGGATTAAGATTAATTAATTTTAATCACATGTATGATTTGGCCGCCAAATCATCATCATCACTATAAAGATCTGAACAATTTACAAACACACAAATCATGTGATCATTGTTGTCAGCCTATAGATTCAACAAGAATGACCATAATTAATTAAATTAAAATTAAAACTTAACTATGAAGAGAAGAAAATGGAAATCGATCAGTGACAGAGATTATGGCATGTGACTTGTCATTGTTATCGATTGATGGTCAACGAAAGAAAAAAACATTCGATAATAAGACACTATCATCAACCAATGCAGGAAATTTAACATACATACCGGTTATGCACTAATGTTATCTAAAACCAATCAGATGTCTCGAATGTCAGTGTGAATGGTTCAAAATTTGAGATATCGATGTTTATTACAAACTTATGAACGATCGATCAATATCTGTTCAAAATAGAATGAATGAATGAACACACACACAGACAGAGACAAACATTCACATTAGACCATATGTCTGCTGGTCATTGATTGTCCTCGGACTGAGCAGTCAGATCATTGATCAATTGAATCGATGATCAGATGATGGACGATATTCTTGGGCAATGATTATGACCAATTGGGTGAACAGCTCCCAACAGTCAGTTATAATTCGAGCCATACTCAGGCACACACACACACATTAACAGTGGTAGAGGCATATATACAAGATTGTCGAATACAACCACTACCACAATCAAAGTTTGCATGTTCAAACATACGACCATCATGTTCAAATAGCCGATTATATTTTACCGAAAATAATTCGTTTCAATTTAAATTTACCGATTCACGGTATTTTTATTCATTGATCATTCATATCGGATGTTTACAGTGGTAAAATGTCGTTTGTGTACAATATGTATTCTAATTGCTGTTAACATTGGTTTTATTGTCTATCTGGCCACTAATGTTGATCAAAGTCTCGATGATGATGATGATTGTGATCGATGGATGGATCAATCACTTGTGAATGGTGATCACCAGGAATCACCCATCAATGTAGAAGTATGGAGTAAATCTGCTATTGGTCAATATTTTTGGGAAACTATCCTCGGTGGACATATCGAATCAAAAATGATGAATGATCTATACATGGAAGGTTGGAAAACTATCGGACCGGTGCGTTTTCATTTTCGAACTGGTCCATCGCTCAAACCGGAAAGCTATCCATCATTCAGGCCAGCCAATTTGGTGCTCATTCTAAATTGGCGTAGTGTTGACAAAATCAATTATGCTAATAAATGGCTTCGTACATTATTCGAGGATCTGAGTGGTGTGCCATCTAATGTAGGCATCATAGCATTGGGAAATGAATTCTGTAACAACACTTGGTTTACCGATCTATACGTCGATAATGGAAGATATCGGAATCTACGTTTCTTGTTTCTGGTATATGACTCTCCATTGATCGATAACCAATTGATATATCAATGGCCATTGGGCGTTGCAACATATCGTCATTTTCCTTCTCCCTATACAACTGATGATGACCATAAGATTGATCTTCAATCATCGAGGCCATATGTTTGTAATTTTATCGCCACTATTTATCAAAATTCTTCCCGTCAAGAGCTTCAAAATTTATTCATCAACAAAGTCCACAATTGGAATCATGGCTGCTTAATCAAAACTCGTTCAAAATGGATGGCCAATGAAAATGTAGAATCAATGGACAGTTATGTCCAAGCTTTACATTCATCGGATTTAACATTATGTCCTTCGGGTTTAAATGTTGAATGTTATCGAATTTTGGAAGCCGTCGAATATGGATCCATACCCGTGATCGAAGAGATTGTCAATACCAATGACCACAATCAATGTGATCGAATACAGATATTACGATTATTCAAACAATTCGATGCTCCATTCATCTATGTTCGCAATTGGACTGAACAATTACCAGATTTGTTGACACAATACAATGCTCTTAATTTACGTGAACGTGTAAAAAAACGAATTCAACTAATCAAGTGGTATCATCATTTTCGAATTCGATTACGGAATCATTTTGTTAATGTTTTGCATAAACGATTTGTTCATTGAATTTTTTCTTTATATTGTAAATGACTAATGACAATAACATGAAAATATAAGATATGTTAACAAAAAAAAAATTAAATTATTTTATGAATAGCACCCAACTTGGCATAAATCTAGAGATCAATTCTTAGTGAACGAAATGGATTGAAATTTCTCCTCGAGCTGCGTTAATCGTTGGTCAATCTGCAATATCGAATCAGTCATAGTTTCCAATTGTTGAAGTATGCATTTTAGTATGCTCACAGAATTGGTCACTTTTAATGAATGTTCACCGAGTAAATCATCTGATGAATTTCCATTCATTTTTTTCGACGTCATCGTGTTACTACTGCTTTTGGTGGTCACATCGAATGCATTGTTCATTTGTTGAGTTGGATCAAAACCAATGCTTCTGATATCATCATCATCGTCATCATTATCGGAATGTTCATTAGCATCAATGTTAGACAGATTACTTTGCCATAATAGAATGACATGATCCTGACCAGCAGTTGCAAAATATTTTCCATCAGGTGAGAATTGAGCACAATTGACTGGTCCGGTATGAGCTTTTAGCGTGAACAGATTTCGACCTTCGAGTAAATCGATTATTTTACAAGTATGATCAATCGACGAACTGATTAAATAGTTGCCATTTGGATGGAAATCACTAGACGATACAATACCATTGTGTAGCTGATAGAATTGTATCGTTTTTTCGTATCGTAGATCCCAGATTCGTAAAAGACAATCCGAACTTGATGATGACATTATGTACTCACATGTTGGATGCCATTGAACGCCAAGAAAATGAGTGGATCGTCGTTTCGATGAGAGGCGGATGGCCGCTTCTTTGGATCGAATATCCCAAATGCATATCGTACCATCATCAGCACAGGATGACAAAAGATTAGCATTTAATTTCGAGTATCGAGCATGACGAACCCAATTGGAATGGCCACCGCTTAGGGTGAATAGTAATTTATTGGCACAAGCAGTGGACCATACTTTCACCGTTTGATCATCACTGGCCGTACAGAATTGACTACCATCCATATTGATATGAACACTGTTTATGGGCGATTTATGACATCGGTATTGTATCGAATCGGATGAACAATTGCTAACATCATCTTGATTGATTCGCCAAAGTCGTGCCGTACAATCTTTGGATACAGAAATCATAAAACTATCGGTCATTGCAACTGAAGTAACGGAATTCTTGTGACCAACAAATTTATAGCATGTATTTGTGCGTTGTTCATCATCTAGACGCCAAAGCATAGCATTATTATCATCCGAAGCTGAACATAGATATTGAGAATTCGGTGAGAATGAAATCCAATTGATGGAGAAACGATGATTCTGGAAACATTTCAGGAATGTTGGATCGGCAATGTCTATAGTTGTTGTGGCCATTTGTTCCAATTTTGAATGGCCGCATGTAGAAATTTTTAACAGAGTTAGATTTTAGTGATCAAAATATGATTTGTCAAAAATGACTTATGTTCATTGATGAATATATTTAGTCAACAATTCATGTTCAATCAATGAAAGAGTCGAGGTTGCCATTGGCAACGAAAAATTCAGTTTTCAAAACCGAAAAATATATGGTGCTGTATTCATAAACCCTACTTTTTTTTCATACACACCATACAAGTACTTTTCATGTATAAACCTATCATAATAATTTTAAAAATTGATAAAATAACAGTTTGCAAAAATATTCTTTTAAATATTTTCAAAAACCAAAGATAATTCTATCACAAATATTTGTTGGCAACATATTTCAACAATGTTTTTATTTTGATTCAGCAATATTTGTAGTGTAACAAAAAAAAAAAACGTCACAAACAACAATGATCATAAGGAAAAATGAAGACAATCTTACAATATAAATTATTTTAAAAGATAAAAGATAAAAAAGAAAGGAACTTCATCTCAACATGAGATGAAGAATTAAAAATATTATCAATATTGGATATTTTTCGACAATAAGATGAATAATACGTCGAAAAATTGACTGAGGTATATAAAAGTTGTATGGTTTATTATTACCAATAAGTTGTTTAACGATTGATTTGATTAAAGTGATTATATCTTTATTGAAAATATATGGGGCATCTTTTTCAATGCAAGATAAATTCACATATTTAGGTATTTCTG
Source organism: Dermatophagoides farinae (assembly GCF_024713945.1). Classification (NCBI taxonomy): domain Eukaryota; kingdom Metazoa; phylum Arthropoda; class Arachnida; order Sarcoptiformes; family Pyroglyphidae; genus Dermatophagoides; species Dermatophagoides farinae. Next base: position 3,875,145 of record NC_134680.1, on the reverse strand, counting down.
GAATTGTGTAATTTGTTAGATTGAAAAAATTTTTACTTCCGTCAAAAAAGTGATTAATAAATTCCTAGAATATAGAAATAGAATATAGCAGATTTTGACTCCAATTTTTTTGGATTAATTGTTCGCATTTTTCAAATCATTTGAATCAAATTCTGTCTTTAATGCCAGTCGACAAAAACTGGTAACCATTTAGTAAAGATGTAAACTTCCAATTTCATTCTCACAGAATTTATCCAAATGGTATTCGTCAAAGAATAATTCGTTTAATCTCATGAAACATTCGAATTTCTATTTAGAAGGAAATGATTGAAATTGATATGAAAAATGCATATTTAGATATATTCAACAACACTTACTTATACTTTTGACTCTTGATTTCGAGTGAACTGAATCTAAAATTGATTATGTTATCGGCTAGTTTTTCTATAGTTTATCGTTTTCGAAATTATCAATGTCAATAGATGAAAACAAGATTGTCCGCTCACTTCCAAAAAAAAACAATAGATGATACTGTGTAATGTATGTATGATCTGAGTTTTTTTATATAGTGGTCTATTCATTGATTATTTCCTGAATTTCAGCCAATACTTGTGAATATTTTTTCATGTAAATCGGCGAATCGTTTTTCTTTATCTTTAATAACATATATTTTTTGACAATTCTTTTGCTGCAAATTCTTTTTCTTGTTCAACTGAAACCATCACCAAAATCGAGGTAGTCGAGGTCTTACTGTATTTATTTTTCAATGTATTGATCGTGATTTTCTGACAATAGATAGCAGCAGCTATAAACGGAAATGGTGCTTTATTATATTTGACAATTATCCTATCATATGATTGATTGATTGATACATCAGTTTCTGTATGAGTGAATGGCATTTGTGATTGCTATTCTCATCGCCACAATCATGTTTTCTGTGTTTAAATTTAGCAACTCTTTAAGTAACTTTTAATTTTTTGTCAGTACTTTTTTGACATTAAAAAACTTGTGTGTTTGTTTTTTGGTCAATACAATTTATCTTTTTGGCAGTCGAATTTTTTTTAACTAAAATTCACCCATCTTGATTAAAATTAATTTCATTGCCCAGTGAAGAATTTCACTGACAAAAGTATTAAATCAACACATCAAGTTAAAATTAAAAAAACGAATCACGTGAAATCGAATCGACCACCATGCGTCCGGTTTTCCAGGTCAATTCAGTGAGGTAAGACGATTAAGGCCAGTCTGGACTATTGGACAAACACAGACACACTTGTCATGGCCATTCGAAAATGTTGCTGACCTTTTTTTTTGATGATAATTTCGATTTTACAACAACAAATATCATCCGGACGTCTTATCTCGATACTCGGTTTTGTCACTGTTTTTATTCATTCACTTCGATTGGTGTGAATATTGAATGTATGTCGACAACAACAACCATTTCAGGTTGATTTGGTGTCTATTTTTGTAAATCAGTGAAACACTTACCCACGATTGAAAACTTGTTCCAATATCTTGTTTGAAGGGAATTATTAATAAATGACCAATTGACCAATAACAGTTTGTTTGTTGACAAATAGATTGTTCATCAATGTGTGTGTTATGTAATTGTTGTTTGATCAATTATACTTGTATCACCATATGACATTCAAACATCAACCATAATGAATGAATCGATTACCAAATAGAAACCAATTGATTGTGGTTGTTTGTTGTTCATCTTGCCTTATGACTTTATTGTTGTTAAATTGTGTTTTGTTTGTTTATCGATTTTTTTTATGGCCAACGATGCAATCATCAAATAATGTTTGTTTGCTGCAACAATTAGGCATTTCGCTTTGAATCCAAACACAAACGTCAACAGGGTCAACACGGACTGACTGTCATCATCATTAATTATCAACTATCATTAGAGATTTGCCAACAATCTTTAATGATACCTAAAATCATACAATAAAGCTACTACTATCTGATGCTCTAATGACATGACCAATCTACATGACGGTATTATTGTATTGTACAATGGTCGTACGTAATTATAGACTATCAATCCAGCTAAACTCCAATGAACCTTTAACCGACGCCCTTTAACCTATGCAGTAAGAAGTAATAAAAAATGAATACATTTTAAATTTTAAATGTGGTTCCAGATGGTTGCCGTTTGGGCTACTGCTGGACAACAATATACCTTCAACCCGAAAGATTGTCTTCAGTCACGTTTAGCTTATCTATTCACTGTGTGAGTTGAGTGAGTAATGACTGCAGTCTCTCCATATCTAACCATGGAACAACTATATCAGAGTCCCTATATGTGACTGGGTGTGTTTTTGGATTTTTCGATGATGAGCTTTAGCTATCTGATGAATGGTAAAAAACTATTTTGGTCATTATGGAGTTGATCATAGTTGCTAGTTCCTGTTTGTGTGTTATTATACAACCCACTATTGAATGGTAAAAGCTGGTTTTGTTGTTTTGGCCGATTGGCACCAACCACCAGAAAGAAAATATTGTTGTTTGACAGACACGCACACATGGAAATATCCATTAGGTGAATAATAAACCACTTATTGACTTTAGGTTACAAAGCACTTGTTGGCGCCCATAAACCAAAAGAAAAACTTTGTGCCCATCATTATAACCTCAGTAACTGAACATTAAACTAAACTCATCTGCATGATCTACTCATCATCATCATCATTATTACGTTCATTCACGTGATCAAAATGCTTTCGGTAGGTTATGTAATTGGTTGAGAATCTTATATAATGTTTTGGTAATAAACAACCAAAAAGGGAGTAGTAATGACTGCAGTGCAGTGTGTTTATAAAGCAGTCGCGCTTGGTCGAATTTGACGACAGCCAGGGGTATTCTCAATTTCGTATCATAATCACATTCAAGATGGTCTATCCTCCCGCTTGTTATTTTGGTGTCCAGTACTTGCTTATGCATACATTTTCATCAATATATGCATCAGCATTGAACAGAATGTCCGTTAGTTTAGATCCATCAAGCAAGAGAGAAAAATAGTGAAAAAGAGAAAACTTTAGTTGATGGATTCCTCCTCCTTCCCATGGACAAATATACATTCGTTTGTGTGTGTGTGTGTGTTTGTTGTGTGGAAGCCATAATACAGTGTTGGTATGATCACAACATTATTCACATAGGCGCCATCAGCCGATTCGTATGTGTCGATTTAAGATTTGTTCAATAGATCCTCTTTTCTCCTGTTTATGTTTGTTTGTCTCAATAAGCAACGAACCGCGACCAAAGAGGTGGCAAGGGGTTTGTCATTTACATACGACTTATATTGTTGAAACAATATAACTGCTTGACTTTTGTTTGTTGTCAACCTGTTGGTTCACTATCCACCACATCCCTCGGGCATCACTCTATCACATTGTATTGTATTATATTTGTGTGTGTGTTTGTTTATGATAGAAAGTGAATTAACCTCACTAAGCTCTAATCAATCAGTTTTGGATAACGATTAATGATTATTGATTTATGAAAAGCCAAAAGAAAAAAACGATAACATTGATAAGTAGTTCAACTTGTCAATTAATAGTTGTTTGAAAACATGAGAAAAATTACCGAGTGTGCGTCCAGTCATCATATTCTGTAAACTTCTGTCAGTGTATTTGGGTTTGTTTTCAAATCGAATCGTTTTGTCCGTCAAAGTGATTGGTAACTAAGCAAAGTATCCAAGTGGTCTTTACTACTGTGTTTCTTGTGTATGCTGTGTTTTGGTTTCCGGGATTGGTTTATTTGCGTCCTTGGAAACGACCATCGCCATTAACCATCGATCAAACCATTGGTCGAAGAAAGAGATCGCCATCATCATTCATCTACGCGTTTTGGTCATAATCATTGTGAAAGTACACCAGGATTATCCAATTATCAATGTGAATTCGAATGTGTGTGTGTGTTTAATCTGTTTATGCATATTGTAATTTGATTCGTTTTCTGATCTAATAGATTTAGTAACAACTACGTAACCGAGAAAAATATAGTGAATATCATCATCCATTAATCTGGTTCATCGATAAAAAAAAACTTGGTAAGTATTTCAGTTTTGTGTCTTTTCTGCATGCATTTTCGTCCTTGATTTCCAGCTAATAGATTAACCTGCATGTTTGAATTATCCGTTTCCGTTTGTTGTTGGAATTATCAATAAAGTACATATGTAGAATTATAGAGAGAATATTAATAGAACTGCATTGTTTAATGTTCGATCACATCAATCATCATTTATTGCCATTCATTCTCAATTAATGATGGCCTGTTTTGAATCAATTGTTGCCAAATAACCATAAAACCATAATATTCACAAGTAATTTAGTCGCATGGGTCGAATTTCTAAATTTAGCTATCATACAATCATCCAACAGAATCGAATCATTGCTTTGTTTGTTTTTAGTTTTGTTTAGTTTATGAGTGATGAGTATGTATGATATAGATGATGACCAGAAATTTTTGTATTTTGTTTGAATGCCAGATACATTGTGTTGAATTTTGATAATGAATAGAATGCATCGTATACGATTCTTGTCTTTGATCTGGCCATGAAATTTTTGCAATTTTGTAAGCATATAAACAGAGAGTATGTTTGAGCCTTTGTTTAGATTCATTGAACCTACAAATAGATTGATGCCTGTGATATATATTCATTCATTTATTATGGATAGAAATCTTTGATTCTCATTGACGGTTAGGTTGCCTCTCTTTAATGACCTCTGCCATTGACCTCGGTCAGTCGATTTTTTCAGTGTTGTAAATTGCCATTTAACCTTAGAGAGAGAGAGAGGTATATTATTATTGATGTTATAAACATAATGATCTTTTACTACGATTTAGAAATTTTTTTCACTTGAATATAAAAAAAAATCAACCGGTTTGTTCGGCCAAATCAGTTGTGTTGATCAATCGGTATTATAAATATAATGAATCTGGCAAAATATTACAATGAATGAATATTGAGCCATATTCTAAATTTTAAAATTTATCAAAAATAATTGTGAATGAATGTAATTTATCGTCATTATTGTTGTTTGTGGAATCAATTTATTTGACCTTGAAGTAATGATTTCCATTAAAATATTCGTTTTATATTTGATACATACACAAACATAGAGCTTAGCTGACTTGTTGATTATAATCAATCAGAGATGGCCGCCAAACAAGTTGTTTCTAAATTGCTTATATGCATCCATCGTTTTTCTATACAAATCTCATATTTCTATATTATATCTAGCCAATGTGTGTATTGATTGACGTCAATCCATTTGGCATCGGGTTAGCTTGGTGCCAAATTTGTCCAAATTTTACTTTGGCTCGATTGATCTTGTCTAACTGAACACAACAGCTATTTACTTTGTGAACTTTGTATTGAATATATATTGTATTGGGAACAATCGAACAATGCGAACAAATGGATATTGTAAAAACCAAAAAGAAATGTATTCATCATGCAGATGTGATGATGCAAACTCAAGTTTCATCAATGAGAAATGATACAATCGATGGATGACATTCATCACGACTGTTATGTTGTTACTGACAATGTATGGACATGGAAAATGGCAAAAGCAAAGAAAAAAAAATGGATCTTCCATTCCATCCGTAACGATCGTTTTCGATGTTTGGATGACAAACAATTCATAATTTCTAATGTTGCATAACTCATACTTGGTTGTTGGTTGTGTGGAGGCGTTTATTGATCTATATTCGTATTTTATCGATATTGAAAAAATCAATCTGGCATTTACAATCTAATCTGATTGGGTATATGCAGGCTAGATTGGACATTTTATCATATGTAACCTGTTCGACTAATAACCGATTAGTGATCGATTAATTGATGATACACATTAATAATTGCCAAGAGCTATCAATTTGATGATGGGAATATGTTGTATAAATACATCAATAATGGATTTTTTTCCATCATTCATGTTTATGATGATGATGAAGATGATAAGTATGCCATGTATACACCAAACACAAAACTTTGTTTACGTCACTTGAATTCTCATTTACACACTATCATCATTTGGCTTGTTTATTATTGTTTTATCCATCCATCCATCCATCCATCCATTTATTTATCCCTACCATATAAATGAATGGATTAGATGACCTTGTTCCATAAATAACAGAGAAAAACATTATAAATTCCTTCATAAAGTCCATATTTAATAGTAATAGGCAAGTAATTCAAACTTGTATGTTTATCTCATTAGATGATTCTCATCTAATCGATAATAATGTTCTATGCATGTTTATTTATTTATTTTTTTATTCATTGCTATAGATTTGTTTGATTTTCACGAACAATCAATTGTGATGCATATATGCAATAATTGTATTGATTCATCCTTGATGGCTTTATTTGATATAATTTTTAATTGAATCACACACACATATAACAAGTTGGCCAATTGTTTATTAATTCAAGTTCAATTCAAATGGGCCACAATTTCAAATTCATGAATGGTGACCTTTTTCATTCATTGGGCCAAACAAACATAGATTACAATCAATTAGCCAAATGAAACACGATGTTTTCATTATGATTATGTGATTAATGTCCAATCGATCGATCGATAGATTGATTAAATCATTGTTTATGTCGTACTAACAATATTCAATCGACAATATATAAGCTATATAAGACTCATCATTATCAATGATGGTTGTTGTAAATTAGTGCTATGTATGTTTGTGTGTGTAGCCTATACAAATGACAAATGACCATCATAGCATATAACTAACAACAACAATTCTTAAAATTATAATCATTAAGAAAGGGCTGAGGGTATAAACAGATTTTGATAATGGAATGATAGAATGTAACCATTCTACTATTAATATAACAACATAAAAAATCGCAACTATGCTGCCACAAAAGTATGACCATTCGGTGATCATAATTGTTGATGGATGGATGTTGTTGTTGTTATTATTAAAATTTGGTCGCCGTCGTGCTTGTCGTGCATATCTAACATGGCAGCATCCACACACACACACACACACACGTGTATTCATTATTAGGCACATGACTGCTATTTAATCGACGCTAGAATAACAACAACAATATAGACAGCAACAATCACAGGTGAACAGGTTTACCTTGAATTAGCGCCTAACTCTTCAGGATTCGAATTATATACACACTGATGATACTGCATGGTAGCCACCATCATCATCATCAATATGATTGTCATGCAGATCACTTGGTCATTCGGATAAATAGCAAATTGCAAACATTGTTGGTCGTATGATTTCATTTCTAGAATCATGCTAGTTTAACCACTGAGTCATGAATTGGGCTTGATTTCACTATCGATTAGGTCATCACTCACACTCATACCAATCGTCAATTGACTGTCCCATACATTTCAGAATAATTTACAATTTAGTTGTTTGATTGAGTTGAATTCTGTCGACAATTCTTTACAATTGCATTAATGAGATTCGTCCTTGATTCACACACAGTCACATCATTCATTATTAAAAATGATGAAAATAACACCCCCATTTTTTGTAGTGAATTGATTCAAACAACAACAAATAATAATAATGTCTATTATTCGACAATTGACAATTACCATCATTCTTCCATTCTTTCTCAGTCTGTCTGTCTGTCTGTAATGGTGATAATTCAAATGGCATTGAGCCATTCATTAATCAATGATGATCAATATAAATTGACCAAAAAAAACGTAGGAATAGAAATGAATGTTTTGGATAACTTCCTCGTTTTTTTAGTATACATGACCTACATGCCATTCATATCCATTACATGGTTGTATGAACATATTGCAAACAATCCTTTCGCTGGTTTACATGTTATCCTCACCTCATCAATGGTATCTGATTCTTTTCTGTCCTTCATGTCTATTGTTGTTGTTGTTGTTGTTGTTGTCAACTGGTTCTTTTTCACTCTGTTGACTGCAGGATCGTGTCATAATGACAAATGCCAGTGACCTGAACCATTCTTTCTTTCTCTCTCTCACATTCAATATCCATTTGGTTGCAGGCTGGATAGTGATGAGATTGGTTCAGAGTGATGATTAGATCGTACCAAACCTCAAAAAGTGGTGTGCTTCTACTCGATGTGATGATCATTTTTGCTGAGGTTTGTTGGTAGTAAGAGAACCGTAATTATTATTATTTTTATGATGATGATGATGATGATGACGATGGTTATAGGATGTGTGTGTTTGTTGATGCATCGACTAGTTTTGCCGTAGTAGTTGACGCCTTGTCGTCGTCTCTTGTCTCAATGTATGTTTGTTTGCTATTGAATACAGTTGACGATAGGATTGAACATTAAAATTGGCTATTCAGCCAAATATTCATCCATTCAGTCAGTCAGATAGTTAATTCAGTTTAACTACGTCGTGTTCGGTGTTTCAATAACAAGTGACCGTTGGCCATCTTCTATTTTTATGATTTCAACCTGTCTGTCTGATATGTGTTAGTATTGCATGGTAGTTAAATCGTAGTTTGAAAATAGTTTGGCGCCTCACATTTTGTTTGCAACAAGAATCCAATTCAATATTGTGTTAACGATTTCCCATCCAAACAGGCGAAACAATGCGTCTGTCTATCGAGTGGACGAATTGCATCATATCTCATCAATAAAACTTTTCGATAACTTTTTGCTTATCATAACAGTAATCTTTCTAAAAAATTGTATGATTCAATCATCCAATCTATCTTGTTTCCATAAATGAATAATGACACAATCGGTTGATTGAAATAACACAAACTCTATCGCTCTGTCTGTCTGTCTATCTGATTGGTGCTTTCTAAAAGATTCAGAGATTCTAATCAATCTTGCCATCCTTTATCGCGAACAATCTAATCATGTCGAGTAGCAACAGTAATAGCGATTATCGTCAAACACCATCCGGTCTAACTGGCAAGACGATAGTGTCAAGTTCAAGTTCGTATCATTACACATCGAATACTACGTCGTATACAACGACCACTTCCAGTTCGAGTACGTATACCGCCGCATCCACTGGTGGTGGTATCCATAGCCAACCATATCGTAACTATTTGACCGATCGAAATCATTTCTATCATTCAGCAAGTCAACCCACCACATTCACAACTAGTTCGTCATCAGCAGCTCGACCAACATCCACTATAATTAGCTCGGTACAACAATCAACCGCTCAGCAGCAACAGGTTCCGTCTGCTCGTGACCAATATCAACAACAACAACAACAACAGCAGCAGCAGCAAAGTAAGCATCAGCAATCACTGTTTTCATCATTGGGAATCCATAGCAAATTGAACGGCGGAGGCTCCAAACAATCACTAAATTCTCAATCATCCAACAATCATAAAATGGCATCAGCCAACAATAAACATCAACAACGTTCCAGTTCTTCATTGGCAATCGATGGTGGCTATGGTGGCCCGAAAACATCGATCGACAACATTGATGATGATGATGATTACGATCTTTATCCACAAACTACATGTTCTAAATTGCTTTATGGACTACTGTGGTTATTGGCACAAATTGGTCTATTCGGTTCTGTAGCTGCATTGGTCTATTGGTTCTTCAAATATGATAAAGGTTTTGCTTACCAGAATGATAAACGTAAAATGTACAATTTGCATGCCTTTCTGATGCTCACCGGATTTATCTTTGTCAACGGACAATGTAAGTACATCGACGATTCATTCAATTATGACTTATATATTCATTCTGATTGACATTCCGCAGCAATGTTGATTTATAAGACGTATTTGTGTTGTAAAAAAATATACAACAAGATAGCACATGCTTTCTTCTTTGTTATCTCGATCGGTTTGGTATCGTTTGGCTTTCTTATCGGTTTCCAGGCTCAATCGATCGCTTCAAGTCCTGATCAACAAGTTCAGCACTTTTATTCACTTCATTCATGGATCGGTCTAACTACCTGCGCTTTGTTCGCCCTTCAGGTAAGTTGTTCTATGATAAAATCAAATAATCGTGCAAATAAATAATCACAATATATGTTTAGTTTTTGTTTGGTTTCATCACATTTTTGGTTCTGCTCTGTTGTGATCGTTCAACTGCCGGATATCGAGCCCGATTCCTACCAACGCATATCACTTTTGGTGTCGTGATTTTTGTGTTGGCTATTGCTGCCTGTTTGGCTGGCCTTTTACAAACAGCTCGTTCTCGTTTGGCTGGACCATCGCTTACCGAACCTGGAAGATTCGATTATCGTGATATGCGAATCGAAGATTTCAACATTTTCCTCAACGCTGGTATTGTCATCAATTTGGTCGGCGCTTGTCTCATATTATTGGCCATTCTCATGCCATATTTGGTGCTAAATTTCAGCCGAAATCGACCATCCACATTTTATGTCAACTAAATTAACCGGATCCCCCATTGACCCATATATGGAAGGCAATCATACTCGTTATCGATCATCTATCATCTTCATAATCATCATCATCATCATCATCATCATCATCATTAGATTATTATTTGTCCTTTGTCCTGAATCCAGTGACAGCACATCTTTTCTCTGCTACATAGACAGTACCACTCAATTTTTTTTCTTCTCTCTCTCTCTTTTTCTTCCTTTGAATGGCCTGTGGCTTTATCGTGGTTTTTGAATCAATCTATAGGTTAGATGAGTGTAATGTACTAATCTCTATTGTAATAGCATATAGTATTATAATGATGTTAACCAAAGCACGATATAATTATGTCAATATTCCAAAATGGCAGCATCCTATTTTATTCAATATTCCTCGTACCATACATACACATCATAGACTTGTTTGTTCTTTTTTTTGCTTTATTTCTAATATATATCTGTCACGTTTGGTTCTCGTTGACAAATAATAATATGAATACAACAACAACATAATCCAAACATACTTATGACCATGATAATCGATGTATCGATCATAATTGAAATTTTTTGAAAATAAATTCACTCATTTATACAATGTAACGTAGTGTTGATTATTACTCATTTTCATATTCACTATCAAAGTTAAGGCTAACATTGTTGCTTTACTATTTGATGGACATATTTCAAGGTGAACCACATGAATACAGTCGTGGTCACTACTACTGTTGTCATTGATGTGAACAAACAAACAAAATTCTTGGCAGTTCGTCATTGAGCACCTGTTTAAACGGAGATCATGCATCCTTGGTCCTTATTATTGTTATCATACTTTCTATGGACAATCACAGTGTACATTCTATGGAGATTGATAAAATGGTCTTGCCAAAGGTATAGATTGTTACAAACATTTCGACGGGCTGGAATTTCTGGACCAAAACCAAATTTTCTTTTTGGTAATATTCGATTGTTTGACAAACAATATCTATGGCGATCAATGGACAAATGGTTCGAACAATATGGCCATACTTTTGGCTATTTCCGAGGTGATCGAGCTGTATTGGTGACGAAGAATATTCCGCTCATAAAGCAAATATTCATTCAACGGGCACGACAATTTCCCAATCGTTTACGGCTGATGTTAGAATTGCAACCATTTAGTTCGTCCATTCTGGCATTGAGAGGTTTGTACAAAACAGTTGCAATTCACTCTAATTGTTATGATCCATATGACAATGACAGATGATCGCTGGCGTCAAGTTCGTCGTGTATTAACACCGGCATTCAATTCGACTAGAATAAAATCATCTGTTTTAGCTAACCAAATGATTGGCGAATCGGTGTTTCGTCTAATGGCCATTTTGAAAGAACCTGAAACATGCCCCGGTTACATTCAAATTCAATCAGATGATAACGGAAAATTAATCGTGAATGTAAGCGAAATGTCAAAACGCTATACATTGGACACAATCAGTCATTATGCATTTGCCATCGACAATGAAGATTTTTACAGACAATCACCACTATTCACTATGGTGGAACATTTTTTTGTTAACAATTGTGACACTGTTTTGGTTCGATCAGCCATGATATATCCGTTCATGAAAAATCTGTTGAAATTCATCAACGATCACATTAGTTCTGGTCCAATCATTGATCATTTGACCGGTTATCTTAGGCAACAGATTTTCCGTTACGAGAAACAACAACAGCAATGCCATAACAATAATTATGGACAACAAGATGATTTCGACATTGGTGTGCGTAAAAATCTATTGGATTTTGTTCTTCATCACCTCAATCTAAACAATCTTTCTCATGATGAATTGATCGGTAATCTATTGGTCATTCTGATGGCTGGATATGAAACCACTGCTTTCGCTATTTCATTCGTTTTGTTCAATTTGGCTCGACATACTCATGTACAAGATCGATTGAGACAACAACAGATGGATGGTGAATTGTTGGATCGAATCATTTATGAATCATTGCGTCTATATCCTCCGGTCATCGATTATCTCATACGAGAAATCAGTGATCACACCAATTGTGACAATTATGAGTTTGAACTTGATTCGGAAATGAAAATTTTGCCCAACAATGTTGCCATACAAGTGCCCGTTTGGACCATTCACCATGATCAGGAAATATGGCCAAAACCTTATCGTTTTGATCCTGATCGTAATGGATTACCAACAACAATAACGGCCGCTAATGATCCAAAATTTTTAGCGTTTGGCTTAAGTCAACGTAGTTGCATTGGTGGATCGTTAGCTATGGCCGAAATACGGGCTATAATCACTCGTTTAGTATGTGATTATCGAATCGAATTATGTCCTGGACGAGATTATCAATATGATTCAAACGGAATGCTTCGAGTGGATGCACATGCAGAATTGATAAAACCTTATGACAATATTTGGTTACAATTTCAACGGCTGAATGCTTGATTTTTTCTTACTTTTTTTTTGTTTGCAAAAATAAATTCGAATACAAATCACCAGATGATGCGAGTGTATACTCGAAAATGATTCCATTCCATTCTTGATTATGTGTGCCGCGTCGGTAGTTTTATAAAACTCTGCTCTATGCATGCATGATGGTTTTTGTGTGTATGTATTTCATGCATCGTTTTTTATTTGTTGGTGTTTTCTCTTCATTGCGGTTCATTAACGGTTACATTTGTACACGCGTTCATTTAAAAATTTGACAGATTGATAAGATCGTTTAAAACGTTGTAAAAATTTGGCCGCCACAATTTCATCACAACAATCAGCTACAGCTGAATTGGTGAACCAAAACGAAACACACCTGATTTTTACTACCATCCATTCATTCATTCATTTGGTTTTCTTTGATTCACACATCGGTAAATTTGAATTGAATTGTCCATTTTTCTTATTCTAATCTAAGCCGTTTTTCAGTGTTTTTATGTCAATTGTTGATCAACTCGTTAGAGATTGAAATCGTTTAGCCATGGCCGGAACAAAATTCCAATATGACGAAAGTGGAACGACATTCTACTATTTTGTTTTGGCATTCCTTACCATGATCCTTGCGCCATGTACCTATTTATTTTGGCCATGTGACAAAGACAAAGATGATGTTCACAAGGAACGAAAATCAGCCCAATCAATCGATAATAATTCACCGTACAAGCAACGGTTCATACAGCAGTGCCGTTGTGAGCCTTGTTTGATCAAAGAACATTACATGAAATTGAAAGAACCATCTAGAACGGTTCGTAAACGGTTAACGAAAATTGTGCTAATTGTCTCCTGGATCGGATTGATTGTATTTGCATACAAAGTATCAGAAATTCAGCCCGACTACGTAACATTTGATCCGTTCGAGATATTGGGTATCGATCCACAATCATCAAGTGCTGAAATCAAGAAAGCTTACCGTCGTCTATCTTTGATCTACCACCCGGACAAAGAGACTGGTGATGAAAAGAAATTTATGAAAATCACAAAAGCTTATGCAGCGTTAACCGATGAACAAGCTCGTAAAAACTGGGAAGAATATGGAAATCCAGACGGCCCAGGTGCTATGTCATTCGGTATCGCATTGCCGTCATGGATCGTCGAAAAGGAAAATTCAGTGTTCGTATTGATGGTCTACGTACTCATGTTAATGATTGTATTGCCCGTTTGTGTTCGTATATGGTGGTCAAATTCGTCGAAATATGGCGATTTCAAAGTGCTTCTTGACACTTCACAATTGTACTTGTATTATATAAACAAAAGTCCTCAGATGATGCTTCGTCGTGTGTTGATGGTCATCTGTGCATCATTGGAATTTGACAAATCACACAATGGTGAGATACAAGAACGGCCCGCCGATAATGTCGAGATACCGAAACTAATGAAACAAATTCCGAATCTGGCCATGAATAATAAGGAACGTCCACTGTGTTTTGAATATAGTCTCAAAGCTCGAACCCTAATGTACGCTCATCTTTTACGAATTTCGTTGCCATCGATGGCTTTGGAACAGGACAAAAAATACATCCTTAGCAAAATCCCATATCTGATCCAGGAATTCGTACAATGTAGCTCACAATTGACGTTCCTCTATCTATCTCGTCGAATAGCAAGATGTCCATCGTTAGATACGATGGAGAATGCTATGAAAATGAACGCTCTTGTCGTGCAGGCAATGTGGTCGAATAAGAATTCTATGTTACAATTGCCACACATAACCGAAGATATGCTACGTTACTTTATTAATCGCCGTCGTAATATTCGAAACATGCAGCAATTGGCCTCATTACCCAATGAAGATCGTCGACAAATGTTGGCACGACTCAATGATGAACAGTATTGTGATCTGTTGAATGTTCTTGGCCGGATGCCATTGTTGGATGTGGATGTCCGGTCGGAAGTAATCGATGATGAAGATACGGCCACTATCACAGCTGGCGCATTAGTCACTGTGTTTGTTAAGCTCACTCGACAACCAATGTCGAAACTGTTTAAAGATTTGTCTTTGGTCAACGAGAATAATACTTATTCGAGCAATCATCTTGCTGCATCGAGCTTATCGCCTGCTGCCAATAGTGAATTAGTTATCGATCCTGATGAACAGGATGAGAATAAATCTGCAGCGAAAAAGAGCAGCAAACCATGGGAAAAGCAATCGAAAGGAAAAAAGAAAGCTAAACCGAAAAAGAAGCAGCCACTAAGACAACGTCAGAATCAGCAACGATCGCAACAACAACAACAACAGCAGAAAGGAGGATCCCAAGATGGGAGCAAAGTGAAGCAACAACATTCTGAGGAAAATGTCTCAGAAAATTGTTCCGACAACGAAGCTCATCATCATCACAATCATTCCCAGGAAAATTCTGGTTCTGAATCGGATTCCGACGCAAAGGAATCAGAACCGACGACCAAACGTGGCAAAGAAAGTGAAGAACCAGACGAAAATGAGGAATCGGTAGCCAGGCCAAGTGCTGCAAATAATAAAACGCAATCAAACGATGATAATGACGATGATGATTGGTCAATCGTTAAGCAGAATCTGCCGAAAAAAGAAATTTTCAAAGCAGTATCGAAAATGTCGCACAGTGTGCATTGTCCTTATTACCCAGAAGACAAACAAGAACATTGGTGGATCTACATAACTGATCGGAAAAAGATGTCAGTAAAGACGATACCATATTTCATGACCAATCTTGTCGACCGTGAAGAAGTAGAGCTGAAATTCATGGCACCACAAGAGCCTGGATCCTATCAATATATGGTCAATGTCAGATGTGATTCATATGTCGATATGGATTATTTCAAAACACTCAAGGTAAACATTCATTCTTTTCTATACTATTTTTTGTTTTATTTTTTTAATTTTAATTTGTTTTATTATTCATTTGTGAATATATAGTTGGATGTGAAAGAAGCACCGAAAGAGATTGTTTCACATCCACAATGGGAAATGTCTGAAGAGGAAGATGATCAACAGCCGGAAGATGATTCGGCTGCATCCGATTCTGATCTGATTGCTAGTGATGATGATGACGATGAAGACAATGGCGATAATATGACTGCTGGAAATCGTCATCATCACTCTCGCCACAGACACGATGATGATGATGTTGATGATGACGACGACGATGATTATGACGAACCGGAAGATGATGACTGATGGCGATGTGTTGTTAATAATAATAAACGTGAAAAATATGTTGAAGAATTTTTATTTTTTCAATTATCATAAACATTAATAAAAATTATCTATTTAACTGTTGTGTGTTTCGATTAATCGGCTAGTTTAAGAATGAGTTGTATCATTTGATGAGATGGTTAGTAATTGCTGGAAATAGGTCATGTTCACAATGGCATTTCCTAGACCGACCATTGTGAACGAATCAGGTTTGTATTCGTTTTGAATGACACCACGTGTTACAATCATACCGTTGGCTGAATACTGATCCTGAACAATGTTGGTACGTCGATAGAACATTTCGGTCAGATCATGATTGGCTTGATTCGTATCAACGATACGTTCGTAGAATATGGGCCATTCTTTGAGTTGGCTACCAAATACTAGGTATTCGTTCTCGAGTAATAGGTAGGCATCTTCACGACCATTCAGAAATACGGCCAACCATCCGTGTCTAGCAACCAAGAATATTCTTCGATCGATAATCTGATGGTCAGTAGTGATTGACATTTGACATGGTCTCATTACTAGCCGATGTTGTGGATTTGTACTCAATTCAATAGACACACATCGTCGGATTGTTTCATCGAATATAGTTTTATTGAATGCACCCAACGTATTCAATAGAAAAGATTGTCGAGTGATGGGACGGAATGATATCTGTACAATGTTCTCGCTGGTTTCAGAATCATCGGCATCGCCTATTTGATTCTGACTAGTATTGCTGCTGTTAGTTTGCATTTGAATTTCGTATGATACTGCATATGTGGGTAGCCATTGATCGTTGTTAGTTTTGTTAGTTTTATATGGATGAAACTGAGCTAAATATGATGTTTGGTTACGTCTTAATCGTTTTCTTTGTTGTTCGATTTTTGATTTTGTGAGACCATCGTCTTGATGACCTCGAATCAGATACTCTTTAAATATTGTATAAAGATATGCCAACTCATCCTGATAACAATTGGCTTTACTACGATCATTACGATAATGACGAATGATGACGCCACCAGACAAATATATACGTCGAATTCGATTCATTGACAAACATAGCTGCGTTTCTTCAAAATCAAGACATTCATGATTCGCATCATAATAGTTGACAACATTTTTTTGACTGGATGAATTTTTAACAGCCACTGAACTACAA
This sequence comes from Dermatophagoides farinae, assembly GCF_024713945.1. Lineage (NCBI taxonomy): Eukaryota > Metazoa > Arthropoda > Arachnida > Sarcoptiformes > Pyroglyphidae > Dermatophagoides > Dermatophagoides farinae. The sequence goes on along the minus strand of NC_134680.1, from coordinate 3,857,979 downwards.
TTACTAAGCCGTCTTTGATTGATTCTACTGGTTTTGCTTGTGCTCGAATCCATATTTGCAATCAAGAATTGACAAATTTGGGCCATAATAAAGAATAAAAGGCTTTTATTTGGTTGGTAAGTCGATAATTATAAATTATGAATAATTCAATTTGTTATCGAATTTTGCTCAGCTAACAATAATGAAGTTGTATGTGTGTGATATTCACACTTGAATTGATTGTTTGTTTGTGTTGTAAACTATCCCCACAAAGACACACCCTGAAGTAAATGGATGCTATCAGCATATTGAGTTAGATTATCCAAGTTGACCTTAATTTGTATGTCTGTTACTTTGTATGTGTGTGTGTGTGTGTGTGGGTAATGGTCTCGATATGATATCCAGATAATGATCTTGAATATCCATACTGTTTGTTAGTTACTGTTAGTGAATGAATGCGAATGCACGGATAACGATCATTATTCACACCAAGAGTTTGAGATGAGGCCATCACGATCAAGATGAGCTTCATTTTCCTCCCAAGCGATTTGTTCACATAATAATAATATTGCACATTCTTCATTATAATCGACTGGTCCGATACGAAGCGCATACACAACGAACCAAAACTTGGCTTCTTCATATTATAAGTCAATGGATACCGACGACGATGTAAAGGGGGTGAGTGAATTTTGCAATTCCAAGTTTTTTCCAATTCTCTTCTCACCAGGATAATATTCTTTACAGTACAGAGTACAGTGTAAATATGGCAAGATGACACTTGACACACAGTTTTGTTTGTTGCAAACAAATTCATAGACAAACAACCACGACATTGGTACTAGACAAACAAGTTTGCTTCTTGTCGACACAATCGACAATGTGATTAGCCCGTATTTTTCAAGTGCTACCAATGAAATTGAGATGCCACAAACATGGATTGAGCAATTGCAATTCCAAAAATTTGGGCTTTATTTTTGTCAATTTGGCTATGGATGAAGAATTCTATTCATTCACTCAGTCAGTCAGTTTTCTGATTCAATCACTTGCAGCAAGCTTAACATGGAATTCTGTGGTTTGATGCTAACATCGGAATCTCAGAACCAATTCGGATTCATATGGTTTCTATTCGTTTGTGTTTGGCGTTCAATCCAGCTGATTTTTTGAATAATATTTATCGGTGGTACCATGTTTCAATAATATTGACAATAAAAAGTGGAATCGGAAGTAAATTTTTGTACGGTTGGTAAAAAATCTTGAAACTTGGTACACCAATAAAACCAGTTACTGAAAATTGCAACTGGATCGAACCAAAAACAAAGGAATAGGAATCATTTGAATTTGGTTTCGGTTTGAGAGACTTGTTAATAGTAACACACTAACTGACTGACAGACGAAAGGACAGGATAAATTTGCAGGCGACAAGACAATTTGACTGGATGGCGATACATGTTTGAGGCTAGAATCCAATTTGAATTGACGCCGACTCGTTTATATTATATGGCAGAAACTCCTTAGAGATGCTGTTTTCATTCTGTTGGTGTTTGTTGGCTCAAAAAATGAGAGAAATTTATATAATTTTGTTTCTAAATTTTTTTTTTTGTTGGGAATCGGTTTTATTCGATACTGTTATCTATCTATTGGCTATATTTGTTTATCGGTTTTGTTAGAAAATTGCAACGAGCAGCCAGGGATTACCCAAGATAAGAAGCACCTTTACCACAGTTGAATCAATTGTCGAGGCCTAGAAAAGCCGGGCCGATGTTGGTATTAATAGATGACGATTTGAAATAAAGCCTGCCATTCATCTACTTAATTGCGATGTCATCTTCACAACACACACACACACACACAGACAAACATTGTCATCACATCACATCGTCTTATTGCTTATATATTGCCTTCTTTCCTTTGTTGGCCCTGTAAATTGAGAATGGAAATGATTACAGTTATGAGAGAGAAAATTATTTTAAATCTTGCCATCCGAATTCATTATGAATATAGGATGAAAGCAATCAGACCCGATTCTATTCGAGATGCCATTATGATTGCGATTGTTGATTGGATCAAGTTACCATTGTGCGTTTCTCTCTGTGTATGTGTGTGTTTGTGTGTGGAGAATGCACGAGCATAGTGCACACGTACTGTGTACTAATAATTCACCACAGACACATATTTTTCTTTGAACCGGATTCTGGTCATGTCCAAATATTTTCTTCACATCATTATAATGCAGCCAACAAAAGTGACTGAGAAAAGTGCATAAACATTGCTACAGAGAATTGAAAAAAACCCACGCCAACAACTGGAAATTTGATGTTCACTAAGCATAGAAAATGAAACAAATAACAATTTATTGCCATCCTTGCTGATCACAAATGAAAGAAGAAAAGATGAAAAGGCTCAAAGCGAAATGAAATTGTCTTGCAAGACTGCATGCCATGGCGAAATGTGATACTTTAATGACCCTCATGTGTTTGTTGGATGGATCTCAACCTTTGATTTTTGTTTCTGATCATTTGCTGGACACAAGTGTCGACTTGTCGCCACAATTATTATAATTAACAACTTGTTTCTCGACTTTTAATCTAACATAATTTTTTTTGTTGCATATGAATGTGAATCATTTTGGGTTCTGTGGGTGTGTGTGTGTCAATGTTTAGGCCTTGCAGCCATGTTTTAATGAACAGATGGCCCACTGATAACAGGTTATTTTTTGTTGGAACAACTTTTGAACGAGTGAGCAAAAAAGCCGATTTGCTTTGAAAAGATGTAGTAGCTCATCAACGAACATGGCACTCTCAAATTTCTTGTTCAAATATCACAACAAAAGCATCTAATACCATTGTATGTATGTATTTGTGTTTGTGTGTGTGTGGGTGATAATCAGACCAAGTTGAACTTTTTATCCCGTTGGGTTGTCCATGAGTAAATATAAATGTGAATCTAGTCTAATGAAACTAAATCCAACTGGCCATACATTAGTTTAGCTCTCGCATCAATCTCAGAACAAACACAGTGAAATGAAATGAAATTCATAACATAGGTCTGGTCATATCAAATTGAATCGAATTGATTGGAATAATCAAATTGAATCCATCATTCATTCGATATTCACTGTCAACCAAAAACAAACAGCAAAACAATGTTAGCTAGTCTGTCGTTTTGTTTGGTTTTTTTTGTGTGACAAGTCAAACACAATTGAGTTGTAAAAGAATGGAGCTCATTTGATGGCTCTATTCATTTGAGCCAATTATTCTATGCCCATGCCATCCATTGTGTGTGTGTGTGTGTGTGTGTGTGTTTGTATAAATAAATGTTGGCTCCCTGCCTGCCTGTGTGGAGCCAGAATGGGTTAAATGTTGCAAATGTGGCAATCTCGGCACTACGTTCAGGTTTCGGATGAATGCATCTCGGTGTTCATTACAATAGTGATGGCCATTACTATTCTCTTATTCATTCGGCACCTAGATCTGGGTTTATTGTTCATTGTACATACATAAACACATAGAGAGAGAGAGAGAACATTATAAAAGGGATCATGTTTCTGAACATTGTAAGCACAGAGGCATCCTAATGAGCAAACATGTGATGATAATCATTAAATCATGAAGCCATTACACAATTAACCATATACGACCATTCGGTCATTTGCATCTAGCTTTTTCACTAATTGTGATTGCGGTTGAAACAACAAATTGCAATCAACACACACCACACATAGATTCTGATTATTATTATTAATTTTTTCGCCCTTTCAACCCTGCAAATGTTGACTACTTTTCAATGCATTTGGATAAATATTGAAAAAGCAACGCAGTGAAGCAAGCTGAGCAGGAGCTAGCGCTACGATTTTTCATTGATTAACTAACGTATTATCTATGTTATGTGGCCAACAGTGGCGATTAATGGAATGATTAAATGATGGAAGCTTGTCTAATCAATATTGAATCATGTGACCATGTCTGTTACTTGGCTGCTGTTCATGTTGTTTGTTTATGCTCATTATTTCTGTCGAATTTCCCACATTCACACACGACCCAATTGGGAATGGAAAATAGTTGTCTGTTTTTTTCCTTGTATATATGTGTGTGTGTGTGTTGTAGCAAATCAATTGGACATGTTGGTCATTATGTTGGCCACATTCATTTAACATACACACACCTTTGTTCGAAACAGAGTTTGGGACAATAATTAATGGCCCAAATGTTCATTGTTCATGTTCATGAGGCCAACGCTAAATGGTTGCTTTGATTTGTATACACAGCGATGATGGTAATAAACGACCATTGGGCAAGAAAAGGTGGTTTCGTATTGGTAAAATCCCAATTAATTAATTGCCGATTGCCGATACGGACAAGGCAAATGTGTCAATCGTTATGTGATGGAACATACACACACATGTGTCTGTTCTAAATCTGATCATATCAATTAATCACTAGCAGCAAAAAGTTGAATTGAACCAAGCAAGACATTTACATTGCGCGATGACAACAATGGTCCAGGATGATGATCATTACTGACATTAGATGAATGCTGTAAAGGAAATGGACTCGATTCACAATGCATGTATATTGAGATTGAGACATTATTTTGTTGTTATTTGGGCTGTGTTCTGTGCCATTATTCGTTCACAATGGATGATCACATTCTTTTTATGGATAGATAGATAGATAAATAGAATGAGAATCAGCATGATTATGAATCTGATTTGATGATTTATGAAGTCGAACAATTTGGTGACACTAGGCAACGTTCACTGTTGAGCCGTCATCCTCATCACAACCCATCGCCATCATTGCCGACATCGGCAATCCTCAGTGGGCGCTCTAAAAGAATGAGAGAATCACATTTATTCCAATAGAGAGAGAGAGGCCATTTACATGATGAATCAGACTGCATAGCAGGCCAGACATGATCAAACTATTCAGAATCACAGTTTGTTGACAGGCAAAAATGCAGGCGGCAAAAACGAATCGGTCAGATGACATGTTTGCTTTTGGTTAGGATTGCTATGACTTTAATGAATGTATCAGCTTATCAGCAAGACAATTTATCTCGGCCAACTGTGTGATGCATCATGGCCACATTTGTTGTTGTTGCTAGTGATACTAGCCAACCAAATGATATGAACATCACTTTATTGATGGATCGATCCATATTGGCAGCCATATCGGCGTCATCATCACTGATAATTGCCACACACATATATCTCGCATACACCTGCATTTCTGTAACCGACTGATCGACAGACCACAAAAGTTTTTTTGTTCGACTTGAAATGAATTGAACATTGAATTATTCATAAAGGTTGCTGGTGGTTCGCACATTACCATCATCATCATTAGGTTTGCCTTGTTACATTGTGTGTGTTATGGATATAGATGAGTAGATGATGATACTTCAATTATTCATGGTGAGCATAACCGAATTGAGGAAAAGTATAGTCAAATTGAATAATGTTGTTGTCAGACTGTAGCCGAAGCCAAACCATGACTGGTCCGGAATCGATAATCCTAGCCGCTACCCGAAATCATAGGATTAATGTGTGGGCAACCTAAATGAGATGGCCATCTTATGAATTATTAATTCAGCTCAATGGACATCTTTATTCGTGTGGTCGCTTCAGGTTTTCGTTGCATTTTGGTACATGTTTGATTTATGTTATTCACAAAATTCTTTATCTCAACAGGTAATGCTTAATAACACACGAGCTACAAATCCACCGAATTCTTCGATGGCAAATAAAGTTATGGGCCGTAGATGATGTCTTGCAAAGTCATTTTCACCAACGAGTCAATAAGAACGACGATTGAATCGAATCGAGTTGATTGATCCCGATCGGAAGTGTGTTTCCGAATTTGTTCGTTCGTTAGGCTTGTTTGGATCAATAAGTTAACAATGAGCCGTATCGAAAAAGCACGCTGGTCATTTGTATCCATTTCCTCTGTTCAATTTATCTCTCTCGGCTGATCGCTATGTGAACATTTATTCATTCATTCATTCATTCATTGGTTGTGTGTTGTTGTTCATGGAATCATCTCACGCGTCATTCTCATTCATTCAAACAGGATGTGTATTTGGGGCAAGTGAAATTCGAGCTCTATCCCTTCTTGGCTTAGTGAATTTTGTTTTATTGGCAACATCAACTTTTCTCCCCATTCATTCAATGTTGTTTGTTGATTGGAACTTGCACAATCCCCATACACACTCTGTTTGTATGTTTGTGTTTGCAAAATATCGATAATCCTTTGGCCGAAATAAGTTTTTAAGCAAAAAAACACAACTATACATTTGTGTATTGTGGACAAGAAATTTGCACATCACATATGAGATGTTGTGGTCTGTATATATTGGATACTAGAAATCGAATATGATTAAGCATTATGAATGTGTTGAAAGATGTCATGACCATGATGGTGATCAATGATGTCAATTCACCTAATAAATGTGTTTAATGTGTGTGTATGCATTCTATTTGCATCGATCGACATGATTCTGTTTTGCCAATAACTGTCAAACACTATGTTTGTCTGTCTCATGTGTGTTGCTGCCCTCACTATCTCTATGATGATCTAAGAAAGTTGCAATTGAGGAATTTGTTTTTGTTGGAATCAACTTTTTTTTCTCTCTTTACTATTTTGCTTGTTCATCCAATTCACACACACACAGAGAGAGAGAGAGAGAGAGAGAGAGAGAGAGAGAGAGAGAGAGAGAGAGAGAGAGAGAGAGAGAGAGAGAGAGAGAGAGAGACACAAACTTGAGCTCAACAGAATTGCTTTTGGTTGGGCGCTCACACTGACACTGCTGCTTAAGGAAAGCAATCAGGAATCAATGTGAATCAAGACAGAGAGAGAGAGAGAGAGAGAGAGAGAGAGAGAGAGCGAGAGAAAAAAAAGTTGAAGATTTTTCCTACACTTTGGACTTATTGAGAATAGTCTGTTTCACTAGAATTCATTCACTGGCTCTGTATTATTCGATGAATGGATTGATGATTATGTCGTGTTGATAGTGATAGAGAATTGCATGTTCATTTTGCCGTGTGTTTTTTAACAACAAAATAATAAAACAAGTCTCATGTTTGGCACGCTAAATTATCATTTCGATTCTAACTAGTGTTTGTGAATGTGAATTTGGCTGGCTAGATAATGTTGAAAATGAAAATGTTTCAACACACCAAGTGTCCCAACAACATCAGATCATTTTCCTGTGTGTTCAATGTTGTTAAGAGATGGTGTGAATTGGTCCGAAAAAATAGCACTCTGCACGACACATATGGATAAAGCAAATGGAACTCGATTCTCTCCTCTTTGCTAGAATTACATTTATTGGTTAGCATCAGGATTATCATGTTGATCATTGTGGTCATTGTGGTTGTCGACACTAGAATCATTGTTGGGAACGGCCACCATGGTCACTTGATCGGGTGCCGATTTAATTTGCAATTTCTGTTGCAGATAGTCACACTGTTTGGCCGCTTCCTCTTTGATCGTGTTGCTTATCTTAAATACGAATCGAGTATGATGTTTGGGTGGACCTTTTTGGTGTGGCCATTTCGATGATCGTTCGCCAGTTCGTTTTGTATCATTTGTATTCGGTTGTTGTTTGATGACCAGATTTCGAACATATTTATCAGAATAAGAAGATTCTTGCTTGTTCATGGCTTTGGCAATGGTCTGCATCAGTCGTTCTTTTTGTTGGCTATTCTTGATGCTCATGGCTAAGCCAGGAAATTTGCTAAATCGAACATCGGTCGGCTGTTGTTGTTGTTTGGCCTGTTTATTAGGCGGAGGCTGTTGCTCAGCTTGCTGGCTGTTTATATGTTTGTTCATCACCACTACCGGAATGACCAAATGTTTGGTCAATTTATGTTAAATAAAGCGAATAATTGAATTGTTGGAAACAATAACAGATTGCTTGCATGTACGGGCGAACGGAAAGAATTTCATTTTACAAATTTAATTGAAAACAATCAACTTTACAACAGCAGAAAACAGATTCGAATGCGACGAGAGTCATGAATCATTGGCCCGGTATGGCCATTGGTGAACCTAACAGACACACATACATATTATTGGTTCAAACTTTTCAGCTGACTACAGCAAGAACGATGCAGTTAGTGAGCTGAAAGTTTGCATCAATTCATGCTTGCTTGTAGATAACCACCACTACCCCCCCGACATGTATAGAGAATCTGGATTAATGTATAGCCATTAAACCACATGAATAGGGAACAAATAGAATCAAACAAAGGAATGGTAGTTATATTCAATTTAATTAAATTGTTTACCATTTGCGGTTATGAACCAGTCTATCTCTGATTTATGATTGAATTGATAAACTCTTGCCTATAGTCTGTTTTTTGTTGGTTTCGTGTTGATTCGTGCCGGTATTTGCCTATGATCTTATCGTGCATCGTTGTTCCGTTATGCTAATATCATTCATTGGCCTCTAATCTAATCATTGACAGTTTTGTTGTTTTTATTATGGCCAACATATAAAAACAATTGTATGGCAGGGCATACAAACTGAGTAAAAATTTTGGAATTTATCTATGGAACACGAGCATCGATGGAGCGACTAATATTATGTAAAGAGGCGAAAAATTTGTTGATGTAACTATCGATTGTTAGGTGGGTTGTAGCAGAAATGTCTGAATAGTGGATGAGAGGGTCGGCATCGAAATATATGCATTCCATTGCTAAAATCTGTGCATCCATGTTTGTCCGGCCCCTCTCTCGCAAATAGTCGATTGGGTAGGCATCCATGAATCGATTGAACTAAAAACTTCCCTATTGCAATGTTTCGTTAATGCACATCAGCTCTCGATTGTTAAATCGCTTGGTTACATGTCGATGTTGGAGGGCAAGAATCACTTTTTTAAAATCTAATTTCCCCTCCCTTTTGCCCCAAAGATCGGTGAATGTGTGTATCTTAGGCTTGTGAAGATGTAAAGTGTTAACCAAATGAATATTGTTCGTTTTGTCGAGAGAAAGAGAAAAAAAGTGTGAGAGAGAATTTCAAACTTGGACAAGGAGTTATGAATAAGGGAGATGGGACCGATGAGGAATGTGTGTATTATGTGTGTGTGTGTGTGTCTGTGTTGAGAATCAATTAAAATGAAATTTAACTTGTCTTTGTGTGCATGCAATGTTGCTTAGCTTATGACATGGATTCATGTTGCTTTCATAGAATCGTTAAGATTGCCATGTTGGCCATTGCCTGCCTACAAGTTGATAAATTGAATCGAATTAAATTAAATTAAATTGATTCAAATCATACACGCACACATATACAGTGTAAAAGAGAGGGGAAGATTGTAGATTTTTATTTTTTATTTGGTTCCAACTTGTGTTCCAACAGAAAGTGATTGCCGCCTCTGACGATGACGACGACGAACCGAGTGTTGTTCATCGTCGTGTATGATGTGCGTGTAGAATGAGTGACTGAGGTTCATTTCAATTTGGTTTTGCACTGTTGTTGTAGTTATGAGAGAAAAAAAATAGCATCAACATCTTGCTTTACAAAATAATTCAATTTGTCTCCATCGTTCAGTAATTCGTATCAAACTATACTATCTGCATGATGTCAATGTGGGGAAGACAGGGGTGGATGGCGCCATTCATCCTGATCATTATCCAAGACAATGGCGGTCGACTAAGGTGAATTGAGCCTGAAGCCACGACAAACAATGATCACAGTAATAAACTGCATTGCTTGAATATTGCCGGATCAAAAATATATGGTTATAAAGGGCACATACACGCACATACACAGAGAAAGAAAGAGAGAAAAAACAATTGGAGCTTGTTTCATTTTGAGTTTGAATTCCAAGAATCTGATTTGAGCATATGAATTTTGCAATTTTTTTTCATTTTTGTTTTTGTTTTTTACCAGAGAATTGCCATCACATGAGGCTCACCAATTTGTTGTCGAATGTTTGTTGTATCCATATGAATGTATGATGAGATGCATTGAATGTAGTTGTGAATGTTTGTTTCAAAAGTGATTCAAACAAACAAACAAAAAAAAAAAAAAGAAACCAAACGAATCGATCGCCTATTTGTGTGTGTGGCAAGTTGTTTTGTTTTTTTCTTTTCTTTTTGTTTGTTGTGTTCTTCCCGATCGTAGGCTTTCAATCATTTTTTTTCGGGCTGTCTGTCTGATTGTATGTATGGTATTCATATGAGTGTTTAGTGTGTGTGTGTGTGTGTGTGTGTATTCATCGGTTGACGTATGTTACGGTTACGTTGGTCCCAAGTCGATTGTATGTATGTGTGGAACGTCGATGGTCCACGATGAATTTAGTCCGATGCAAAAAGATGTCTTAACAGTGATTTTAGATGGGAGAATGTGGGGAATTGAGGCGATCGTAAAGAGTAAAGTGAATGAAATGAATGCATGCATGTGCGTGTTGATTCTATACGGAGAGAGTGAGGAAAACAACAAAATGAAATGAATGAGAATTGAAATGAAAATGAAACAAAACGGTGCAAGACGACCTATTCGGTGATGCAAACACTGAGAATCGCCATGAGATTCAAAAGAAAATCAATCTGATCAAGAAAAACAGATTCTGTGAGCCAGTTGTCCAATCGAATTAGATTTCATCATCAGACTGGTGGCTGGCTAGCTTTCGATTTCGGTTATTCGAATATTGGAATCGAAACAAATTTCTAGAATCAGCAATGTCTTACTCACTCATGTGATTTTTGTTGTGTTGAATTTAGAAATTGAGAATTTGGTCGGTTTTATTATTTCAAGAAATACTAACAGTGAGTGAGTGAGTGCTTGCCTTTTTTGTATTAGTTCGGTTTGTTCGCTTCAGTCTTTCAATTTTTCCAGTTGATTAGATTTAAGAATAGCCAGTAAGTGAGGGAAACAGCCACACACACACACACACACACACACACACAAAGACATGTAATGGTCATGGATGCAAACAATTAGAAAGCGAACAATTCGCAATGATCGGCAATGATGATGGAATTGAATTGAATTGAATTGAATCGGTTAATAAATTTAATCGAATCCTGACTGCCTGGACACAATACTGCTGCTGCTGCTGCATCGAGATAATTGTCCGATGAACGAACCATCCAAAAAATCAGAATCGAAATTGACTTTTCCCTTTTGCTATTTTTGCCAGTTTTGTTTCTCGACCAATTCGACCAATTTCTGCTTTGAAAACCAATTCAAATTCTGTCTGTTGGTTGGTTTGCTACCTCAGTCACGTTTCTTAATATTTGAAATTGAGCCTGGTGATATTGTGATGATGATACGCTCGGTTCGTTCCAATTCTAACCGGCCATTCACTCATCATAGGCAGGAATTTTATCAAATTGACACTACTTTATTCTATAGGTATATCTCTAAAGTGATATTTATGATGGTGGTCTATTTCTTATTAACCACCAGAATAATCATAATTCAAATGTTGTCGTCCTTTCTAACTCTCTCTCCTCTCTCTCTATCTTTCTCACACACCCACAGTGACGACCGGTAGTTATAGTTTCAAATTACAACATTCAAACTGTTTAACGGGTAATGGTCTATGACATAGATTCTATGTAGATGCATTGGTCACATGCAAACTTTATTTGATGATGATGATGATGATGTTATAGACTGGAGTCCATTATATTCGACCATGAAACAGGCCTAAACATGCACGCATGAATGTATCAAATGATATGGATAAAGGGTCATCACATATACTGAGCACAGGAAGAGTCTCTGATTGTAATTCCAAATTCGTAGTCTAAAATGTTTGCTGTTTGTCAATTCAGCAATTGTTCTTGCCTGGAAAGTTTCAATTTCATCCGGCCAAATTCATTCGATTCACATCACCATATTGGTTATCGTTATATTATTAATAGAACGTGTGTGCGTTTCAAATTATTCAGTTTTTTTATCGACAATAGAAAGCTATGATTTTTTTCAATCGTTCAACAAGCTGATGATCACATATCATAATTGGTATTGGTATCAATAACCGGTTGACATTGAGTTAATTATTAATAATGTCATGTAGGGTAGCCACCATTCTTTGCAAGATAAAAGCCCTTAATTGATCAAGACAGATATGTCATTCACTTTCTTTTTGATTTTTCTGTGTGTGTATGTCTGATGCTGAGATGGTCGAAAATCAATTTAGAACGAGGACCATTGTCTCGAGATGAAACAATTTGAAACAAACGATGATTTCCATTATGGTTCACAGCGATCATCAGAATCACTCGATGATTTGCCGTATTAATTATACGCCAGGCAGTCAGTGGCATGATGTTGGGGGAGAAAGAATGGAGGAACATACGACATTGCACGGAATCGATACATCACATGACATTGATTACGGCTAGTCCATATTCTGAACACGACCACCATTCATTCACCAACAGCAGGCCGATTTTTGAGTTTCATTTGCAAGGCAAACAGACCTTTTCTGCTTTGTTTATGAGCATAGGGGCCAGATTTAACATTCTTGGCCACCACATGAAATGTATGCAACATTTTTGCTTTTTCTCTATCACTATCTCACACAACATTCTTTGCATTTTATTCAACTCGATTCTTACAATATAAACAGTTAAGAGAAGAAGAATAGGCACGAAATGTGAAATGAAATGAAATCTTTTCTGGCCGACGTGACATTATTATGCTCGACCAGTCGCCAACAGTATCGAGGTTCGTACTTGCTGATCATTGTAATATACAATGACTTGTGCAACAGCAGCAGCAATACGATGATTCGGCAATCGAAATTAATCTCCTTTCATTTACATGGGCCCTATCTCTCTTTCCAAATTGATTCATCAAACATGAAACATGGCAACAAAACGGACAATGGACATTCAGTTCATCCATGCAGACCATTCATTCATTTAGGTGTCCATTCAATGATCGATGAGTTTGATGTGAACACAACAATGAATCGATAGCTATTGACATGTCAACAGACAACAATCAGCTTGAATCACACTGAATTCCTGTTCTATACACAAGTTTGCTTTCTTGTTTGTGTGTGTGTGCCCTGGTTAATTGTTTTCCATTTAATTGTATGTGTGTGTGTGTGTATGAGGAGGCAATTAGATCGTAAATCTTGTTTATCACCTCATTAATGGCGACAATTGCGATTGCCATTTCGGGCTAGGTGTTTGTTAATCACAATGATCTCACACACACACACACACACGACAAACAACAAACAATGCACATAATCATTACGGATCGATAAATGATTGTTGAAACAATCGTCGTTTGCTTTGATTACGATCGAGCCCCATTCATGTTTATGTCGATGATGGGGTGATTAACTAATATGATGTCCACTGCCTCTGGTAATGTGGTCAACCTGGTGTTTGATGTTTGATGCTACCAATCGAACGATCGATTAATCCACGAAAGGAATGTGTTTGTGGTATGGAAACATTGATTTATTTATAACAATTTATGGAACCAACTCTAATCATATTGCTTTTTTCCTAGCATCATCACCCACTATCAGGCCTAATGTCTATGAATCCTCTTTGCTATACCATTGGACCGGCTGCCTGTCAATGTGTAATGTTTGTACGATTCGCCACTGCCATAATGTTTTCGTTCTTCGTATGGTATAATTGTGTCGAATCGATAAATCTTGTTCGAGATGTATGAAAAGCCTCGTTTTCGTTCTTGCTGTGTGATAGTGGCTATCAGACAAGCATGGGGCCGATACTGTTGCACATTTTTTTCACCCATGGGGATGATATTGCTTTGGTAAGAGAGTCTCGTTGCAAGTAGCCATGATTAATGGATTTTCAATGCTCATTCACACAGACTCTTTTTTATTCCGTAGATTAGCATCGTGGTTGGTCGGTCATTCGATCGCTTTTCACTATTGACAATTTTTATATGATTGCATAATTAGTAACAATGGTCGTTGGCTTCACACTAATGACCACCTGATTCATCATTGCTAATTCGAATTAATGATCAGTTCAAGTTGATTGATCGTTGATCGTTCATTGATCACATTTTTATGGCAGCTGTCTGAATCGATCAATTTGGTCAAACTGTCAAACGAAAAAAGAAATACCCCATCATTCCGATCGAAACAAACCGACAAACAAATGTACAATTTTTTACATTCGATCCATTTTGATATGGCTACATTCGATTTTGTCACATTGATCCAGACAACATGTAAGCACTTACATAAATGGAATGGCCTTCTGGCAGTTTTGATTTGAATTGACAGACGACATTGAGAAATTCTTGCAATCAACAATACACAGACCACAAGCCTGTTTGGTTCGATTTGACTGGATGACACGTTACGATGCTTGCATAGTAAGTAATACAAAATTTTTGTGTTTGAATCTAATTAAATTCTTGTTTGCCACACCGAAATGATGATCTCTCCTCGACGACAGTCAGAAACAAACAGAAACCAAAAAAAAACCATTGAAATGACTATAGACCTACAGTGAAGCAATTGACAGTTTAGGGTGGCCATTATATCGATTCGGGTGTTACTTATGGTGACAATTGACAAGTGAGTAGTCCAGAATATAGAGAAAGCAATTGCATTGAAGTAGTACAGAGAAGAACCATCATTATGGACTACAGAAATTGACAATCGGTGAATGATGTTCACTTTGATATGATAACCAATGACCACGACCACCGACGAATAACGATCCGATTATAGAATCGAGCCCATTATCGACAGTGTTGCAGTCGAGTTGTCACCAGGCAATCTGTAAATCGGCTTTGGCAAATAAGTCTATGCACTCAAGTGTTGAACGCCTATGTCTTTAATGTTCATTGCATCATTCGAATCGATTAAAAGAATGAGTGGAATGAACACAGCCTGGTCTGCAATCGATTTTTGTTGATGAATCTAAATTTACAACATGGCCATGTTTACACATACAAAGATAGCAATGAACGATTTGCTGGAATTTGCATTCGTTTTGGATGTGTGTGTGTATGTGATGTTTACGTTAGCCGAGAAGCTTAAGCTGTTGATAAAACTCATTTGTTGTCATTTGCAATCGAATCGTCTGACTATAAAATGTCCGTAGACCAGCAGTGTTGGTTCTTTCACTCTGTTTATGTGTCGGACATCTAATCGGCATGAACATAAATTCTGCTGTCCATTTACCATAGTATCAAACTATCTAACATTCAACCGACCAGACAACACATTGTCTTCATTTTTAGGGTAAGTCCAGCAATATTACGTCACTTTTTTCAGTAATTTATCGGTTGATCTCTATCTTTTTCAGCGGTAAAATAGTCCGAATTCTTATTAGACGATTGATTGATCCACGAAACAAATCGAATGAAATATAGACTAATGGCAAATCAGCGATCCGTGTAACTCTTTGAATCTATCAATGTATGTATGTAACTGGATGGACAATTATGAATACTGCTTGATGCCAAAGTGAATGGCAAATGTGTATCGATTCTTTCGTGTCAGAAATGCAGAAAGAAAAAGACGAAAACGATACAAATCGAGCTACATTCATTGTTATGTATAACAGGAAATGTTTCATTCTGTCTGCCCGCATTTCCACTTACAGAGAGAATGTCTGTGTCTTTGTCTGATGTAAAACAAGCACTATATATAAATTGTCTATATAGCGGATCAGAATGTTTGAAGCTAGTAATGAATGGACCCGGTAGAAGCATCGATTGATGACAGTGACGATGGCGACCACAGAATTGGGAAAAAAACATGCTGCACAAATCGAACGGTTGGTTATTCATTCATTCGACTCGGGCCAACCAGTCACCATCTGAGCCTCGTGGTTTTATCAATTCACACCAACATAACTAATAGACAGTGGTTGCCCATTTGGCGCCAATGGAATCGATTCTGAATACGATCGAATGATTGTTCTGCTTGACTCCCTTATTGGTTTTTCAATGAATTCACTCATTTAATAGATGTTATGTTTATGTGAACATCATCGCCGGCAAATCGGTATTGGCTACCAGACATTTATTTGTTCGAATCAATGATGCAGAACCCTTGAATTGAGTTTGGTTATTCGTTTGAACGTTTTCGATGACAGTCAATCAATCTACTCAGGTATCTATCTATTAGATCGATCCATCCTGATCCATCTTGTTCAACTAGCGGCCAATCATCAACAATCGACAAACTTGCCATCAAAGAAACGCTCGGCTGCATCTGTGTCATCTGCTATTCAATATCGACAATTTCAATCAATAAGACTCGAATTTATGATGGATCGATCCATCAGTAAATAATCGAGTTAACCCGTTTGTTTGTCTAAGTCGACTTACTTGTTTTATTGCCCGAAGCTGATGAATTTAATTAATGAATGGCAATTGTGATGTATGTGTGGGTGTGGTGTTTGTTTGCTCAACGACCAAGATGCATAGTGTAATGCAATCCAAATGCCCGAGGCAATGTAAAACAATGCATCAGTGAATAACAATATTCTATTGGGCGTGCATTGTTGGCCAACCATATCCCATTTCCATAATTGATCTCTGTCGACCACCACCACCATTATTGACACTCTCTGTTTGTCTGTGTTTGTGAAAGCGGGAAGATGCATCGGGAGCCAAATTGATCGATTCATCGATTAATAGACGGACGAATGAGTGTCATAATTGTTTATCACATTGTTCATCATTGATAAGTGAATATCGCATATTGGTTCTATTCGTTTGCAATTTGCAATGGATCGGTTGGTGGCCAAGCCAACATCATCATCATTCACCATACACAATGATCATTTTAAAAGTCTGCATGATTCTAGCGTTATCCAATCTCTCATCCACATTGCTGGTAAGTGAACCATTGCTTTATGCAGGTGACATCATTGCTATCGATAATAAGCGTTAAAAGCAGTTCATTTTGGATCGATTCCACAAAGGGTAACCTAGGCTACTGACACATTTGTGCTGGTCGTCAACACAATCATTAGACATCAATCACTATTCAATCGATTGATAGTAATGATCGGTAGCTACTAGCTAGCCTACATTTGCCAATATCTGTGGTATCGATGCAAATGTTACGATTAGTTAAGGCTTTTTTTCATTATAACCGATCAATCAATAAATTGAGTGAATCGGTTATGGTCATGATGATGAGCCATTGTCTTTATAATCGTTTCATTTCTGTTGGCTGGTTGGTTGGTCGTGTATTTGTTCAACTTTATAAATTCTTTCATAAATGTCTGCTTATCAGCTCGAATGATTCCATTGAATTTTGGTCCAAACACAATGGATCGAATACAGAGATACATCTAGTTCTAGCAAGCAACCAACCAGCTGATTGTGTCATGTAATTTGCAGCCCAAACAAGATGCGACAACACACACAGACAGACAGACAGACAGTTAGTCGATTCGCTTCAATTGGCCCTTAATCGGATTCTTTTATCATTATTCCAGTTTCATTGTGCCACTGTGTGTTTCATTCACTCATTGTTCGTATATGTGGCTTGTATATGATGACAATTAATAATTCTTGGTTCGGCTCGTTTAGCCCAGTTTGAGACTCATTTCTTTCTTTCTCTCTCTCTCTCTAACCGAATCATTCATTTGGTTCGTATGGACCATTTATATTGGTCACTAGAAGGGTTGCTTACAATAATAAGGGCAACCACACACACACACACACACACACACACAATTCTGAACATTGAGAAGGGTATTATTTACACATGTTGGCAGTTTAAACAAATGCACACTTGATCCATCTGGTCATCCGATTGTTTGTTTGACCAATTATCAGGCATCCATGTGATCGATTAGTCAGCATTCTGAATATGGCCACTGGCTATGGTCGATTCTTTAGATATAAATCGATGGATGGTTTGATTATTCTTCATTACCAGACAACATGTCATTTCGATCTGAATCTAGCGATCGACTTAATTAATCGTAATTTAATTTTATTTAAATTCACTTTTTCAGCTTGCACTGGATCCCTGGAACACACAAACAGATTGTTGTTATAGTTCTACTGGATCATATCATCAGTTTAGTGTGCATTAAATCAATGGCAATGACTGGTGTTTACTATACGGTGGTACTTTGGTTTTTTCACAATTAGTAATCCAGATTGTCTGTATTGAGTTAACGTTGAAAGTATCCATAACGAATTCATATAACAAATTAACATTGTGGGCTGTGAACGAATTGATTGTATTATCGGTAGAACAAATTCTCATCGTTAAATGAGCTACCACCGTTTTTTTGTTAACCAAACCGTTTCCGTATGGCGGTTGAATGAAAATCCTGCAACATCCGGTCGATGCTTGGCTTTCATAATTCACTATCAAATCGAATCGTTCATGAGTTCATAGACTCTATGTGTTATTGACTGCTAAAAAAATCAATTAACCAAAGCAGTGATAGTCATAGTGTTGTTGGTTGGTTTGTTGTGGAAATTAATTTTATAATTATTTAAACTAATCTTACTGAGTGAAAAGTCAGCCAATCATTTACTTTGTTTGTTTAGCGAATCCATTCATTCATTCAAATTCATTCCCAACACACAGTTGTTCAAAAGGAAAGAGAGATAAAAGTCTGTCTTGTTTAATAGAGTCATACATTTTTTATTGACATCGAATGTCATTAGTATAAAGATTAAATGATGTTTCATTCTGCTTGTTGTTGAGAATACAAGAAGCACATCCATTTTTTCTGTGTGTTTAGGAGGTTATACAACTAATCTAAGACAAGCGAAACCTATAGCAGATGGTAACCGAAACCAATGTGTGAATCAGTGAATAGAATATATCCGATCCATGACAATGGTGCTAAATGGCTGCATTGCGTGCCATGATCAACGATCATCATGACTCTTGACTGGTGACAACACCTTGTCTCTATATCCATCTGTCTAATGTAATTGCTATGAATTCAACAATCGTCTTGGTTCTCTATGGATTGGGTGATGAGTGATTACGATATTCAGTGTAGCTGACCAGCAGATTATTGAGTTACGGTCTTCGCTAAACGGATTTCTTTCTCCCATCAACCACCGCTTTCTTCGACTGGTTCGAATGACAATTCTTAATAATTCATTATGATGGCCCATAAATACTGAAACACACACACACACACACACATTCAGACAATCAAATGATATGAAAGCAAACATAGAACCATTTGCATAATGATAGGTGTGGGCATGCACACGCACAACAAACAAGAATAAGAATGAAAAGCGACAGTCGATTGCATTCAATTAGGTCATTCGATCATCATCATCATCATCATCATCCACCAATGTCATTCATGAATAGATGAACCATTTACCATGGTTGAACAAGTTGCCATTATCAATTCATAATGTTTCTTTTTCATATGGTCCATTAGTCATTTGCTTTGTTTGCGAAAGCAAGTAATGCATTCTTCTCGATCATCTATTTTTTTTGCCCAAAGCCATTTGGATCAAAACAATCAGTCAAATTGTTTTATCGTAACCATAGGTCATATGTCTCCACTGACCATTCAGGTTTACGAACAACATTCACTTAATGGGTCCATAATTAAATAAAGCCGCCTTTTTTCCTTCTCATGATGACGATATACGTGTTTATTAATGTCATGATCCGGATTGATCATCGTCATTGTTTTCTACCAACCCATCTCATTCTCTGTCCGTGTATGTGTGTGCGTGTCTGTAACGATGAAATGAAAAGTCGAGTTGGTAATAATTCCCGATAATAAAGTCGCCCTGCCAACAACCCATCATTTGTATCTCTTTCTCTCTGTGTATGTGTGTGTATTTAATTCGACTAGCTTAAGCCGTTGTTTGTTTCAAAACTAATAAAGCTTACTGGTCAATGCACATTAGGTCATATGCTAGGTCATTATTCTGTGATGGGCGTGTTTGTCTCTGATTACGCCCTAAGAATTTGGATTAAAATGGCAGGTTGTAATTAACGTATTCTATGGCGATGGGGAATAGTGTGTGTAGTGTGATAACCAAATCCGTTGGGGATCTATTAGATATCAAAAAAAAAGAATAAAGAAATGATTTGGTCGATATGAATCGAGTCTCGAACGTCAATAATCTGCATTCATATTGCTGATATGGCAAAATCAAATTAGATTTGCCAATTTGAAAATGCTAAATTCATTGAATGTTTGAAATAAGTTTTGGGTATTCATATTGATTACACGTGCTACAAACAATTGTAAAATCTTTTTTCAGAGAGAAAGAGAAAGAGAAAGTTCCACAAATGTATGTTTGCTGTCCGACATGAATAGAATCGAATAGAACCATCGATGCAGATGAGATGGAAAAAAGATCAAACGCATTAATTATTATTATTATTACAATAATTATAATGAACAAGCCAGAAGCGTGGATACGAACGACACGATATATATCTCTGTATCTGTGTGTGTGTGTGTGTCTAT
This sequence comes from Dermatophagoides farinae, assembly GCF_024713945.1. NCBI lineage: Eukaryota > Metazoa > Arthropoda > Arachnida > Sarcoptiformes > Pyroglyphidae > Dermatophagoides > Dermatophagoides farinae. The sequence goes on along the minus strand of NC_134680.1, from coordinate 3,837,592 downwards.
GGTGAATAAATGAATAACTCTACATATCCATCCCGATCTCTGTTTGAAATGTTCTGTCGCTATCACGCATTACAGGAATCGAGTTTGACACATTGACACAATCGATAGCCAGCTTTGTCCGATTATTATGTTATATTAATAGAAAGAATGCAGATGAATAAAGACAGCATATATGCAAAACAACTCTTCACTTTAATCTCTAGAGAAAATCATGTCTGATCAGATTGAATGGTATGTCAGTGTGTGTTTAGATTGGACAAGTCAATTGACAAAAGACAATTTGGATCGATAGTTATAGCAAGGTATATATAACAGTATAACAATGAATAATGCTTGCATGTTTATTATTTTACAGCCTTGTCATCCATATCTACCGTTCGCTGGCTATTGTTGGCCATCACAATTGCGGCATTCAACGGTTGCCTGTCCATTTCAATGTCCGATTCAGCCTCATCCTCACCATCAGTAAGCACCAGTGATCTAGCTACCTCCATATCCGGTTCGTCCAGCAGCAGCAGCAATCAACAACGGACTGGTCTTGGTTTTTTGATTGAACCGCCAAGCAGAGTTCATTTTCTTAACGAAACTGGTGCTGTAATTCCATGCAAAGTGACCGGAATACAACCAATTCGAGTTTGGTGGTCGCTTTCCGACGGTACAGCTGTGTCGGAAATACACGGTTTACGTATGATTCGACCAAATGGCGATCTGGTTTTGTCGCCATTTGCTCCATCCTTGTTCCGACAAGATGTCCATTCAGCCGTAAGTGAGAATGACACTGATGATGGTCTTGTGATGACTAACATTTTCGCTAAAACAGCTCTATCGATGTATGGCTACATCATCGGAAGTGGGAACCATTCGAAGTAGGGATTGTGAAGTTCGTGCTGGTAAGTGTCGAATGCAATCAATTATCAATGAGACTGACTCATCAATGATGCACACTCAGCACAGTCCATTTCCATTCTTGTCGAATGCAGGCGTCCATCCATATGTCCAAATGAGAAACGAGACGCGCCTTTATTGAGTTACATGCAAATTAGATCAGAATCTAGTGTTTGGCTTATTAGTTGTTATCAAAATATAAAATGTATATCCTATTAACCGAATGAGTTCAACCAACACCTGATTGGTGATGATGACATGCACAAGTCAATCGATTTATGAACAAACAAACAAAAAAAAATTCCATATTGATGATGATGAAAGCTCATCGTAAATAGCCACCACTATCTAGCATTATCAAATGATCAACGCCACAACTATTAGCAGTAAACACCATTAGCATCATCATTTGCTCATTTGGCAAACTGCCGATTTCCATTACGAGACTATTATTCCTCACAAATGATTGTTCCCTGTTTTCATTGTTCGACTATCTATCTAATGATTGACCTTCTCTGATTGAACTTAAACAGTGATTCCTCAGCCATATAGCGCCCAAGTGTATGGCGAATATGCAATCGTTGGTAATACAGGTCATCTTAAATGTCAAATTCCAGCATTCGTACGAGAACATGTTCGTGTGAATGCTTGGCTAAAAGGCGATACTATTCTGGCCACTCATTCTCCAATATTCTCGCCAAAAGGTATGTACCATCATCGATGAACAGCCGAAATATTTAAGCAGCATGTTGTGTGATATACATGTGTGTGTTTGTGTTTGATGCATTTTGGTCAATTTGACAAATTCGACAAATGGATAAACGACGATCCAGACCACCTGGAAATTCGAAAAAGATAAAGTCTAGAAAAAAGACCGAACTTAACTTTGATGAATCAGATCGCCAAAGCTATCTGAAGGGATTGCATGAACGTAAACAACAACGACGACAACGTGCCAGTGAACAATTGAATCGAGAATTGAAAACTGAAATGAAACGAATCAAAGAGAAGAAAAAAAAACAAATGATCGATATGATGAACGAAATGCGCCAGGCCGCTGATACTGTTCAATCAACTGAAGAGGAGCCTGATGACGAATCGACCATCAAATACGAATTGGATGAACAAACCGTGGAGATTAAACCCATTGATGATCTGGCTCAAACTTCTAGAATAGAAATTCACCACCGAATTGATGATGGACATAGGCAAACCAAGCATAACAAGCTTCCTCCTAAATTCAAAAAACGGCGGCCACAAATAAAACAAAGTCAACGAACAACCAACCGAAAAAAATTGCGATAAAACATTCTTTTTGGCGGTCATATAAAATGTGATTGTTGTCTTTATAAAGAACCATCAATTCGGATTGTGATGATCATCATTCAGAATGTCAACAGAATAAACCTCGAAATCATTCGAATTGGAAATGATTTATGCATGTGTTTGTGCTGCCATTGCATATATAGTAGTGGACATCTCTAACTAAAAGTAATTGATAGAATTCGATTCATTCACATTTCATAATGACATTGTCTACTATGCTATGAGAGGTATTCTTCATACTTTGATGGATCATCTACATGATCCAACTTGCTCTTTCTCCCTTTTTTTCTGGCTTTCCCATTATCATGACAATGGTTGTTGAGACAAACTTTTTATCCATTGGATCTAATGGTGAATATATACTACATTTGATACGGCTCACTGCATGTGTATATGGTATACGATGGCCAAAAATGCAGCAAACAAAAACTTTTGGCAACAATGTCTCGGACCATGTTATTGTTACGATTGAACAGTGTTTATCAAATGTAAGCGTGTAGCCAACAAATTGACTCTTTACTGTCATATACTAATTGTGCATTGAAATACACCGGTATCAAACGCTGCTGCTGCTGCTGAATCATTTCATTTGATCATTTATTAGTTACGTTATTGACAACCTTTTTTTAATTAAATTCATTGAACCATTTTCAATTATTCGAATGAATAAAAGTCGAAAAAAGCGGTTTAGAATCGCTGCTTGTAATAAGCCATTTAATTCAGTGATGATGAAAAAGGCCATAAGGCAGATGATATAAGCAACAATTCCATTGCATTTGGAATTGATTAACTTATGATTCGGAATAGAAAAGTGCATTCAAGTCGAATGTGTTTGTCGAGCTAAATTGTTTCTGTTGTGGATGTTTTAGATGTGCCTAGTCGATTACGCTGGCCATCATGGCTATTACTGTGTGTGTGTGTGTTTGTGATATGAATCTCCATTTTAATCGAATCTCATTACCGATTCCCATTGGCGCGCGCACAAAACTTTCATTATGATGGTTTCTCTGATAATGTTGGAATCGTAATCGATTGATTGTTATCATTTCAGCATCCGTTGCACAGTTGTTTGTCCATGAATGGCCGGTGATGGAACTCAATTTCCGTACTACGTTTCATCTATTTAGGCTCCAAACGGTACAGTAGTGATGAGTGATGCTAGATCATGAGGGGTTATAACAAACCAAATGGACTCACAGTTGATAATGATGAGTTATTAAGTTGGCTGGCCGGCCATGTTGGCCTGGTTAGACCGGATGGTCCAGTCAATTAAGCAAATTGAGTTGAGAAAATGGAGTGAATCGATGCCATTATTGAATGCTGATGTTCAATGTATGATTGGCCATCGATAATGATGACCAACATATATATATACCTCCATGATGAACGAGTTGCACTAATTGAATTTGTCTTTACAATCGTCATTATTGACTAGATTCTCGTTACATCATATTGGACAATGGCGATTTGCTGATCAGGAATGTTAGCCGATTTGATAGTGGCTATTATAGTTGCCAAACGATACATAAATTACAGGAAACTATGCTCAGTTCCGTCGAAGGACATTTCATCGTGAACGGTAAATATGATCAGAGTTAGTTAGTCCGCTATAATCACTTTTATCATTTGGCATGTGTGTTTACATGCAGATGTCATATCGGGTGTTAGTCCAAGAATATCATCTCAATCTCCGATCAAAACGCAGTTGGGTCATAGTGCTCAACTTTTATGCGTGACAAAAGCTTGGCCCCAAGCCACTGTCAGGTAGGTGTGAATCATCCATTATCATCGTAATAGTGTTGATTAATGATCCGCCTTATTGGTCAAGATGGTTTCAAGCATCTGATTCAGGTCTAATCACACCGATTCGACCATCAGGAAATGTACAGATCTATGACAGCATAGTACACATTCGTCACGTAACTGAACAACATTCTGGTAATTGGATTTGTGTGGCCAACAATTCACTTGGCGAAGAACGAGCATACATTGAATTGTACGTGATACGTTCGATTCAAGTAAACATGTCACCCGAATATTTGGTGGCCGATATGACTTCTCCTGCTACCTTTGTCTGTAACGTGAGCCAAGGCCAACCATTGTCCATACTATGGGTAAAAGATGGCCAACCAATAATGATGACGGGTACTAGTTCCGTTCATAATACGGCCAATAATGTATACGTAACTAACGGCGAAGGTCGAATTCGTCTTATCGAACCACACGTGCTCAACATTCGTTCGGTTGTCCGCGAAGATGCTGGATGCTATCAATGCATCGTTCAGGCAGAAGATCACAGCAGTACACAAGCCACGGGTGAGCTTAAATTGGGCGACAGTCCCCCCGTATTTGTCGACACATTTGCCGACGGCTTGGTGTTTGAGCAAGGCAGCCACATATCCCTCAAATGTTCAGCTAGTTCAACTCTGCTTCCTCAGGTTCGATGGTTTTTGGATGGACAAACCATTGATGGTTATGCATCGAGACGATTGACAATGGCCGATTATGTAAAATCGAGTGGCCATGTGGTGAGCTTTGTCAACATAACCAACGCCAAAGTTACTGATGGCGGCCAAGTAAGGGGTTTACCGTAATGTTATGTTAATGAATGGTTAATCTCATCTTTTTTCAATCTTCGGCAGTATCGATGTACAGCCAGCAATAGTGCAGGTATTGTGAGCTATTCAGCTCGAATAAATGTCATGGGGCCTGCTGCATTACGACCCAATTGGATTTCTACTGCAACAAGCAGTTCATCTCAGAAGACATCTTCATCTAGTGGAAATTATTCGATAATGGTCATTTCTGGTCGATCAGTCACTTTGATCTGTCCGGTGATCGCTTATCCAATCGAGTCATTGGTTTGGCAACATCGATCAGTCACATTACCAAGCAATCATCGTCATCAAATCGAACCCATTATCGGCGGCGTGGGTGGCAAATTGACCATTCAGAATGTTCATCGTGACAATGACCAAGGCGACTACGAATGCATCGTTAAGGTAAGCAGTCGATTGAGATTGTCTTTTGAGATCCTAATATGAGCGATTCTAGTGGAAAACATGACCATTTTTAATATAGCCATTACAGATCAAAATCAATAATAATTGATCAGATTCGCCGTAAGTCAAGTCCATTAATGTGTAAACTTGTCCATTTAGTCAATGAGATGAACATGTTAATGATGCTTTGATCACCAATCTTAGCATCCAGCATTAGTTGGTTGTGAGAGTCAGAATCGAGTTGATTTCCGGTGCCTGGTGTATGGAAGATTGTCTTGGAATTAGAGCCAAGTCTGATTTATTGATTGAGTTTGTCTATGTGGATTGTCTTGTCTGAATTCGTGTTTATGTTTCCATATTTATCGATTTCTAATCTTTAGCCAGGCACTTTACTCGATTCAGTGAATGCCTGATATAGAGAGTAGATATTTACATAGGATTTTAAACGATTTTCAACTGCTATCCACGTTATTATGAGACCAACATCTGGAACATCCTCCCATTTTTAAGAAAATAAGACTCTCACTATCTGTGTATGTGTGTGTGTGAGTGTGTTAGTAAAAATGTATTGATCTAATGCAAGCTGCATGCATAGTCTGATTGATTGATTGATTCTCCATCATCAATATTGCTAATATGGATTATTCATCCCCTCTTTATTCATAAAGGGATCTGATGCTAGGGCTGTACACGGTTCGGTAAAAATGGTTGTCCGTGTTGCCCCACTGATCGATGCACAGTTAATACCGGCAACGACCGTGACCAATCAAGGCATGAAAGTCAAGCTTTTATGTTCAGTTTTAGAAGGTGACCCTCCACTTCGTATCAAATGGTTCAGGCATAATGAACATCAAACCAATGTTTTGAGTCCAGTAACTACGAATCATGCGATGGGTATGTAACATTATAAAAATTAAATGATATAAATATTTTTATATAAATTCTAAACATTTAAACACAACCGATAATTTAGCTATCGGATAATAAATAAACACAAACAAAAAATATCAATTAACATTCTTTAAAATTCACACACAAACCATAAAAACAAAACACAGAGCCTGACAATCTTTATCTTGTGGAGATCACACTATTTTGCAGTGATTTCATTTGAATAAAGTTAAATTTTTTATAGGTATATCAGTGCAGGAAGACGAAGATTATTCTTTGCTCACCTTTCGAAATGTATCCATCCGTCATGTTGGCAACTGGACATGCCGGGCGTGGAATGATGTCCAATCGGTGAATCGAACTTCATGTCTGATCGTAAACGTAGCGCCATCTTGGCTAAAAGAACCAAAAAATAGTTATCAAGTCGTGATGGGAAACAGTATTATCATCGACTGTTATGCCCAAGGAAATCCGAAACCTAGACTTTTATGGAAAAAATCCATTGCAACACCAAGCGGTTCAAGCACAATCAATGGACCGGAAGAGTATAGCATTAATGAACCGATAGACTCATTGTCGGCAAAAATCCAAGTCTATCCAAACGGCACACTTTGGATTCAAGAGGTGGACAAGTCCGATGCAGGATTCTACATGTGCGAAGTAAGTTGACTTTTTTATCAGATCCATTGATTCTAAAGTGACTTTTTCAGGTATCAAACGGGATCGGGGCTGGGCTGAGCAAAGTGATACAGTTGGTCGTACAATCACCACCTTATTTTGCCACCAAATTCCTGAGTAAATCAGTGAGCAAAGGAGAGACGGCCTTGCTTGAGTGCGAAGTTCAAGGAGATCCAGTACTGCATATTCATTGGTACAAAAACAGAGCTTTAATTCATTCATCATCATCAACGAATAAGGCCGTCAGTGAATCACCTGTAAATGGCAGCAGCCACTCTGTGATGCACACCTTGTACGACAAACGCTATACGATCAAACAGGATGTCATTTCTTCACAGAAAGTCATCTCTTTCCTGCAGATTGTCGCCGTAGACAGGCAAGATTCAACAATTTACACTTGTGTGGCCCACAACAAGTACGGCAATGACAACACTTCAGTACAACTCATTGTTCAAGGTTTGTTTGTTTGTTTTCGATTCAATCACTAAGTAATCGTATTCATTCTGTTTATCACAGAGGTTCCCGATGCACCTCCAGGTGTTGAATTAGTCGAGGTTTCCAGCAGAAGTATCCAACTACAATGGAAATCACCTTATTCAGGCAATTCGCCATTGATTAGGTTCTATGTGCAATACCGTCGAGTGAATTGTAGCTATATGAAGCAGGAGGAATCCTTTTGGAATGAGGAATCCACACATAGCGGCACAGAACTGAGACTCATCGTCAAAGGATTGATGCCCAATTGCTACTACGAGGTCAAAGTCAGTTCGGAAAATCAAATCGGTCGATCCGAACATAGCACGAATCCAATCATTACGAAGACGTTAGAAGAAGTGCCCGGTGGTCCACCGACCGATGTACAGGTGGAAACAACTTCATCAACATCGCTCAAAATTAAATGGCGGCCACCGCTTCGTTCCGTACAATTTGGCCGTATTCGAGGCTATTACATTGGATACAAAGTCGCCGCCTCTGATGATCCGTTTCAGTACAAGAATGTCGATGTAGTCAACGACGATCCAATCATATCGCCAATAAGCGATCAGTCACAGCAAGTCAGCTACATTACGAATCTGAAACGCAAGACCAGTTATATAGTCATATTGCAGGCCTACAACAGTGTCGGTCCAGGACCTCGTTCGGACGAGATTAAAATATCGACATTTGATTCTCAACCACCAACATCGCCGTTGTTGGAAATTATTACCACCACCTACGATAGCATCATGCTCAAATGGGATTCTAGTTTTCAGCAATCGCACGGTCATAACATGGAGAACGACGTTGAAGAAAAAGAGTATGTACTCTACTACCGTGAAGACCAGAAACCATCCACCGAATGGCATCAGAAACGTATCTATGCAAAGTCAAACCAATTTGTTTTGAATAAAGAAAATAGCCAGGGTCGTATTCGTTGTGGCACAAAGTATCACCTGTACATGACAGCCACCAACAGTCTGGGCACTGGAGAGCCAAGTAAGTTTATTACAATCTCACTACAATCGAATGTGTAATGAATCGAATAAATGCAAAACAGGTGAAACAGTGATTGCTCGAACCAAGGGAGACACTCCCATTGCGGCTAGTCGAGCTGAATTCATTGTGGCGAATTCGACGACAGCCATTTTGTCGCTAAAATCATGGCAAGCTCGTGGATGTATAATACAGGCTTTCACCATACAATACAAACCAATTCATCAGAAGCAGTGGGTACCGTTAGTGGAATATTTGGAAGTTCGAGATTACTTTTACGTATATCATTTAAGTCCAAACCGTGATTACCAATTGCTGGTGAGTGCTCATTGTGAACCAGGTGTTACTCAGCAAGAATACACATTCCATACGCCCAACGATTCGGCCGTTGTTCGTCTTCATGGTGGTGGTGGTATTGGATTATCTGCATCGCCCATGGATCCTTATCGAATCGACTCTATGCACAGTGGTCATACGAATGTCCACTTTCGTAACTTTACTGTCCTATTGCCTGTGTTGATATCGTTGATGGTGTTGATTGTAATATTGGCCACATTGTTCGGTTGTCTACGACGACAACATGTCAATCATGTGGTCAATTCGGTCGAAGGTCATGGTTCCATACCACCACCAGATCTGTGTGCAAAGCATCTTGCCCGATATAATGGTAGCAAAGAGGGTGCCACCACAATGCTAGTCAACAATGGTAGACGTGATAGCCTCGAGTGCTATCCTATGACAGAATTCAACAATGGAGTCACCACCACCACCACCACTGTCAACAACAATGTGATGGGGTCGTCATCCTGTGCCAATTCCTGTGATTCAAAATCAAACCTGTTGAATGGCAACGTGAACAATGATCATGGAACATCAAATTTTGCCACATTGAAATTTCTACAAGCCAAAGCAAACGGATCTATCGCAATGGAACAATCTTACTACTCTTCCCCTCAGCGAAAAAATCTGCTAACTAATCCAAACAGCCATAGCCATCTCCACCGATTGGATCATGAATACGCTGAACCATTGCAAACGACAGTAGTCCACAATGCTCGTTGTAGTATGGGAGATTTATTGCTTGTTGTGGACAATAATACCAATGTCAACAACAGCGTCGAAAATTCCGTTACTGGGTTAGGTTTGGCTGACAATCAACACTGCCAAGCGTTGGCTCTTTCCATGGCCAACAACAACAATAACAACAGCGATGATTCTTTGAGACATCCACAACAACAACATCCGGTATCGATGCAAGTTCATTTGCAACAAACTGGATGTACTTCGGCCAACGATCAGCCCTATTCGATTATAAGCAAAGCAACAAACACAGACCAGCCATATTTGTGAATTGTGTGCCCATTGCCACGCATCACACTGTGATATAACCGAATGCTCCCTCTCTTTCCCAACATTCTATTTGATTACAATCATTCAAATATTCATATATTCATTTATTTATTTATTATTATATTATATTATTCCACTTTTTCAATGTGTTCTGTTTGTTTATATCAATAACAACGTGTTTTCACTTTCATGTCAATGTCAATGGGCATATGCCCCATTTACAATGTGTTGTTTTACAAATTGAACCTGACAGCTATTGTTTGGATCATTCCAGTATGGGCTTTCGTCCAATTCAAACACAAACAATTGATTTGAGTCGGGCGCTTCATTAAAGTAAGGTCCGGGTGCATATATGGTGATCTGAGGTCCAGCCACCGGCCAATATCTTCCCAAATTATGGCCATTCAGAACAGCTATTCCTTTGCCCCATCCGTCTGTTCGTAGAAATGTATCGAGTGGATATTCTGGAACATTTGGTAAGGTAAAGTTAGCATAATAAATGCTGGGAATTCGATAATGGCTGGAGGCGAATCTAAATTTCGTCTTTGGTTGAGATAACTGTGTAATGATCTCCGTAAACGAATGTTCCTGGAACGGTATCCGGTAAATAGTCCAATTTACAAGCAGATGTTTTTTGTTGATGGTAACATTGCCAATAATGCCTCTTTGCTCGCTGAAACAGCTAAACGAACATCGGCCTTGATTCTCGACCAGAATGCTCAATTCGGATCCATTATGAGTCAATATGGAAAGATCGAAATATTTTTGGGTTCGAGAAAGAATACCGGCAAATCTCTGTATATGAACAAGTAATAGTTAGATGAATTGATTGTTGCTAAAAAGAATATTCATTTACCCTATCAACGAAAACGTGGGCACGATCTCTAAGTCCTGGAATGGCCAGAACGGCTGGATTTGTTGGCTGGAATGTTATGTTGGTCTGATACAATATAAAACCATAGGCCTGATTCGCCTGTTCGAACGTTAACGGATATTTGCTGTGAATTTTGACAAACCATGGTAGCATATCGAATATAGTGGCCAAAAAGGTCATGTTAACGGGAGGAAGTGACATTTTCGAGCTAACATTTTTCACATTTCTATCATCGATTGTATCCGGTAAGTACTAGCAGAAAAAAACACAAAAAACAAAAACAGTAAAAGAAACTGACTGTTTTAAGTGAATTGAACAACTTACCTGTTTGATGAGTTTTTGAATGGCATAATATTTGTCGGTAAGGTCGCCTGCTTCATTGATGGGTGCATCGTAGTCATAGCTTGTCAATGTTGGTTGATAATTGTTACCACCATTACCAGAAGCTTTAAAGTCGAAATTGGTACCACCATGATACATGTATCTAGATCAACGAGATTAAAGACTGACTATAAATGAATGATTGAATGACTTACATGTTAACCGATGCGTTATGATCGAGCAATTGCTGTAATGTCTGAATAAATGGATTGACGGCCACTTGAACGAAAGGACTTTGCCAATAATCGAGCCAGCCACTGTAATACTCAGAGTTGACAAACGGACCAAATTCCTGGTGCCGATACAATATGGCTTTGGCTTCAGTTACATTAGTGCCTGAACCAAAATCAATGGTGGTGAGCACATCAGGAATTCGACCACAACGAAGATATCCATCACCATTGCCATCGGTGGTGAATAGTACCACTTGATGGCCTAACATTTCACGGAATTTGTCACGCAAATGACTCGTGTAGTTGAGATCACAACCATAACTGCCATATTCATTCTCAATCTGCACCATAATGATTGGACCTCCATTCTCATAAAGCAATGGTCTTATCTTTGGTAACAGAATCTCAAGCCAACGGTCCACTGGTGTCAGATAATTTGGATCCGATGTTCGTAGTTTAATATTGGGCGTCCGTAGAAGCCAATATGGAAAACCACCCATATCACGTTCTGCGCAAATATAAGGACCTACTCGCAGTATGACCAACAGGTCTTCCTTCTGAGCTAGATTAATGAATTCGACCAGATTATTTTGCCCTTCGAAATCATAATGGCCAGGCGACGGTTCATGCGAACTCCACTCAACATAGGTTTGTATAGCATTCAGACCACCTAGACGCATTTTGTGAAGACGATCCTGCCAATACGGTTGTGGAACTCGAAAGTAATGAATCGATCCAGAAACATAACGAAATGGCTGACCATTCTTGAGAAACTGATTATTCTTGTAGTCAACAGTAAAAGTTCCATTTGGAAAACAGGCCACCGCAGTGACAAACACAAGTAACAACAAACATTTAGTAAGCATGATTTAAAGATTCATTTGATTTGACAACAAGCAAACTATAAATGCAAAATGCAAGCTAATTAATCGTGTGATTATTGATACTCGTCATCAATCAAAATGATAATCGGCAAATGTATATCCTCTATTTGGTTCGCTCACCCTGACATTGGCATGGTGATAAAGCGATATCGATTTGCGATTAGATCAAAATATGAGCATGATTAATTGTTTATTGTCAAGTATTGACTCTCATGTGATTGCGGTTATTGCTTCATCCTCGATGTAGATGTTGTAATGGTTTTGGCTATATTTGCGATATTCGTTCCATACTGTCATCGGTTGTTTGATAGAGCACACAATGGACACGATCGGCAATACGATTTTGACCTGGATTAGCATCACAATACTCATATTGTGTTTAATAGCATCAATACATAGGCTAAGATCGATGTCAGTTATGTCGTCGAGGAATTCGTCAAGTTCATTGGTGAACAATGTCTGCCATAGCGAATAGAGACACACCTGGCTTGAACACAAAAGACTGATACAAGATAATAGACTGTTACGGGCTGTCGGTTCTTTCCATAGCCATTCGATCAACGATTTTCGAGTGTAACGGTACTTGATTCCACGATATTGAGATTTACACTGTTCACAATGAATTCGATCAGTGGACAACATATGTTCAACAAGACATTGTGCATGGACGTAATTTGATCCAGTCATACAGTCGCATGGTTGAATCAATTCCGAATCATTTCCACGTTTATGACACAGTCGACAATGCCGATATTCGTGACGAGGTATTCTATCCTGTTGTTTGGCCATCTTATTATCTATCTATCTATCTATTTATTATCTATATATTAATCAATCAAATCTAAAAATGTAAAATGATTTCGACAATGAAATATGGAAACTTTGGCCACCATTGTTATTTTCGATTTATCGATTGTTGGTTCAATTGCATTATAATACAACAATTAATTAATTGATCATATGGAATAAATCAAAGCTTTCGGTGATTGAATGACATAAATTAGATACATGACATGAATGCCTTGGTAACTGATTCCTGTGCATACGGTATGTACGATATGGAATACCAGATGTAGGCAAAGAACTGCAAACAACAAAAGATTATGGCCAAAAGTGATTTTTTCCAAACAAGAGCAGCCAATAAGGTAAGAACCATGAATACAATGACCAAGGCAGTAGATATAACTCGTTTCTCGCTAAACATCTTTTTCATTTGTCGCCAAGGTCCCATCAGGAACATGGTGCTGCATGTCAATGAATAGTATATGAATCATTATCTCATAGTAACACAACAAACCAGTAACACCTACCTTGCAATGCTACAGCCGTTGCCGAGAGTGTAAAACAAAGCGAACAATGCCAATCCACGAGGTAAAGGTATAAGCGCAGTGCCGATTATGGACATGATGAAACCAAGCACGAAACAGATTATGAATCCTTTGATTCGGGTGGACCAATCAAGCGATGAAGAATCGCCAATCTGTTCATCATCATGAAAAGTTTTTAATATCATCAATAATCTTAAGCATCAAGTGTCCATATACCGGTAATTGGGCAAAACCTTCGCCTTCATCGCCACTCATGTCATTGCCATTGAGTACTCTGCGTAGTTTATCCATTCTGATTGTCGTTTCAAGAATATCAGATAACGATGGCCAAACTGTTGCGTTGACTTGTCAACAAATGATTTTCTCAATTTTTTAATCGGCACTCGTACGTTCTCTATGAATGGTGACTTGATTACGATCGATTCAAATCAAATTTGTTCATGTTGTTGTTGTGTTGTTTAAATCTCTGACCAAATCAATCAATTGATCAATCAATGATTATAGGAAATTCAAGCTAGTACATATGGAATCGACACCATCTTTCGTGAAAACGCCTCGAGTAAAGGCTCGTCTGTCGGATGTGGTGTCCACTTGGATCACATATCGACAAAAAGGCGTACAGAATCTTGTCATACAATCATTATCAATTCTCTTGTCTGTGACCATATTGTTTCTGTTGTCTCAAGTGTACTACATCTTTCTGCCATGTCTAAAAGCATTGTTGTGGGCTTTATTGTGTGGTTCAGCACTGTACCCGTTCAAGATTTGGTTGGCAAAATTGTTAAGCGAATGGCTGGATCAACTTGACCGGACAAATCGATCGCTGTGTTTAGGGTGTCTGATGTTGCCAATGCAGTTAACTTGGATGCTCTACAATTGCTTCATAGAATTAATGTCAAGCAATCTAGTCTTGTTCGTTGTGTTTCATTTTCGATATCAAATTGTCTGCCATGTAAGACGGTTGAGTTCGAAATTATTGCCGATGGTCATCAAAGATGGTCACCTGGCAGCGATTGTGATAGCTTTAGTGGTGATCATCGTCCATTTTGTGATCTCAATGTCTTTGGCACCTGAACATCGGAAGTTATCACGATCGATGCCAAGTGTTTTGTTGATGGCTTGTGTCTATGCTCTCCACTATCATATGGGAATCTTTGGTCAGCTCACATTACTGTTGATTGTCTGTATGTTTGTAGTCGGTTTTATAGCCACTATTTATAACATTGTTCATGGCTCAACCGAGCCACCACCATTTGATGGCCTAGTCAATGTTTTTCGAGAGAATGTTCGGACCAAAGTCGAAAATTACGTAACTTGGATTCGCGATAAGTACCAACAATCGACCGACCACATTGATGGCAGGGACATGAATATTGGCCAGCTATTCATAACGCGATTGTTTACCGTTTCTGCGTTTGCCATAGCAGAACACATGAACGTATCGAATCTGCTGTTGGCCATTGTGCTTGTTCATTTGATTCTTCAACGAATGTTGGCCATGCTCATTAGCGATCAATTGTCGACCTGTATTGAGTTCGGGAAGCGATGGCTAGAATTGGTCATGGAAAAAACGGCCAATAAATTCAAAGATGACATTCTTTTCCGGATGCTAGCATATTTCTTTAGACAAGGTGATCGCTTGATTAAAGTTGGCCTGAGAAATAGTCTGGATTTGTTGACTAGCATCAGTTTGTTTGTGATTGTCGGCTTGATGGTCACATTTTCGACCGTGTTCGTATCGATCAAGGTATTTGTTTATTTTTGGTCAGTTTGTTGTGTATAATGTGTTTAATCATTTGAATAGATCTACGGAGAATGCTACCAAACGATATACCTATTGCAAAACGAATTAAAGACCATCGAATTCATCCAGGAAAGCATTAACATTACAATCAAACAGATAAGCGAACCGCATTACGTGGATAACCTGATCAACGACCGTTTAAATCTGCAAGACGATGAAAAGATTTTTATCAACAAAATGTTGGCCGAATTTAGACACAACATCCTGCCATGGTTGAACAACAGCAGCAACGATCATCAATCCATTCCATTGACGTCAGAATCGTCCGACCGATTAGAATGGCTATCGTTAAATCAATGGCCTAAACTATGGAGATTAGTCGACTACAAAAATTTCAGTCAGCTAATCGAGCTGTTACGAACGCAAGCTTCATCCTATCTGCCGATGGTCAAGTCTATTGTTTCGGTTTCCTATGCATTCGTATTCGTCATATTGGATTCCAGTACGATGCTTGTGAGCTTTGTGTTTAATTTTGTAAGATTCTTAAGTTATAAGTGAACCATATAGTTTAATAGTTTAATTTAATTTAATTTAATGTTTGTTTATTGCTTTTAGATCATATTCTTACTGGCTCTGTTCTATCTGTTGTCATCCAGCCAAAATAAATACAAACCAATCGAATTGATGGATCATATGGCTGCCAGTTTGGTCACATCGAATCAAGAGGAGAATAAATTCAGTCATTACGTGGAACAAGTGGTCAACAGCATCTTTGCAGCCACTATCAAGATATCAGCATTCTATGGCGTCTACACTTGGCTCTTGCATTCCCTGTTTTCGATAGGAATATGTTACATTCCGGCTGGTGAGTCTAGTGTTTGAAATATTCTCGAATCATAAGAGATTTTATATTTTTCACTATAGTGATTGCGGCTATTCTGGCAGCCGTGCCTTTACTCAACGCGTACTGGGCTTCATTACCGGCTTGTCTATACCTGTACTACTTTGAGGGTAATTTGGCTCTAGTCAAATCATTGTCAATGTTTGGCCTGGCCATGTTGCCATCATTCATGGTCGATTCTTCCATCTACTCAGACATTGGCAAGTAAGTGATTTGACATACACAATGAATTTATGAATGAGGAATAACTGTTTTGTTTTGGAACAGAGGTGGACATCCTTACCTAACGGGGTTGGCGATTACCTGTGGAGTTGTATACTATGGTGTGGAAGGTGCGCTATTTGGTCCTCTTTGGCTTTGTCTATTGTTTATCATAATGAACATGTGTACAGAGATGGATGGAAATATCATCTCTATCACGCCATGATGAATGTAGCGATTGACAAAAACAATGTTACGAATACATACATTTCATTTATTTATTTAACCTATCATTGAACGTTTACGACCACGCAACCGAACTTGATCTAAGCGTTTGTTAATTTTGTCGGTACCCATTTGGGTTTGGTATTCTCGTAAAAAGATATTAATATCGACGTTTGGATGTGTACTCTGGATAGCTCGTTCCAACACGTAAAGATCGACAGCTCGATCTTCGTCAGTTTTGGATGAATATGAAAGGCCAAAATCGATGGGAATTATGGTTAAGCTTTGATGTTTAGGTTGTGGTGGCTGGCTGTCGATGACCATAAAGTTGGATGTGGTGAGATCTCCATGTATTAACCCGATCGAATGTATGTTGGCAATTAATTTAGCCAATGTTATCAATACTCGTTCAATCGATTCGGATTGCTGTTGACGTTCACTGATGTACAAGTTGAGCGTGCAGGCATTATCGATTCGAGTGAGAATTATATGACGATTATCCGAAAAGAGAACTGAAGGCAAAACATTCGATAGATCTGGATCACATTTGGCAGATAGTTTTGTGTAAGCTTTAATTTCAGCCCGAATTCTTTCCTTGGTCAGCTTTTCGTCAAGTTCGACCAGTCGATATCGTTTTGGAAAACGTTCCTTAAGAATGGCTCGTTGTGATTGATAGTTACCCTCAAAAACACGTGACTCGGCTCCTTGGAACAATAATTTCCATTCCGCATCAGCAAACAATTTCTCCATCATCATGTTCTTCGACTACACAGAAAAGAAAGTAAAAAGGTTAGTACTAACCCATTTGGGTTTATCGACAAAAAATAACCTTCTACGGTTAGTACTAACCTTTTTGGGTTATGAGCAATTTTGCCAGCCGATTGTTGCAACGATATATCGAAATCATCGATTGTGTCGTTCATCACACGATTGTTGCAGCAATTTTGACCCCCTTTTATTCCCTTTACCCCCCATATTAATTTAATCGATATATATTGAAATTTAATTGATTTTATTGAAATATTAATTTATTAAAATATTAGAAATAATAAAATACATCCATATTTCACATCCCAATTGCGCCATACAACGTTAATTGTCCCGTTTGAAATAGATCCAATATTCGCGGTCCATGTTACAAGACAATGTCCAAATTCTATCCGTGGTTCGAGATTCAATTTCCCAATTGTTCGCCGACGATCCTAAGTGAAGATAAATATTAGTTGTTTGTTTAATTAATCTATTCATTTGCTTACCATGATCATTTGAAATAGATCCAATATTCGCGGTCCATGTTACAAGACAATGTCCAAATTCTATCCGTGATTCGAGATTCAATTTCCCAATTGTTCGCCGACGATCCTAAGTGAAGATAAATATTATATAGTTGTTTGTTTAATTAATCTATTCATTTTCTTACCATGATCACTTTCAAGTATGTGTTCCATCCAATGAATCTTCGACTTATAATTATGTTTTCGATCGCTTCATTGATTCCAAAGATTCAATCAGCATCAAATTCAATAGGAAATAGCTCAGATCATGTTCCTAAGCCTAATCTAACCCTAGCCTAACCTGTTATCATGTGTTGAACATGGTCAAACTATTCTTGAATTGAATGCTGATGAACAATGGAACCGCCGAATTGATCTCGAACATAATCATCAATCGAATTTCAATTTGATGATTGTAAAATTTCAGGAACAAACCTAATAAAAAAAGATAGACCAGTCTTTATTAGATATGAAGAATGAATATGCCGACTTACCGAATAATTGCTCCAACAATCCAATCCAATTCAGGCCTTTGAGAAATGTAAGTGTTAGAATCATTGATCGATAGCGAAATTAGAAAGTTACCTGAAAGTTTCATTAGACATCGTACCATGTTAGTGACCAGATATCCACCAATAAATTTGTAATGTTCGGCATCATTACCATGATCGTTTTTATAAAGACGGCACCAATTATATGTCTAATGATGATCATTGATCATCAATGAAAATTTTATGCTTCAAAAGACAAGGAAAATTGTTAGCATTTTCAATCTAAGGCAAAATGTAAATTACCTCATTGACCATGTTTTCACATATATTAATCTGGATTCCAATTATCCTACATCAATTATAATAATGGACTCTGAAAAAGAAAACTTGAAAAGGATGTGAATGAATACAATTTGGTGAAAAAAAAATGTCATAAATACATTTGAAAGTCATCGAAAATGGGATTTTTTCGCCAACTTGTATCATGATTACATGATGACCGAACCAAACGATCTTCATCGATTTCGGAGCCAATTTTTGATCTTAGACCACAATAACTATGAACAAAGATAATCTTGAATCGATAAAAGTCTTTGTTCCAAAAGTTAGCGCAAAAATCCACGATTAAAATAGAAAAAAATGAAAAAAATATCACGAAAAATAGCGAAAAGTTGAGTGAGGACAACCGTCTTCGACGACCGTTGAATTTTAATGTTCGATTTTCCAACGATCAAATTCAAATTTGTATGGGAATAGAAGGGGAAAAGAAGCGCGCAGCATTTGCATTGAAAATAGTTAGCTACACTACCACTGCTTGACTATGCGCAGTTTCTCATTATTTGGACTTTAGAATTTTAGGCGGCAAAATGAATGCATTGTTTTTGCCATAGATTTAGCATGAAAAATGAATAAAAAATCAACTTATATGATAGATATTATCATATCAGCTACATAATTGGTGAAAAAAATTATAATGTAATTTCAATGGAACGTAAAAATTGACCTTTATCACATGTTGATGATTAGTGATTTGAGCCAAAGAATTTTCACCACTGTTTGATAAATTGGTGTCAATTTGTCAGGATTGATTGATTGATGGACTGTTATTTCATTCAAAGTCGAGCTATTTATTTATTTATTCAATAAAAACCCCTATACCTCAAAGATGGTGGAAGAAAATAAATTATAAATTTTTAAAATCATATTTAAAGAATTATAGCCAAATACATAAATTCTCTTCATGTAGATTTACACCACATTGATTTTCAATTAAAGTTCGTTCAGCAACAAATAAACAAATCAAATGAATAGAACTTTGAACACAAATTACCACAAAAACAAGACGACTTATAACGATAGCCAATTTTATGCAGGTAAACATTGAATTTTCCATGTCCCGATAAAAACTGAGTGAACACAAAATGTAGATCAATAAGAATTATTTTACGATCATATACAGATGGAAGAATTTTTTTAGTAACTTTGCCATCTTCACTCATTATCCATCTTATTCTATATTTTTCAATAGATATTAAGCCAAAGAAATTGGACGAAGATTGTGAGAAATATAAGAAAAATCTTTTACATATTGGTCAGCCAATTCATTGCCAATAATACAAGAATGAAATGGCACCCAGTAAAAACAAATATATATCAAATACTTGATAATCTTGCTGGATTATTAAAATAGACGAGAATAACACATAATTTTCAAATATAAAAAATATCGTGCCTTATTATTATTTAAAATTCGCTTTTATAATAATTTTAGATTCATAATTTGTTTTGATTTAACAATTGGATGTACAAATGCCACATTATCATTCTGGTAATATATCATTTGTTGTATGATAGGATGTTGTTACATTTATTGAAATTCTCCATTTCGATGTTTACTGGAGTTCACCACATCCTCTGATGATCGGATGTTTAATCGATCATTTCAATTTCCATTTTTGGTATTGTTATGATTTTCATAGAAACAAAACAAAACCCTGACATATATCAATTTTGAAAAATGTTTGGTTTTTATGAGACCGAAATAATGACCAACAAAATTGAATCAAAGTTGAATTCAAAAACAATAACGTTACTACTATTGTCAATCTGCATATATTTGATTATTTAATTCGAGTTCAATTCAGATTTTGCTGACATGTTAACTTCAATAGTTTGATTATCTCAATGATATGATGGTGGTGGGATATTTGCATTCATGGATGAATGATTACAGATTAAAAAACTTGGTGGCACATGTACATTATTCCGTTGTTGTTGTTGATGGCGTTGAAAATTATGATGCTGTAATTGTGGCGACATTATCATCATATTTGGTGTATCATTCGATTGATGATGATGAATCAATCATTGTAGCAGGATTATTACGATTCATGATGGCCATTTTTGTAGCCATTGATTGTTGAATTGGATGACCATCTTGATCATTATCGCTATCATCATCGTTGTTTCGCACTCCAAAGTGATTTATGATGACCATCTTTTTTAAAATTTTGATAATTACATTTCGGTATTTGATATAATATTCATTAAATAATAATAAATCTGGATAATTTAGTTATAAATTGATTTCATTATGTATCGATTACTCTGTTGTTTTGCTCGAAAATTATTTTTCTGATTTATTTTTCACTACAAATATTAATTTATTGATTATTAATAATAATAATTTATCTTATAATACAAAAAAAATTAATTTTTAAAATAATGGATAGCGCTAACCAATTCGGGTGATTGCTAACCCACAAAGGTTAGCACTAACCTTTTTGGGTTATTCGTCCTGCAACGCTAGCCTTTTAAGGTTAGTACTCACCAATTTGGGTTATAATGCTAACCTTTTTTGGTTAGTACTAACCCTACTTTCTTTTCTGTGTACCCAAAATATCACGTGTTCAATTTAGCAATTCCTCATGTGATCACCACTAGATGGCGATAATTAAAATAGTGACAACCCTTAAAAATATTTTATTTGCACATTTTAATTTTTAATGTACACACATTTTATTTTGATGATATTAAGGTATATAAATAAAAAAAGTTTGCTCTTTCTTTTTCTATAGATTGTTTGTAATTGTTTCTTAATGATTTTTTTGTGCGTATAAGATGTGAAATTAGGTATTAATGATGATGAAAATCATTTTGAAAAAAATCTGCAAACTTTTGAATTCTTTGAATCAGATGTACGAAAAATCTTTGGTCAAATTTGACAAACTATTTATCAAGTTCTCTCATCAATATTGATAAACGGTAAGTTGAGAAATAATGGATTTTCATGTCTTTTTTATTGATAATTGATTTATTTTTATCATAAAATGATAACATAATGGGTTTGTTGATGGGGATTGTGTGTCGGTGTGTGTGTGATTCAATCAATAACTGATAATTGATTGTAATTAATGTTGGTAATCGAGTGAGAAAAATAGAAATTTGTCTATCAACCATGATGGATAATTGTTTGTTGTTTGTGTGTCTAGATCAGTTGTTGTTGGATAGTGCCTTGAGTATGGCTTGTACTTCATCGGCAACGGCCAACAAAACAAATTCAAACTGAAAATTGCTTTTGACCATTGCCATTCGTTGATCGCGTACATGTTCCAAGGAAGCCGCGATGTCAATCTCTTTGGCACCTTTGACCAATCTATTGAGAACCATGTCGATTAGAATATAGGTGCCAGTTCGACCCACCCCATCCGAACAGTGGACGACGATTGGACAGCTACGACCTTTGTATGACTTGTTTACTTTACGGCGAAATTCGAGCAGCGATTTTATATTGCTCGGCACCCCATTCTCTGGCCACGACAGATAATGGAATTGGGTGACCGTACGCGTTTCACCTGTCTTGAGATTCTTCAAATAGAAACTACGTACCAGGTAATCATCACACCAGATGTGTTCAGACACTAAATGAACTTCATAATTGTCGAACAGTTCAGAACCTTCTTCTGGCCAGTACCGTTCACACATGTTGAGACCATTCTCGCGAAGACGAGTCAACATAACGATCAACACACTTCCTTGTTCCCAAATCATCTGAGAGAATGATGGTAGGTTATTCACTCTCACATTTATACACATAATATTCTTACCTGCCAGAAATCGGCTTTGGTGTTGGACAATGGGCCTTGTGTAGCGATATAGGCTGGATTTCGAGGATCGTGGTCAGTCTGTATGTAATATAAATATCTAATTGATTGATATGATTCAGTAAATAAAACTATGATACTGACAATCGTATTGGCGTTGATGTAATCAGAATTGGTTGTGTTGGCCGAGTCGTCGAGAATTACACGTGAGTGGTCGTACGGCAAAATGGTCGGATATCGATTCTTATTTGCATTCTTTTTTTGTAGAGCTGCATTTGTTGCACAGGGGTCAACTTCGTATGCACAAAGAGCTTCCCATTCATGTTGTAACCGAGATTTGTTCTTCAAGTGATCTTCCATGTATGACTGCTCAATTAGTTTGGTAGAAATTAGTGAAGACAATCATTAATTTAGTTTGATTTACTTACCAAGATGATATGTCCGGTAGTGATGTCCATGTTGGATGAGACGGGCTCTTCTATCCATGACGACGTCGATGATCGACTGGCCGGGCTGTTTTGGCCATCTCTTCCTTGCTGCTGCTGCTGACTGATAGGTTTCGTGTCTGTGGACTGTTTACCCTGTTCAACATCCGTTTTTGAGCTCTTGTTCTGTCCAAATCGTTGACGACAAAGATCCTGGTAATCGAAATTGATCCAATCCCCTGAGAATTTCATTAGTCCTTTGATTCGTTCACGAAACACGTAGGCGATCAACACATAGGCAATCAACACTATCGATACGACCAGCGAGCAAACCAGAATGGTGATCAACTTGATTTGTTCGTTGTTCTGGGCGATTGCTTTGTCCGATAATACCGGCAATTTGTTTTTGTCACCGATACCCGCCTCCTTGACCAAATAGCCAGTAATATCCTGTATGAGTTGAGCCATGTCCTCTGTCGATAAGAAATTTTTTTTTATTGAGTGAGCGTCATGTGTGTGTGTAATACAAACCTATTCGAGATGCTACTTGTGAAGCATTCAATTCAAGATAGTTGGGATTCACTTTGAAAGTTATTTGAAAATTCTCTTTCCTACAACAACAGATATGATCATTAAATCAAAATGACAGCAATGCAATTGAGAATAACATTCCCAACTGACCTTAGATTCGAGAATGTCCCTCTAGGTAAATTGAACACCTGTTCAATGGTTTGCAGGAAACGATCGGAATCCTCTTCGCCAAGACTATAATCATCAATAAATAGACATTAGATTTTTTTACTGATGTCTGTAACTGACTTACATTTTGTCAGTGATGACATAGGTGTGAGTGGAATCTATTGCTTCTAGATTGGTATGTTCACCTTGTTCAGCCGATCGAATGATTAACATGTCATGTGATTCGGAATCCAATTTGACCGGTCCTTCTGCCACAGGTTGATTTGCTTGTACGCTAAAGTTTTTTTTGGCTTTGTGTGGGTGGTGAGAACGGAACAATGTTGAAATTGATAACGAAACTAGCATTGAGTGATGACATACTTAGATTGGTTGATTGGCGTGTTGTCGACTTGGGCTGTTGGTCATCGCTTTGGAACCAGTATTGTTCTACGTAGATTGGCCCTGGTTTCTTGATATCATGACGGTGATTACGGTTGAAATTTGGCATTAAATAGTTGTTACTGTAGTTAATGTCGCCCAGCAGTACTTCTTTGTCCTCCTCACTCAGGTCACCATCGTCCTGATCATCATCGTCGTCTTCATTTATTAGCAAATGTTTTTGTTCATTCTGGTCATCATCCCGGTCATTGTCATCGCTATCGTCGTCGAGATTAACGACAACCACATCTTCATTTAGTGGCAATGTACCAAACAGAGCGGCCAAATCGATATTTTCATCATTATCATCATGGTCATCATTGCTAGTATCACGAGAAACACGAATTTCCGGTGTCCGTTGTACAGACCTAGTCCTAAATGATGACCATGAATAATGGCCGTGTGGTTCATCCTCCTCCACATTTGCTTGGCCATCACGGTAAGAGATGTGATCATTCAATCGCAGTAATTTAGCCAGTATGTCTTCATCATCTAAATCGTCGTTGTTGGTTTCATGTGACTGTTAAAAAGTTATTGGTGGTTAATTGTTTCGTAAGTAAATCGTGAACTTACCTTAGCCAATTGAAGGTTGTCTTGTTGTATGATTCGTTTGAGAAAGGCGACAAATTGTTGATTGATATTGTCGTCTTGATCGTCGTAGTCTTGAAGTTGGGGCTGTCGCTTGTGTTTGCTGTTTGCTGCAAGCAACCGAGACAGCTGCATCAATTGCTGATGGTCATCTGAATCTCGATCATTGATGGAATTAGTATCACTAATTGGCTGATGAGTTGAACTGATCGATTGTTGTGATTGTCCAATGACCAGTGGCAAGTTCTCCTTGTTCAGATTGTTATTTGATCCAGGTTGTTGTTGTTGTTGTTCAGATTTGAATTGTGGGCTTATCTTGGTTGTTGTCAGTAGTACAGGAAATTCTAGGAACCAGTCATCGCTAGTTGTTGGTTCATTGGTTGTTGAAGCCAGAGGCAAGTAGTTATCGCAAGCTTCTGGATTGTAGACGACACGAGGTCGATCATTGAGGATGGTTTTGAGTATACATTGGGTGTACGGATTAGGCCAATCAAAGCCTTGTGACGAAAGTCTTGTCACTTCCTGTTCGAGTAGCTGGAACGTTTTTCTATCCAGTCGGTAGGTGTAATCACTGTTGACTGTGCCAGAGATGGGGTCATATTGTTCACAACGACCGAATGCATGATCTACATACGTTGGATAAAATAGACGATTATACTTGAATGTTGTATCAGAATTACTCACCATCAAAACAGGTCTCTTCTGGCGAACATATGGAATCGCTATAGAGGCATCCGATGGCCTGGTCACGATATGACTGCGGAGAAAATGGCTGCTGCTGCTTGATGGTCAAAGATGGTGATCGTTCAGTTTGATAGCATATTGTGGTCGTAACGATGACCAGCAGAAATGGTATTTGCACGAATTTCCTTAGCATGTTGTCGACGAACTCGACATGACTATAGATAATGGTTGAATGTTGAAGGTTTGACGGCTGGTGAGTGGGTGGTGTTGACAATTCAGCTATTGAGCTTTTATTGACTTAATAAGAATAATATATTGTCATTGTATGCAAAGGATTATGGCGGCCAGAATTTATTGATTCGGATTCAGATTTGATCAGAAACGATATGTCTGCCTTTCTGGTTTACAGAATCGATGTTCAATTGCGTTGTTAATGTTGTTTTTGGCATTCGTGCTCGATTCTTGATGACGACAGAGCCAACATAAGGACGTAAATGGCAGAAGCCAAAGCCAAACACAATGCCCAGAGTTTCATAGTGCTATAGCTTGTGCTATTTTGCAAAGTGGTGCCCACTCATTCACTAACCGATCTGATGATTTGGAGAAAATTTTCTATATCTCTTTCTGATTCTTTATATCAGACAGTATGTACATGTATTTTCTAAGCGATTGTTCAATGTATATAGACATGTATATGGGCATAATGAATCGACCAGGGCAAAGCTCGCCCGCATGTTGAACACTGATGATGGATGGTTATATAGACTGCCATTCTTGTTGCACCGGAACAACACAATTACTGAATGAATGAGCTAACATTAGCTGCCATCATCAAACGACCCTCATCATTCGATCAGGTTAATCAACGCTAATGTAACCCAAAATGATAAAAGTTGTTCTATAGGTGAATTAAATATCAAGTCAAAGTAATCAATGAATATAACATTAACAGTATTATTATTTGTCATATTTGATAAATATAATTAAGCATTTGGTTCAATTTGTTTATTTATTGAAGAATGATGAATAAAGCTAGGAAGCATGATCGAACTTGGCCAACAACTGCAGTACACGTCGGTTGACGTAGAATCCTTGTGTGATGGCCACCTGAAAATCATGGTGTTCCCACTTTTCATATGGTACGATGTAGTTGTCCAACAGTTTCACTGTAATTCATTCCATTCGTCATGAGTGACTCGTCAATTCAAGACTAACCTACTAACCTTTAAGACTGTCGATCAGGTGTTGCACATCGTAAACATCGGCCAACGCGTCATTTTGTCCGCGAAATAAAGCTATGTTGGGAGAAGTTATATCTCCTAACGGATATGCAGGAGGCTCACTCTGACCGTAGCGAAGTATATTCTCCACTCTTCCATGGTTCATCATCTGATATCGGTTCGAAGTAACCATTTGAGCTAGATGAGCTAATAGCCAAGTTGACGATGTGACTGCCGAATGAGCCACTTCTACGGTCACTGTCGACTGTCATTATTGGCACATATTATATGTTATGATGACACAATGATGAACAGTGCTTACCCGGTTAAAGTTTGGATTATCAGCTCCGTCGATCAGGTTGAGTGTGTCCAGACAAATGTCGTTGAGGTATTCGTTTCCACAAATGACCACTGCTATCAACTGCATGATTGGTGCTGGAACGCCCAATGGACCTGGAAATGCTCTGGTAACCGAAACAATCAAACCTTCAATTACAGCATCGAACGAATACATAAGCATTAGCAAACCTGAGCAATGGTTCGAGAGGAACACCGAATCTGGCTACACTCCAAATTCCGCCCAAATAAGCAACCGGTGCTAACGCAATAAATGGCTCGAACAGTTTGCCCGATTCTGGTATCAGTGATTGCAATGCAAACATTTGATCTGTTCCAAGCGAGTGTGCTACGTATCCAACGGTTTCTAACCGGAAACGCAAAGATACAACGGTGAGTATGTCGGTTGAGATTAGTTATATTGTTATTAATGTTGTATTTACTGTGACCAGTGGTATGCAACACGAATTCTACGACTGCCGGAATGTCATACAGTGCAAGTTCGTTTAGGTTGAACTTCCAGTACAATGGATCTCTGTTTGGATCAAGTTTGACGTGTCCCACTGAATAATGGCCACTTCGACTGTTGGGCAGCCATACCTTTTAACAGTCAAAAATACAGTTAACATACAGATACAAATAACAGTTATACTGGAAGTTATTTACATACGTCCCATCCACATGATGCAAGAGTAAATCCTAATGAGTTGGTTACCGATTCATTACAATCGTTGATGAGCCAGCTGTTTTCCACATAGATTCCACTAGCATTGATACGACCTTCAGTGGAGAAGAGCCATGAATCGGATGAAACGCCCAGTCCATGCCACAATATGATCGGACGCTTAACCTGTTTGACGTATGGATTGATGATACGAAAAACTACCAGAACATAGCCGTCATCAGTAGTGACCAGATGTTGCTCTGGGACGAAACCTCGTGATGTGATCAATTCTGGCTACACAATACAATGAGCAAAGGGTCATTCATCAGATGCGAAATTGATCAAAGGAAACACGAACCGTGGTGCGAAATATGTCTGGATTCAAGTCGAACAATCTTTTTAGATTGCTTGAATGGATGGCGTCGATTGCAAAAGCAATCAGCAGGACTGCTATAACCGAACAAAGGTGCATCTTTGACAATCAGAATAATGGCTGGCTATTTATAGCCATTGTTTATGGATATATGGGACCCACATGGTTAATAAATGTAAGCATACTTTATTGTTCTCATTACATAAAATTCATTTTTGGCAAATAAACCTAATGTCTTTTTTTTCTCAGGGTGTGCATTATTTAAACAATTCGAACCAGACAAAGCCCGATATGAGTGATACAAACAAGTAGGACACTGCCGATATCAATCCGACGGCAACATCAGGACGCATCAAAGTCCAACCACGTAACATTATGTAATGCAGAGAACGGATAGGCAATGTTAGCGGGTTGAACATGGCCAATGTTTTCACCAGTGGTGGTACGCTTTCCAATGGCCACAGGACACCGGACGTAAATATCATTGGCATTTCCATGATGAACACCATCAACTGTGTGTAGATATGTGTGTAATTATATGGTGAATTTGATTATGAATGCCAATAATTGTGATTACTCACCAATGATGCAACTTGAGATTGGCATGTGATCGACATTGTGATACCGAAAATCAAGCCTTGTGATGCCATTACGAAGGTCATGAGAAACACTTCCCACAAGGAACCCAGTGATTGGCTGTCGAATATGTAAAACGTAAGAAACAAGACGAGTACCACCTGTGTAAACAGTGGCACCAAGTAGAATATAATGTGCGAGAGAAGGATCTCTGTAGTTCGAATTCCAGCAACGAAACCACGCTCCAGGTGGCCGTCAAACCGTTCTCTGATGATTGTAAACGATCCGATCAGCATGGATAGACCGTGTACGACGGCGATAATCATTCCAGGAGTCACGAATTCCAAATATTGAAGGCTGTTCTGGCCATACATGGTCTCTGTAAGCACAACAGGCGAGCCAAAGAAGTTTGGATTGAATCCCATGCTTTTGCCTACGGTTGTCAAAAACTTCTCGAACCCTTCGAGCACTTTTTGGTAAGTGTAAAGATAGAATACGGCATGGGTTGTATCGGGATAGAGACTGATTCGACTCTGTTCGATGATTTCGTCAGTAATCTGTTCCGGTTTCAAGAATCTTTTGCGGAAAAATCGAGAAAAATTGCTTGGAAACGTGATGACATTTCGTGTTTGTAAATCGTGAACTGATTTTATGGCATCGTCCAAGTTGTCGAAATAGTGAAGCGACAACGATTGTTGGTCTAATTGATCGATAAACAACTGTGTGCAACGAGAGGTATGATTACTATGATTATAAAATGAATTATATTATTATTATTTGATATAATACTTACGTTTGACAGGGATTGAGTTCGGTTTTCATGATTGACCACGGCAACCGGTATATTTTCCGGATTACGAGCGAACGTTACACAGAAGAGAGTGACCTGCACCAATGGAATGATATTCATCAGGATGATGGAAACTGGATTTCGTCGATAAAGCAGATAATTCTTGGCCAGTAGTGCGTGCAGACGACTATAATCAAGCCATGGCAATTTAGTGTTGGTGGCCCCATCCATGTTTGCTTGTGGAGCATTTGGATGTATGGGTGGTGTTGGTAATATTGGCGAAATGAGAGTGTCATCTGTGGCCT
The DNA here is from genome assembly GCF_024713945.1 of Dermatophagoides farinae. Classification (NCBI taxonomy): domain Eukaryota; kingdom Metazoa; phylum Arthropoda; class Arachnida; order Sarcoptiformes; family Pyroglyphidae; genus Dermatophagoides; species Dermatophagoides farinae. The sequence continues at coordinate 3,808,331 of NC_134680.1, read as the reverse complement.
TAAACTCCTGACTTGTTTGGCTATTATTATTGTTGTTGTTCATATCTCTGGGGATTTGGCTCATTTCGATTTGTTCGATAGATCCGTCGCTGCTATTCTCACTTGATTCATGGTGGTTGTCATTGCTTTCCTCAACAATAATCTGCACTGTTACTTCCGGTATCGAACAATGTTGGCTGATTTGTGGTTTGTTCTCGTTGCTGATTTCTGGCTGACGAGCACGTTCTAGGCATAATTCAAGAAAGACATCCTCTAAAGAACGACAATTGTATTTGAACAGCAGTCGTTGTGGGTTGTCCTCGGCCAGAATAATACCAGAGTCCACAAAGCCTACCTTTTGTACAGAATAAAGTGAATAAAGTGGTCAAATAGCATTCTGACACTTACCCTGTATGAATTACGAGCTTCTTCCGTGTAATGCGTGGTAATTATCACAGTGGTGCCTGTTTCAACGATAACTACAAGTGAGTGTTTCAATTCATTGTGAATGAATGTAACTTACCCAGTTTGGTACACAATTCTTCCAGGTAGTTCCATATCTTGAGCCGAAGCACAGAATCGACGCCCACTGTCGGTTCGTCTAGAATGAGTAATGGTGGCTGATGCATAAGAGTTACTGCTAACGAGACCCGACGCTGCTGACCACCACTTAACTGTGTGATGAGACGAGTCTTGACCGGAAGATTGAGAAATTCGATGTAGTACTTGATTCTCTCTTTGATCGTCTCAATCGGGATGCCGTAAAGACGGCCATAGTATTCGAACGTTTCTTCTATGTTGAACAAACGGAACAGTGCTAAGTCTTGTGGCATGTAACCGACACCAGGGCCCGGTATTTTGACCTCAGCAGTTCCCGGTTGCATTCCAAACACTCGAATTGTGCCTGTTTTCGGCTTGAGCATTCCGAGAATCATTCGCAATAATGTGGTCTTGCCACATCCGCTCGAGCCAAGAAGAGCATAGATTCTGCCTTGTGGTACGTTGATTGTGATGTTTTTGAGAACCGGATTGCTGGCCTTATAGTGGAACGAAAGATTTCGTGTCTCGATACACGGTGGACCTGGCTCAGGTGCCATAGGTAGCAAATTGGGTTGATTGGCGTTGATCATTGATTGAAATTCGTCAGTGTCGAACTTTTTCAGTTTAAGCCGTCCCGAGTAGTACTGTCGATCGAAGTGATCGTCCAAATAGCGATTGTAATATTTGGTCGAAAACATTTTCCCTTCTTCGAAACAGGATGATGATCAATCAATCGATATGTTTGTGTGTGTGTGTGTGTGTGTGTGTGGATGATAGCTTATTGCTAATAGCTGATAGCTGATGTCTACCACTGTTCACTATTGTTTATTGCTGTGCCACTCTTCTCATACAATGTGGCCATGCATAAGCGACATTTGCATTCGAGATTTGAATAAACTTACCAGGAAATTCGTTATCCACACTTTGACAATGCACTTGACACAATCAATCAATTCACAGTTGAATTTGGTGATGATACCGTTGGCCAATGATCGATGATTGCCAGATTGATCGTTAAATGAATTCATCAACGCCAATGAGACTATGATCGAATGGACAGTCTGTGTGAATGCAGAGATAGATAGATAGATAGATAGTGAGAGTGAGTGAGAGAGAGAGAGACGTAACAATGGTGATTTGGTAAATGTTTACTTGCTGAGCATTTTCATTGTCGATAATGTCTAATTAATAGCATTGTCTCCCTCATTGTTGATTTATTGCCCCTGGTCTGTCAATAAAGACTCGTGACCATGATGCTTATCAAACATGCAAATGCAAAAAACACTGGACAAGACCGTTGACTACAATCACATTCCATTCATTCATTCAGTCAAGGTGAGATCCACACACAAACAAACTATGTTCCCAAACGTTTCGTAATGAAAGACATTTGCCTTGACTCGATACAAGTTACATGTGTGAGCCAGATCTGAGCCGGAAATTCACTGGTCTAATGGATACACAATAATGACATATATTTGGTAGCTGAATGAATGAATGCCACTCTCAATACAAAATACAAACACAACGAGAGATTTTCCGGTTTGTCGACCCTATACTCATGATTGTGTGTTCACTTCATAACCGCGTTATGATTATAATCCATAATGACATGTTCATTCGACTGTGACCATTGCTCCAGTATGCTCGATGATCCATTTGGATCGTGATTGCAGGCTTTACTTTGTTCGAATTTACAATTTCTAACTCTGTTTTCTTACACACTAGCTGATTGCTATTGATTGATTACAAAGAAAGAATCTCAGCCATCATCATGATCATTATGACAAATATTCCCCATACAAGTACGTACAGAGAGAGAAAGACATGGACACCGGATTGATGAACAAGGAAAATGTTGGTTGGTATTGCAATGCAATCATGTCGAATGACGTGCTTATCAATGACAGTCATTATGCACAAACAAACAATTGCAACAACTGAAGAATTAGAAGCCAACAGTGATTATGGTAAACAATCCAAGTGAATGATGATATTTTATTATCAGTCAATAAAATTATTAAACACGCGACACTATCAACATAGAGGGGAATTATTGAATGTTACAGCATTTATAATAATGAACACTTACATTTTGCAGCATCAACAATGCTAAACAAACTCGTTTTTGATGACGTCTTTGCCACTGGCCATTCATGGTTTTTTCCACCTCATTCAAACAATGAACAAATGGGTCGTCAACATGGTAAGGGTCGGTGTTGATTGACCATGATTTTTGATGCAATTACACAATCCAATCTAATAAACTGTTCATTGCTTACTTGGCAAATGACGCTATCTTGTTAATTTTCACGATAAACTGCTAAATTATCCTAGTATCGAATTACAATGGCGACTAGCGTTTCCGATCAATTGTTTGTTATTTATGTTTATGTTTGTTTCTGCTTTGGCTAGTTGCCATAGAAACAGCCATCTCGTGAATGTCAAACATAGACACAGTCACCAAAACAGGAATCGTTTGATGGTGATCATCATCGTTCAGATGGACGACAACATTTCGAGGTAGCCTATTCTATGATTTCGCTACTTGTTCTTATTGATTTTGATTTATTTTCAGACAGCAATCGGTAGGCAATGAGTCAAACGAATCAACTTTGAAAAAAAGAATTGGAAGCCATAGAAGTGAAACATCTGGAGGCAATCATAAATCGATTCTTAAGACATCGGATACAAGTGGCGAGCAAAAAGCCGATAAATGGTTGTTGGCCAACCAAGATGATCAGGCCCATATATCGACCATTTCGGTCAACATGACGCTGGCAGATCTCCATCATGACGGTGATTACCGGCTCTTGATTGGTGACCTTGGACTCTTTGGAACAAAAGCATTGGCCAAGTTGAAAGTGTATCATGGAACATTCCTGCAATCAGAGAATCTGTTGGTCGATCTACCGTGTGGTGTGGTTGTCGTACACAACGATAAACCCGAGCTGACTGCCTCTGTGATTGTGGCATCCAGTTCCTATCTCTACGTCTATCGCAACATGAAGCCTTTCTACAAATTTTCACTGCCTCCTCTTGAGACCAATTCTGTCGAGCTCGATGCATGGACCAGATACAAAGAAGGTAAGATCAACCTGTCCACACTCGAAGAAATGCTCTACAATCTCAGCCTCGAAATTGGCCGACGTCAACTTACTTCCAGGTGAGTGAGTGAGTAAGTGAGTGAGTAAGTGAGTGACTGAGTGAGTGAGTGAGTGATTGCGATTGATAATTATTGATTCATAATGCAGGACATTGATGTTTCTGAACACACATTCGCCCGACATAAAGAACAGTCTGGCCGAACACTACAAGCATCAGGTATTACGTAAGCTGAATGTAATCACTTGTATGGCTTCTCTAAAAAAGACCGTTTCCGAGACGAACGCCCCTTCCTGTTTGATCATTGGAACGGAAAGTCAACAAGTATACATTCTTGAGATAGAAGCATTCACCATGGTCAGTACTGCAACACTTGCCAGTGTGCCGGTATTTATTCAGGCCAGCGGCTTGTTTGACGTCGAATACAGGATTCTGTTTGCCTGTCGTGATGCCCACATTTATCTGATCAAACGAGGGTACGATAGTGGCCGTCTCTGTATCCAGCTCAATTCCCAGCCTGTCGGCTTGGCCAGAATTGGGACCAATATCTACGTGGCTGCCATGGATCAAACGTTGAGTATCTACACGAACAAAGGAAATCGCACCTGGAACATGAAACAGGCAGCTAACATAACAACCATGGAAGAGATTGTGTTGGAACGGCAGGCTTTGAACTTGGTGGCCGTCGCCCTTACCAACAAAACGATCATGTTTTACAACGTAAGATTATTTTATTTCATTAATTATTATCATCATCTCTCAAACTGATGCACAGGACCGTAAATGCGTGGACATGCTTCATGTTGACGATGTGGTGGTTGCCATGAAGTATGGTCGATTCGGGCGTGAAGACAACACTCTGGTCATGGTCACTCAGAATGGCTCGCTTATAGTCAAGATTCTCAAGCGAACAGCTCAATTTCAAATGATGAATGACCAGGACAAATATGGCACAACGGTGAATAGTTCGACGACCAAACTGGTTATTCCGAAAAAGACAAAACTCTTTGTCGACCAGACGATGCGTGAACGAGAACAATTCCTGTGTGAGTATGACTAACATAAGTGCATAATTACAGTCTTTAATAAGCCGGTTGTTGCAGCCATCCACAAGACGTTTGAACAGGAACTTATTCGACTGAAATTGTCGGCATTCAAGACGTACGCTAAGGCATTCAAATCGAGTCTCAACCCGATCTCGTTGAAGCATTTTGACTCGATCAAACTGTCGGCCAAGGTGAGTAACATTCGAGCATGTTATTTTCTTAGATTGTGTAAGTGAAATCATTTTTTTTTGTATCAACAGGTAATTGGACTTGGCCCTGTGTTTCAAATCCAGTTGGAACTACAGAATAACAACGCTGACAACAATTTTCTCACCGATCTGTTGATGGTATTTGACTACGATTCGAGTATTTATCGTCTGGACTTGAACGTGATTCATATATCTTGTTTGTTGCCCAATTTGACCTATCGTTACTGCAATCCAGTGACCTGTATCAGTCAGTTGAACGTGTCCGACTCGATCAAGGTTTGTTTTCCAGATTTATTTCTGTCTATTCTACTTACTAATTGATCTGTGTCTTTTGTACAAAAAGATTTACATATCGCATATAAAGGAAGAGATTCCATTGCTGACAGTTATCATCAATATGCCTCACAGTGAACAAAAATTTGAACAACAGTCACAATAGCAACAACCACAATATTGCCTTCCTTTTATCAATTTATCATTTAGCTGTCATCATCATCATTTTAAATGTGACATCCAGAAATTTCATTTGTAAATTATATTTTCCTTTGAAAAACAATCAATCAATGATATGTGATGAGGATAAATAATAAAAATATAAATGGTTTTTGGTATTTAATGGGTACTTCACCGGTTATTTTCACACAACGTCTCAATCAAATAGGAAAGTGTTTTTACATATATACTTGTACTTGAATATTTAAAGATTATCAAGATAACACACCTGTAACAGGTAAAAAACTTTTTTTTTAATAACAGCGCTGTCTGTTGGACGTCAAATCAAATTTCAAAAATTTAAAAGGTGATTTTTGAAAAATTATTGTTTTTTTTGTGTCAGCCGAAATAAAACGGAGAGCCATAATATCCGCCATAACCACCTCCCCAACCGTAAGCCCCCGCTCTAATCCACCATGGATAGCCAAAATAATATGGTGAATACCATCGTCGATAAAATGTTGCTTGGACCTGATTTGATGATGAGTCCAAAGTCATCATTATAAGCAGCATCAGGGCTATCGTTAGCATCGTTATCATTCGAGACGGTAACTGATGAAAAAGCAAAATAAACAATTAGCCTTTGGACACAATTTTACACTTACATTTTGGTGCATTGTCGTTGTTATCGTGTCTTGCGTGTCGAGCGACCACTAAACGAATGAATGTCCTATTCGAATGAATGACTAGCTTTTATATGAATGTGTTTGCTTCCATTTATCTTGTCCAATGGTCAATCTGATTTCAGTGACCGATTTCAATGTCAATGAAATGATTGGTGACAGCTACGAGCAGAATTCGAGCGTGAACAACCAGATCAAGGCAACTGTTGAGTTGCACAACAATCAAACAATTGTTTCGCAACAACAATTCGATAAATGAATTATGAATTTATTCGAAACGAAAAGCTGATAAAGGCCTCTCGATTCAGCAATCTGTAACCAGTGTCTAACCAGTCTCCAGTGTAATTTCAATGGCTCAAACAATTAATGTAACTCCTATACGTGAAGAACCACCCGCCAAGAATGTCCGTTTGGTCACGCCCAACTTGGTTGTGGAACCAAGTGTCGATCCAAGCAAGCAAACAAACCAATACAAAACAAATCGTATTCATACGTCCAAATACACGTGGATCACATTCTTGCCGAAGAATTTGTTTGAACAATTCTACCGATTTGCCAACCTTTATTTTCTATTTATTCAGATACTTAACTGGCTTCCAGGTATGTCATGGATTTATGTTGATATTTGGTGTCTAATTGTTTCATACGAATCGATAGGAATGGAAGTGTTTGTGCGGGAAGTACAACTGATGCCTCTGTTGTTTGTATTGTCTGTGACGGCCATCAAGGATTTGTTCGAAGATCGCAGACGTCATTTGTCCGATAAACGAGTCAACAACATGGCCACACGTCGTTACGATGCTCGAACTAAACGGTTTGTACGTGTCAAGTGGCAAGAAGTGCAAGTAGGCGATCTTATCCATCTTTCCTGCAATGAGATTGTACCGGCAGACATATTGCTGCTTCGTTCTCAATCGGCCGAAAATGATGATTATGGTACATGTTATGTAGAGACCTCTAACCTGGATGGCGAAAGCAATCTAAAGCCACGCTATGTGGTGGCCAATGTTATCAAACCGAATCAGCCATTGGAAGAGGCCAACTTTGAATTCGTGATCGAATGCGAAAAGCCCAATCTCAAGTTGCACAAATTCAACGGTTCACTTGTCTACAATGATGATCATGATGGCCGACCTCGAAAGATAGCCATCAACAAGGACAACCTGTTGCTGCGTGATTGTTCGTTGAAAAACACCGGGTTTGCCGAGGGCCTGGTCATCTACGCTGGTCACGAAACCAAAGCGATGCTCAACAACAAAGGTCCTCGCCATAAACGTAGTCGGCTTGAGAAAATGATGAATCGAGACATAGTGATGTGTGTAGTCATATTGATTATCATGTGCGTCATCGGATTTATGGGCCAATATTTCTGGTTGGACCAATTTACCGATCTACTACATTTACGACCACCGTATACTGATTACGAGAACCCAATCGAATCGTTGGAATTTGTGTGGCCATTGAAAACGTTTGCCACATTTCTCATTCTCTACCAGATGATCATACCGATCTCGTTGTACGTTTGTATCGAGATGGTCAAACTGGGTCAGGTTTATCTCATCAACCGGGATGAAGAGCTCATCGACCCGGTCACAGGAAAACGCTGCGAATGTCGAGCATGGAATATAACCGAAGATCTGGGTCAAATTGAATACGTGTTTTGCGACAAGACCGGTACGCTGACAGAGAACATTATGGAATTTCAATGCTGTTGTATTAAAGGCATCAACTACGAACACAAATCCACCGTTGAAAGTTTGGATCATCCAGAGGCCAATAAACAACAACGTAAAGTAATGAACAACCAATTGCAGAATAAAGTAACAGCTATTGGCCATCATTACGAACAATGGACTAAACCCAATCAAAGCGACAAATTCCAATTGAACAATAGCGAACAGCAGGCCATGCACGATTTTTTCATCACACTTACCATTTGTAATTCGGCCACCAGTCAGAATGTTCATCAAGATAATCTGAATGCAAAAGGACAACAGGTTGTGGTGACAAAACCACCAATGAGCAAAACGTTGCTGCTGCAGCAACTTGGCAGTCGAAGTTATTCGTTCGATTTGTTCAACGTATTCCAAAGCAGTATGCCAACGTCGCCTGCCAAATCATCACCTGATGCTGCATCGCTCAAGAATCGAATGGAAGGACCTTGCTATGAATCGGAAAGTCCAGATGAAGTGGCCTTGGTCACAGCTGCCTACCATTATCAGTATCGTTTGGTTAAACGTGCTAGAGATTTTGTGACTATTTCGCTGCCAAACGATGTGGTCGTTCGTTACAAAATGCTTCACATCATACCGTTTGATTCTGACCGAAAACGAATGTCTGTGATTGTCGAATGTCCCTTTACCGGAAACATTATTCTATACGTGAAAGGATCGGATCTTACTGTCCTACAGAAGTTGTCTACATGTCAGCAAGACAATCCCGAAAATGAATTAACACTGAACAAACAATGCCTTCACAATTATAGCAGCAAGGGGTTACGTGTCCTTTGCATTGCCAAACGAAAGTTAAGTCGACAAGAATACGATGATTGGCTAGGTAAATTGAATCGAGCTGAATCGAGCGATGATCGAGACAAGCAAGTGAAAGCCCTATATGAACAAATAGAGAGTGAATTGCAACTGCTTGGAACTACAGCCATCGAAGATCGGCTTCAACATCGAGTACCACAAGTTATCAGTGCAATGCGTCATGCTGGAATCATGGTCTGGGTACTCACCGGCGACAAGATGGAAACGGCCATCAGTATCGCCAAGTCTTGTCTGTTGTTCAATGTCAACATGCGACTGCTGACCATCAATCTGACCACTGTTCGATCCAAGGTAAGCCAATTTTCAATGTTCAGATAATGATTAACAAACGTTGTTTACATTTACAACAGAAAACTGCTCGGTTTGAACTGCTCAAACACCTGGACATTGTAAGAAATTATAGTCGAGATGAAGACGACCAACTTTTCAACGGAAGTTTGTCTTCCGAGAAATCGTTTAACAGCATGACCAATAAACGCCATTATGGTTGTTTCACGTTGCTCAGACGTCTTTATCACTTTCTGAAACGAGAAAAAACGTATGCCGAATCTGCTGCAGTTCGAGCAGATAGTAACTTTGGTGCCGAAGATGGTGGTGGTCACTTCCGACAACGATGGGGATTGGTCATTGATGGACCGTCGTTGAATTTTGTTCTACAGAAGGAGAACGTTGACTACTTTATCCAGTTAGCCCAATACTGTGGATCGGTTCTTTGCTGTCGAGTGACGCCCTCGCAAAAATCATTTGTGGTCAAATGTGTGAAGAACAAACTGAATGTACTTACTTTGGCCGTGGGCGATGGAGCCAACGACGTAGCCATGATCCAGACGGCCGCAATCGGCGTTGGAGTGGTTGGCTTGGAAGGTTCTCAAGCGGCCATGGCTTCCGATTTCGCTATTCCCAAATTTCATTTTCTCGAAAGACTATTGTTATTGCATGGAAATCTATGCTACAACAGATTGGCGTTGACCATACAGTACTTTTTCTACAAGAATACTATGGTCGTATTTATACTCTTTTTCTATCAATTTCTGTGTGGATTCAGCGGCACATCGCTGTTGGACGAGGTTTATCTGATGGCCGTGAACATTTTCTACACCACATTACCGGCGATCGTACGTGGTATTCTCGAGAAGGACTGCCATGAATCAGTTTTCATCGATCATCCAACGCTTTACGAACGCGGCCGACGTTCGACCGTGTATACGTCGCAATCATTTTGGGTGACCACCATAGATTCAATCTACCAGAGTTGTATTATCTTTTTTGCCGCTTACGGAATGTTTGACGGGACTAGTATCGATGTCTACGAGTTTGGTCTCATTGAGTTTATTCTAATTATTGTGACCAATCTGCTGCAGATTTCGATGGAAAACAAATACTGGAACCGGTACTTTTTGTTGTCTTTGGTCATTTCGATCGGCTTTTTTGCCTCATCAATGCTTTTTCTCGATTTCAACTATTCAGATTCCTTAATCTTCATTCTGGGTGGACGCAACTACAAACTTTTCATGGTAAATGTCTAATGTATGTGCTTGTTCATTTACAGTCATTGATTGATTTTTTTTTGATTCGTTACAGAACATAGTGTTCCAAGTGGAATTTTTGCGTGCTCTGGTTGTCATACCGATTCTTTGTTTGCTGCCAAGATTCGCTATTCGAGCACTTCAGAACGTGGTGAAACCGCCGTTTCGAATACCGAACAATTGATGATTGTATGATTTATTTTATCGTTTATTTTTCAATAAATGTAAATTGTTTTTATTCTGAAAATAATAAAATTATTTTATTATGGTAGTGGTAGTGGTCGTTGACAATTATTATGATTATTGTTTTATAGATTGAGAAGGATGTCTTTGTTCGCGCTTTTATTCTCTGTTTTCACGATGAGAATGATGTCTTTGGTTATTAGTGAAATGGAAATTAATATATTTTAATCATCGATTGATTGATTGTATGATCTTTTTCGATTTTGCTCATATTTCGTGATTATTACTTTCGTTACTCATTTGAATCATCAGCATTGATCTATTCAATGCTGTGTGCGACAGATCAACTTGTCATTAAACCAGTCATTAATGAAAACAAAAGTGCCAGATAAATAGAACTAAACTAATTGCTTCAAGTGAATTATGAATAAACTTTTGGTAATAACCATTAATGCAATAAAAACATATATATGGAATGGATAACGAATGATAATGTATGACAGAATAAAATTGATTCGAATGTTGGACTTGAAATTTAAGCGATTCGAAATTCGAAACATTCATTCATTGGATTCTATTTTATTTGGATCATCTTTTATAATGAAAATTTTCGAAATTGAAGAATCTGTATTTTTTTCAATAAATTTAGTCTCAAGAATTCTAGTTATCCACTTTGTTTGCCGTTCAACAAGTTGAAGCGTTTGCCCACTTTGTTTCAATTGTGTTTCAATTCGATCTATGCAAACATAGAGTCGATCTACTTGTGCAATCAATTCTTCATGTCCAACACTGTATTGTTCCATAATATCACCAAAATCATATGGTCGCATGGCACGACGAAATCGTCGTCTTGCCAACAGAAACTGTAAGGAAATGATGAATCGTATGCAAACAATTTCCGGTGGATTTATACTTGAACTACGTCGATGATAATCATCATTCACCGTCATAGATTGAGAATGACGATGACGACGTGGACATACGGCAGGTTCGTGATTACGATAATGAAAATAACGCCATGCTAATTTAATGAAACGAGCAGCAGCTAAACGTCTTTGACTTATATGTCGAACACGTCGTTGATCTTGAATCTATATTTATGACAAACAAATGGAATGAAATCAATTATCGAAATGTTATGAAATACCTTGAGTGCTAATCCGGTACTTAGAACACCGGCCGGTAACGCAAATTTAAAGATGAAAAGAAAGAAAAAAATGGAAGCCAACACTTTACCAATATTGGTGGCCGGTGTCATATCACCATAACCAATGGTGAATAATGAGACTATTGACCACCAGAATGTTTTGGGTAAGGATGTGAAATCAGTTTCATCATAACTTTGTTCAGCCAGAAACATAACAAACGTAACAAAGATAAGCCATACCAAGCACATATAGAATGTGATTAAAAATTGATAACGTTGTTGCCATATTACTGATGTTAGCACACGCCATGGTTTAAATCGCTCACCCATGCGTAATATATGAAACCATTGTCCAAGTCTTAGCCAAAATGTGCCATGACCTACATCCACATGATGATAATAACCACTTCCATAATCGCAAAAATGGCAATAAACAATAGCCAATGTAACGGATAATATCATTATATCGAATAAACCTGAGAATGAACGCAAAAATCGCAAACGACCCCATATGCCTTGATATTTTGGCTGACAACTTGATGACCAATAAATGGCAACTGATTCACCAATAACAAACATACAGATTAATGAATCAATTATGATTAGGCCAGGACGTATCGATCTGGTAAATTCTATATAAATGTTTCAATCTGTTATTCATCATAGAATCATAAGCAACTAACGTACCTGGAACGGTAGCCAGTGCAAAACAAAGTAATGCCATGATGATCAAAACGATCAAAGAAACATGATACATGATTGCATGGAAATTTTTTGGCCGTCGAAGAAAATTATACACAATAATACGTCTTGGCATATATGGTATCAATAATGGACGATGGCGAGAAGATTTCGATGAGTTTGATTTGTTTGGCAGAGAATCGGCTGCATCATTTTCTACATCATCAACTACCGTTTGATCATCGATTGTTGTTGCAATCGAATTTGATTTCATTATCGGTGAACGGCCGCTAATTGAGAATATTTTTGCTATGAAATTAATCCGTAAAATACGATCAACGGAAATAAACATTGTGATTGAAATATCAAATAATTATTATTGGTCCAAACAAAAGGCTAACAAGAAAAAAAAATTCCATACACAGATAGGTTTAAGGTATGAAGTCCAGCAATCAAAAACAATGATTACAATGAAAACAATAGTCAATATAGTATCCATTGACAAGATGACATTTTTTTAAATAAATTTTTTATAAATTTATTATCGGGCATCATAAAACTTAAATAAAACACATCTACTGGATTAACGTCTACGTCTATAATATAATAAGATATTAGGAGACGTTGATTTATCAAATAATTCATCCGCAAATTTTTGCTTGAAGTTTTTTACATGCAACAACATTGTGGGATTCATCTTCCAATGTCAATTGAAATGTTACCGGTACGTTCTTCATGTTTTTAGATGGTATTTGACCATCATATCGTCCTGGAATTTTAATGGTAAACTCACGTGATTCACCAGCATTTATTGGACAATTGAAATTATCATGATTTCTGCATACATTTCTATAGATAAATCAGAATGAATGTGAAACAATTCATCAAATGAATCTATATGATTAACTTGACTTACTCTTGTGGAATGGGTACATCAAACAAATGGCATTACCTGTACATCGAACTTTCAACGAATGAACACTAGTGTCTACACATTCAACAGATTGACAAGGACAAATTTAAATTGATTTTAAAAAATTATAGATACTTACTTGGAACAAACTTCATTCGAACAGTAACTGTATCAACCATTTTTAGATGGCAAACTGATGAATTCGAATGAAAAGTTTTTTGTTTCGAACATCCCGTTGTTTTAATCGAAGTCATTTGTCCATGAGGTGATAAACATGATCGACATTTATCGAATTGGATCAACATGACGGTCAACATTAATATTATTATATCGAATAAATTGATTTCATGATTAGATATAGAATTGATGTTACAGGGATGGTGTATTGAATTAAAATGTGAATTTAACAAGAAATTCTTTGCACCCAAAAATAAACACAACACAATTTTGGAAAGAAAAAGCAAACAGTAGATTTATTTTCTCATCATTGATTTTTCATATTTTATACTTTTCTCTAATGACATAGTCATATCCGACCAGAACGTCCAACGACATTCGAAGCTCAATATCATTTTGATTCGATACAATTCAGGACAAAAACAGTTCGAATCGGTTGTCATCTCATCAGGCAATTTCGAATTAATTAATTGATGAAAACCATGAATTTGAATAATTTAAAAATCAGATTTTAATTGTCAAAAATTAAATTAAACTTTTGATTATATTCGAACAAACGGAAATATAAATGTTGACCAATGATTTATAAGTTTTTGTATTAACTGAATTATTATATTGCGATTAGAAAACGAGTGAAAAAACGATAGAAACAAAAGAAAAAAAAATGTCACAAACAACAACATCAATCCCATCATCATCATCAAAATCATCACCACAGCGCTGTGTACAAGATTATTATTATCAATTGAAAAATAAATTTGATCTAGATATGATTAAACATAAAATGAGTCATTTCAATCAAAAGCCATTATATCGTGAATTCATCGTCTACTACAAGATGGCGACAATGTTTATACGGCCAATGGGAATTTTCTATGGAACAATGATTAATGAATTTCGTTCAATCATACCGTATAATCGAATTCGACGATCTACCGGTGAAATCGGATGGTTACCATTCATTTCTGATGATCGTTTTCTGATTGCTGATCGTAATTATCTTGTTCAAACGATTGATAAATCGAATCAGATTTCCGCATTAATCATACCAAAAGAGTCAGGTCAAGTGACGGTATTGGGTGAAACATTTTATGGATTTCGTTTCGATGCTAAAACATTGGATAATGTTCATCATGATCAAAATCATTTAGAAGTCAAGGGTAATTTATTACTTGGTCAATATTCTGATCAAAATGGTTGGGAAATCAAAGAGAATCGTATTCCATCGGATTGTATAGTCGAAGTGTTGTGTGGAACATTATCTGTCATAATTTGTGATTATCGCTGGATTGCATTGATTCCAGACCTAAATTGTCGAATTTCAATGAAATTATTGTTCGAAGATGATGGATTCGAAATTAGAGAAGCTGGTCGCATGTCAGAAGTTCAAATTTCTGGATTAGATTTACTTCAACAACGTGCTTCAGCTGCCGAAACATTTAAATCGATTGAACGGCAACAAAAACGTAGTCAACGGCAACAAAAACGATCGCAAGATACAAGTCGTACAACAATGACCATATCCACATCCACAGGTACAAATACCAAATCAGAAACATCATCATTGGTTACACCGATATCAATATCACCACTATCAAAACAAACTGAACAAGCAAAAGATCGAATTCGAGAATTGTATGGACAAAAACGTCATCAACAACCACAACAACAACCGATTCCGGCACCAGTTGATGTATATCGATTTAGCTCACCGAAAAAAACGATGAAAACAACTTCATCACCACCCATTAAATTGCTCGATAAACAACCAAAATCAATTCAGATATTGATTGATCGAGCATTATCATTGGGAACAAGTACTAAACCATCGGCAGAAAAAATTATCGATGAAAAAACTGGTCCAGAAAAAATGGAACAAAAAAAACAGGATTCTAAAAACAACAACGATGATATGGTCCAATCGAATATTCCACCTAAATCTAAACCAATTGTACGAGTTAAATCAAAACCAATGATAGAATTACCGAAAAAATCTGCATCTATTAAAATGGATGAATTTAAAATCAAAATTAAATCAACATTGGATCTGATGAAAGAACAGAAATCTGAACCAGTCCTCGTTAAAAATGTAATTGATGATCCTGAATCTAAAATCACTGGTGTAGAAGGTGGTGGTAAAACAGGTGTCACTAATGTCAAACATCATCAAACAACATCTATAGCAAAATTGAATGAACCATTGTTGAGTTTACAGCTGCAAAGACATAAATCACAAACATTATCATCGCCATCTTTGACAACAACAACAACAACAACAACCGAAAGTGAAGGAAAATTATCATCATCATCATCATCGAAGAAAAAAAAGAAAAAATCTCCATCCACATCGTCAAAACGCAAAGCATTAAAATCAAGCGATGATAGATCGAAAGATCGGAAAAAATCCGGACCATTAAGCCTTGTAGCTAGCAAAATGATGATGTTTAAGATATCTCCAAAGACAAAGATAGAACAGGTTAAACCAAGATCTTCCAGTCGATTGAAATCGAAATCAAAGACAATGAAAACGGATCAATCAACAACAGCTTTGCGGAAGAAATCCTCACCATCATTAAGTCATAGACGACGATCATCTGGTGATCGTTTGAAATTGGAAAAAAGTAAATTCGAAGTGATCAAACGTACACCATCCGGATCATCATTAACATCATCTTCATCGAAATCCTCGAAAACAAAACGAAAAAAGCATGAACAAACGAAACAGGGAAAAAAACCACGATCACCATCAGCAATTCAAAAAGTCAAAGTAATTGTGCCACCATCGGAAATGCCATCGTCAACTAGTGCTCGTTCGTTGAAGATTAGATCACCATCGATCACACAACAACAACAAGAAAAATCTGGTAAACAAGAATCAACAACCAAAATTACGATGACCAACAACGACGATCAAACGGTAACCAAAACCTCGGCACCATTTTCTTCATCGTCAAAGATATCAAAAAATAAAAAACGAAGATCGAAAAAATCATCTGGCCGGCGAATCAAACAACAAGCAGCAGCCAAGACGTTGGTCAAAAATAGTATTGATGGATTGATCAAAACAAAAGCAATGGCTAAAAAGAATGATAATTTTAGTAACAAGAAAAAGAAATAATTTTAATTTCAGAAAAAAAACAAAAAAAAAAATGAAAGATAAAAGATGAACAAGCCCAATGATGACTAGCCACCACCACAATGTTTGGATTAAAAATGGAAAAAAAATTTGTTAAGGCACTCGATTTGGTGAATTAAATTGCCAAGAATTGAAAAAATTAAAAAACATTGTTATAAATAAATAAATTAATGTATCAGTGTTAATTTGCATTATTCATCATCATCATCATTATAATCATCATCAATTTGTAATGAGGATGATGATTGACAATTATATTTATACGTCTTGAATTGAAGACTTCGTCTGGATGTTTTTTCTGGTTGTTGTTGTTGTTGTAGCTGCTGTGTGTGTGCATCATCATCACCTGTAACAGCATGTTTTACCAATGAGATTGGATTTATTTGTTCTTGTTGTTGTTGTTGTTGTTGATGATGATGATGATTGATCCATTGTTGCTGTTGAATAATATTATCCGAAAATATAATCGACGATGATGATGATGGTGGTGATTGTTGATTATTCATCAATTTTCGATTAGTTAATTTTGATGATGATGATTTGGTTCGATTATGTTGACTAGTTGATTCGGGGTGCTTATGTTTTTTATGTTTATATAATGCAAATTCATTTTCACATGGAAACATGCAGATTGGGCAATGAAAATTCTGTGGTTTATGTTGCCAAATATGACGTATCATTGATGCCTGTGATTTGGTTGCATAACTCTGTTCATCCATACATTTGAGACAGACATATTGATAACCGGGTGAACCATCAGGCATACGTTGTCGACGATAATAATCCGGAAATTTTTTCAATGAATAAAGACCATTCCTATCACGTCCACTACTTTGACGTTGTTGTTGTTGTTGTTCAACTTGTTGTCCAGCAGTAACGGTCGAATCATCGGGATTCGAATCAATTTCTAGATTATTATTAACCGATTCTTCTTCATCTGTTTGCTGCTGTTGTGGTGATGATGATGTTGATGATGTTTGTGTTTGTGTTTGTGTTTGTAATACCATTTTTAACATTTGTAAATGATTTTGCTGCTGCTGTTGTTGTTGTTGGTGTAGGGGATGATAATTTTTCATATGTTTCGTTATCGATTGTCGACTACGTACAACATATGTTGGACATATTCGACAACGAAATTCATTAGAGCCATCCGAATTTTTGATCCTATCAAACATTGATGAATATGATTGACATAATGTTTGCCTTTGTATCTGATGCAGATATTGTTGCTGTTGTTGTTGTTGCTGTTGTTGCTGCTGTTGCTGCTGTTGCTGCTGTTGCTGTTGTTGCTGTTGTTGCTGTTGTTGCTGCTGTTGCTGTTGCTGTAATAGCATCATCAATTTTTCTCTAGTTTTCAACAATGGATCAGGAAGCTGTGATTGCATCATCAATAATGCCATTAATGTAGCACCATTATTCATATCATTAATCGCTGATAATTGATTATCATTTGTAAATTGTTGTTGCCGTTGTTGTGGAATATTCATTGAATTATCATTATTCAATGATGGTATGTGTTGAACAATTGTTTGCGATGATGAATAAGATGAACAAACAGAATTGTTAGTAATATTATTATTAGATAAAGTAGGATGTGATGATGGAACCATAACAACCGGAAGATGTGGTGGCGATAATGATGATGTTGACGTCGTTTGTTGATGAATTGTTTTACGATGTTTGTATAGGGCAACTTCACTATCGAAAATCTGATCACAATTATCACATGTGAAATTTTTATATCCATTCTCCGACCATAGATGTCGTACAAGTGTTATCTGAGATGGTGCACGAAAACCACAACGATTACAAATGAATTCGACACCATTCGATTCATTACGTTCTTTGCGGAATTGACCTTTGAAATTTTTCAAACTATAAAGACCATTAGGTGGCTGTTGATTGGTTGGTGATTTTATCTGTTGCTGTTGTTGTTCATGATTGCCATTATCATGATCATGATCATCATTATTATTACTGTTTTGCATTTGGTCATCATCATCATTATTATCAATGGTCAATTCAATTTCACTATCAACTTCATCATCATCATCTACATTTGGCAAACTAATCATAGCCGATGATTGTTGTAAATGTTCAATCATTTGATTTTGGCCATTAATTGAATGATTATCATCATCATCACCATCATCAATATCATCATCATCATCATCGAAATAATCGCTAGGAAATTCTTCAGATGAATCTTCATTTGATGATGGTAATTGTTGTTGTTCGGGTTCCGATAATACAATCTGTCGTCGTTCAGGATCATATAATTGATTGTCAAATTCATTTAATTGCACTTCAACATCCGGTGGTGGCGGTGTCGATGATAATGGTGATGATGATTGATCATTTGAATCATCATATGAATGATTATCAATAATAATTGGATTAGCTTCACCATATTCTTGCTGTTGTTGAACAATATTATTATTATTATTATTACTATTATTATTGGATGCAGAAAATGGACAAACATGTTGATTGTGTACATGTCGTCGTATACTACCGGAATTATGTGTATGAAATTTACAATCACCGAATCGACATTGATATACATAGATATCATTATCTAATGTACGAGAAAAATATCGCCGTATATTACGAACACCGCAAATATTATCCGGATTTTTCATCGTATCATTATCAATACCGAAACCACAATTATGATTCTTCATATGTTGTACTAATGATTCTGGTCTTTTAAACAATTTACCACATCCATCGATATTGCATTGTAATTTTTTAATACCGATATGTTTCAGATAAATATGTCTGGAGATATGTTGTGAATAATTCCATGTACAGAATGTACAATCATTCCATAAACATCTATAACGTTTTTTGCCATCAATTATTGTTTTCTCAAAATATTGTTTTACATTATTGATTGGATAAAGGCCACGATATATTGAATTATTATCATTTGTCAATTGTTGTTGTTGTTGTTGATGTTGTTGTTGTTGTTGATGTTGGTGATGTTCATCATTCATGGTCATCAATTGTATATTATTATTCGTATCAATTTGTTGTTGTTGTTGAAGAAAATCAGCTTGAATGGATTGTATAACAGCCATTTGTGATGATATTGATTGTTCGGACATTGATTTTAAATGTTTCATTCCAACATCATAAACATCATCATCATCATCATCATCAGCATCATCATCATTATAATCTTCACCATTATAATTATTCATTGAATTCTGTTGTTTTAAATTGTCCATAATTTGTTCGAAATTTTTCAATTTACGTTTTCTAGCACTCATTTTTTTTCTATTCATTCAATCGAATTTAGTCAATATGGAGAAAGTCTTCAAAAAAAAAAATAACGATAAACAATGAATGAATGAAATAATCACTAACATTTATATAACAAAAAATGGATGAAAATTGGAAAAGCACAAAAAATCATCATCATCATCAATAATAAGAACAAAAAAAAATTGATCAAAAATGTCGATACATGTACTAAACAACAAAAAAAAAAACGAACAAATACGCACATAACTAAACAAAAGGAGAAAAAGAAATAAAAGTGTTAATAAACATAAGCCACGCCCATTTTAAGGATGTTGTTCAGGTATAACGGCTTCGGATTGGTGTGTTCACATATCTATATATATATATGAATAGATGTACAGTACAGGTGTGTTCAGTATTCAACAACATATACATACACGAAGAATCGTAAATATATCGTGTATGTGTGTGTGTGTGTTTTCGTTATTTCAATTTGTTACACCAATGGATTAGATTGAATTGAATTCAATTTTGAAATGAAAAAGGTGTGCCGTTTTCTTAAAAGGTATATATTTTTTTTTATCTGGTTTGATTTGGATTGATGCAATAATTTTCCATTTCGATTATCATCATGGTAACCACAAACATACACACACACAACCAATGTTCAAATGCTACGGATGTACAGAAAAATTTTTTTTTGTCATATTGTGTATACAGATTCGATGAATAGAGAAAAGAGATTTCAATGTGCTTTAGACAATCAAAAAAAAAAAAAAATTTCTCTTTCCTCTCTATTTCATATACCAATGGTTACAATCGATAAAATTTCACGTAGATTATTATCCATCATAAACAACAAGAAGAAGAAGAAGAAAAAAAAAATCATCCAAGAGATCTAAGAGAAATTTTTTTTTGATATTTTCTCGGAAATTTTCATCCCCATTGTTTTTTTTTATAATAATCTCTTAATTATATTCAACAAGCATTTCTTTTTTTTTCATTGTCTCAATGTCAGGTGTAGAATAAATTTGTATGGATTTGACTGAGAAATTAATCAAACAAAAAAAAAAAAAAATGAAATGAAATGATATGAGTAAACATCATCATCAACATTTTTATCATTTGAATTTTTGAAAAATTTCATTCAATTTTTTTTCTATTATAATTCAAACATCATTTTTTCTCTGTATAATTTATAATTTCCAAACTTATGTGACCGGGTTGCATCAGGTGTGTATTAGAAAAATTTTATGTAATAACTCTGCTAATGTAATGTAAAAAAAAGTCCAAGTTTTCCAAAAAAAAACTAATTGTCACATTGTGTTTATCTGTCTGTATTTTTTTTTTTTTTTTTGTATAAATGCATGCAATATGATTATGATTGAGTAAATAGTTTTTTTTTATCATTCCAATCAACTTGTCTATGCTAATTATATATACGATAAAATAATCTGATGATTCATCTGCCAATGTTACAAGTAAAAAAATGGACTATCCTTAAATAAAAATCCAATTTTCAGCAGCTAATCAGGAAAAAAAACCATTGAATGATGTATTTACATTTTTTAGTAAATATAATATGATTATTATTCAAAAGGAAAGAATTTTAATTTTGTTCATCTATTTCAAATTTTGTAATAAACAAAATTATTTCATATAAATAGCATGAATGTTCGATATGATGATCCTTTTCATATGTATATGATGATAAACATTGGTTATTATCATTATTGAATTAATAATGGATTTTGTGCACCAATTCTGAATGGTTACCATTGGTTATTATCATAATCATCATTATTTTTTTTTTGTCTTCTCACTCTCAAAAGCATAAACATTTGAAATGTTCTTTTATTCAATTTTCAACTTTCGGATGAATGTATTTGTATTCGTTGAAATTTTTCGGAACAACCAAAAAAAAAAAGTTCGCAAATAATCTAAATCATTGAATTAATGTCACACAATAATGTAATAGATAGAATTAGGTATAAGTAAGCACATAGATACTCGAATTCAATGAACTTTCTGTGTAAATATATATATAGGGAGCTTCGTTGTTTTTTTTTCACATACGGAAATGGCTATACATGAACAAACATGGCGAATACGAAAAAATTGAATAAAATCTCAACACTTGGCTATATGATGCTGATGATGAGGATAATTCAGCAAATTGTTGTTGTTATTTGTTTGTACATTCACTTATCAACAACGACATCGATTTTGGTTTTTTTTTACTTCTTCCATCTTTAATTCAATATTTACCTTGAGCGGACTATTATATTTATAACTAGATAACCAAAATAAAGAGAAAAAGAAAGAAATATGGAATGAAAATATCTATCCAGGTTGTTAATGATTGAAATTGATTTGATTGCACGCGTTTTTATCTGAACAATTTTTCTTTTCGAATGATAACGTGTTTGACATTTTTTTTCTCTCTTTTTTATTATTATTATTATTTCCAGATACCATTCAATTACTCAAAAACCTAGATACGAAAAAGGATCTTTTTTTATCCATTTTTTTATGATTTATTTCAGATCAAAATTTCAACAACAAAAAATTTACCATGGCTACCATTATTGGTGATGATTATACTTAAATTCATCTAGCCATTGATATGAGGCAATATTGGATTAACTATTTCTGGCTTGATTTCTTTGGATTTCTTGGAAAATCTAGTAGTGATCGATATATATTATCAACTCTTGATTGATTGATATCATTGATGTGTTTGTATTTGATCATGTTCTATATAGACAGATTAATCGATTGAATCATATGCTTCATGATTGAATCGAATTGAATTTTTTTGAGCACCAATTCATTTTTTTCATTCAATATAATAATTATAAATGATGAACCAACCAATCAAACACTATAATGAAAGAGTGAAATAGGCTGTAGGTAATAATAACATATACATACAATACAATATATTTGTTTGTAATGAATAATTGAAGTCCCAAGTCATAAATCAATAAACAAACAAACAAACAAACAAAAAAAAAGTAGAATAATCCACAATGAACAAAAATACAATGCCATTTTCTATCGAAATAAATTGACTGATTATGGATGAATTTCTGCTATGGCATTATTATCAATTTTTTTTTTTCATTCACATTCACCTCTCTATTATTTACATATGGCTTTTTACATCAGTATTGAATACTCAAGCAACAACAGGCAAAAAAAAATTGGTACAATTCCATGGACAAACACACACATACACAGAGAGAGAGAGAGAGAGAGAGAGAGAGAGAGAGAGAAAAAACTTTGAAATTATAGCAACCAAAAATTTCTTTCAAGATAACAATAGTCATCATCATCATATATCGTATTGTTTGACGCCCAGGTATTTCATACAAACACAACAACAACAACAACAACAAAAAATAAAAGATTCAAGATAACAGAATTACAGTAAAAAAAATCATTTAGAATGATTTGGCGCCGTTAAATACTTGAATATACGTATAATATGACGACGACTGATAATGAATTGGGCGCCATCGACAATTACATTTACATTCAAATTTTCAATTTTCGTGTTGTTTTTTAGTCATATCCAATGAAAAAAAAACTTTAATCTAGATTACTTGTTTTTATTGTATTTTTTTCAAACATTTCTCCTTTTTTTTGAAGGACAAAATATACACACAATATGATCGGGCGTTTTCTTTTATATGATCGAATATCCTGGATACATTCTTTTTGGTATTTGAAAAAAAGGAAAAAAATTGTTTTTTGTTTTCTGTTATCGTATTTTTTTTCATTTGTAACTTTGATAATGAGACGAATTTTCAAAAAAAAAAAAAAAAAAAATCGAATCCATAACATCAGAATAATTCCTTAGTTTGGATGGGCGGAGCAAATATACAACTCTTATTACATTACAGCTAATCACAATCGAGTACGTATTTATAACCAAAAGCGGAATACAATGACCATTGACCAATGGACATGAATTGTTTATATAGATAACCTATCAGATTAAAGTTCATTTTAGTTTTGTTGTTGTTGTTTTTTTATGACGATTTCATTCTGGTCATCAATCAAAAAAAAAATCCATTTATTTAAAATTGCCATGAGCAACCATCATTCATATGTGATAACAATAATATGAGCCATTTGTGTTTGATTACACATTCCATCAACTGTGGTTGTCATCAGAATATATATATAAAAAAAATTCCATCATCGCTAATTTGTTATGAGTAATAAAGTTTATTAATTTTTAACCGGTTAATGTACGTTGTTTTAGGATAAAAATTTTCACTTGTTGATTTTATTAATGATTTATTTTTTCAGAACAACAACAACCAAAACAAAAACAAAAAAAAAATCAAATTTTGTAACCATAGAAATGTAATTAGCAAATGAATGTTACACTCATCTGAATTCAGATTTAAAAGGCTAAAACATGGAAGAATTGGCAAATCTCATTTTTATTTCATCTATAAATGGTCGTTTTATAGATTCAAATGGAATGTAAATGTTTTTGTTGTTACGATCTATCGAATAAAGGAACCATATGAATCGAGAGAGAGAGAGAATTCCATCACAAAAGTCTAAAGAGAAAAAGACAAAAAAAAATTGAAAATTACGACGCAATTTCAGCATTCATCGTCATCGTCATCAACAACAATAACAACGATATTATCATCCAATAATGATTTCGACGTTTATGTTTTTGATTATTTGATTTTTTTAACCTATGTTGATGATTAATCAACTACTATATATCTTGACTCTATTCAGATTATTACAAATGATATTGATAAGAATTCTAATCGAATCAATAACAATTATCATTTACTCATTTTACTCTGATACATTGGGCAAATAATGATGATCCAGTTGAGTTGTTTTTGTTCACAATTAATCCATCAATTAATTTCATTATCAGTGAAATAGTTTTTTATTTCTTTCGAATTGATTTGATTAATTTCAATTGTTTATGATAAGAATTTATTTTAGTGTGTGTTTTTAGTGTGTTTTGATCGATTTTGATCCAAAGTTCAATATATAAATTTATTAATAGGCTTTTTTTTCTCTCATTTTTTTTCATATCATTTGATTCTTCAGAAATAATTATACCAATAACAAATGAAAAACGCAAAAACAACTGATAACAGAACCAAAAAAACAATTTACAAAGATCGGAAATCCGTCTGCTTTTTCATTTATTAACCTTTAATAAATTTATTATTATCAATAAATCCAATGATTAGCTATCAACATAGCATTGATTTTAGAAGAAAAAAAAATACACAAAAAACAAGCAATTGGATAAGAGAATTGTGTGATTGCATCATTTTTCATATATATTTTCATTTTCTTCCATCCATATCGGATTATGCAGATTTTAATTAATTTTAATATATTGATTATATTATATTATAACCATTCTAATAACTATTAAATCGACGATAATTTCCTCGATAATTATTACGTTGTTGTTTTCGATCCATTGGTATTCCATCATTTGGCTGTTGTTGTTGTTTTTGTTGACGTTGTTGTCGTCGTCGTCGCCGTCTAGATGGTGAGGATCGACGGAAAAAATCGGCAATCAAATTATATGCATTATTCAAAGGCGGTGCCTGATTCATTGGTGACCATTGTCCTTTGTTCATTAATCTCGAATTTTGATTGGCTAGATTATTGTTATCATTATTCTGATTGGATGATACAACCATTGCCGTTAACGTAGATGCACGAGAAAATGTTCCACGAATTACTGCTGTAGTTAAATTTGGATTTGTTGTGGTTGTTTGTCGATCGAAATTCATCATTTTTCCTTCCCCCTGAATTGGCGTGATGATGATTTTTGGTGCAGATTTTGTTTGTTTCAATAATGATTTATTAGCCGATTTCGGTTGTGATGATCGTAACCATACAATTGGTTGTGCTTTCGGTTGTTGATCAGTAGAAGAATGCATAACTAAACGTACTAAATCTTTAAGCCATGCCTCTTGATCATCATCATTATCATCGTTATCCGGTTCATCATCTTTACCATCATCCATAATATCATTATAATATCTTGGTACGAATTTCCATTGCTTTTCGGATTCTTTTCCTTTCCACATTGGTCGTAATTTTTCATATTGATCTTGTGGATCATAATCATGTTCATCCTTATCATCATCGTCATCTTTAAAATGATCTAATTTTTCTAATGTTTCCTTAAATCGTCTTTCAAATTCACGACGACTATTACCAGATGGAGAATTTGGCAAGCTTTTAACCGCTTCTTTGGGCGGTGTTTTCTCTAACTTTGATATTAATCGACTTTTACATATAGGAGCTATCTTTGTTGTCCATAAATTTAATGGTAATAAATTAGAGTTATTTCTTGCCACCATTGTTTTATGATCATCATGATGATGATAATTAGAAAATGATTGCTTCACCATTGTCGGTGGACGTTGTAGTTGTTGTTTGTGATGAGGATTATAATGTGAACTTAGTCCGGAAATTTCGGTTGTCTTACAACATAATTTAGGAAAACCACTATTATCACCAACAACAACAATTGGTTGTTTTTGTTGTTGTTCAGCTTCCGATTCGTTCATCTTAATAACAGCAACAGTTTTTGACTTTTGTTCCTCCTCTTTTGTCATCATCACCAATCAATCAATCAATTGTTCAATGTTTCGATCCTACATTTATATATTCATAACTGCACAAAAAAAAAACAATCAAATTTCAAACAAACAATTTTTTAATTCAATTTCATCTACGAATAAAAAAAATTCAAAAAAATTCCAATTTTAATAACCATTACTTCGACGTTGCAATCGTGGACGTTGTTGTTGTTGCATCATCATTCGGCCACCCCCACCACCACCGCCAAATCGTTGACGTCTAAAACCACTATAGAAACCACGTCGTGGCGCATAACCGCGAGTTCTAAAACCAACACCTCTTTCGCCTCTTGATTGTTGTCGTTTTCGTGATGGTGGTGTAGACGATACCGTGATTTGTACTGGTTCGGGAAGATTTTTAAATCGATGTAAATAACGTGCATAGCTAAATGTACCGGGTCCATTGCGATGAAACCAATTGATTAAACCTGATAATCATATACAACAATATTTAAAGATTTGATTCGTAACTTGTACACACACTTACGTTGTATTTTTCGAAAATGAAAATCACGACTATCCATATAGCCAATCATATAACCTTCTTCAACAGGTGTAAATTGTGGTGGTTGTTGATTGGTACCAACTTGTGCAAATGGTCGATGCCAAAATTCGTGTTGTACACGTGGTTTAACCGGTGGTTTTGTACGCCAACCAGGTCCCCGTATTACATTATTACTACTGCTTCCAACACCAGTTGGTGTTACAGGACGAGGTCTATTACGATTATTACTGGGAGTACCACCATGTCTCGATGATTGATGTTGTTTAGACGACATGGAATTATTATTACTTGATGATGGTGATGATGAGGAGGACATGAGAGAATTCTTTCTTCAAATTAGAAATAATAAAGTTCAATAAATCAAAAAGAACAAATAAAAAAAAACTTTTTTCGAATGATTCATTGGAAATCGATTTTATATGGTCAAAAATGAAATCAAATCAAACAATCGATCCATTTTTGAACTAAATTCTAATTCATTCGAATTTCCAGCACTCAATTCAAGATTAGAGTTTTGTTTTGATTTGTTTTGCCATGGAAAAAATGCCCAAATTTAATCTGGCCAATGATTCAAATGCGGTCAATTTACTTCAACAGCTTTATGATGAGGAAAAATATCGAAAAGAGTCGTCGCCGATGACGAATGAAAAAGATGGATTTAAAATGATGTTTGAATCTGTTCGCAAACATGCTGTTCAAATTCGAAAACTTGGCAAAAAAATTCAAAAAGAATGTGACTTATATGAACAAAAACATTGTAAACAATCAACCGATGAATCGATGCCGTCTATCGTTGGCAGTTCAGATAACAGATACGATAATAAGTCTGCAATGAATTTTCATTTGAATAAAAAATGCCATCTAATTCAAAGCGAACAATTTGGTAGACATTTCATAGCGAATGATTCAATTTTACCAGGAGAAATTCTTCTTAAAGAACGACCAATTTTGTTTACATTCTATGAAGACCATAGAAAAACCTATTGTCATTACTGTCACTGTTCATTGAATGTGAATCACAACAATAATAGTGAACAACAACAATGGCCATGTGAAAAATGTGATGAAATCTATTATTGTTCATCGAATTGTCGACAGCTGGGTTGGCGTCAATATCATAGTTTTGAATGTGGTATCTATGGATTAATTGCCGGTCCTGGTGATATATTCTCATTCGGTAATGTTTACAGATATTATGCAATTTTTGGTCATCAATTGATCGATGAATGTAAACAAAATGAATATGACAAAGTTTGCAATGATTATATTCATAATCAACGATTAAGATCATTACCACTTTCTGAATGGTCGGATAAAGAACGTTTTCAAGCTTGCAAGTTAATCACATTATTTCTTCATCATCGAAATGAACATGCAACATTACGTGAAGCTTTCGCCATATTCATGTCATGGGTTTTGATACATTTATTTGTTCGTAAACAGATTCTTCAAGCAAACATTCTTGATGACTTGGTAGAATTTAGCCATCGTGCTGAACATCTAGCTAGAGATTTATTGCGAATGCAAACAAACGCTTTCTGTTGGAGTAGTGGTCCAATTGGATTTGATTTAACAAATTCATCATCATCATCATCATCAATTATAAGGCTGACCACACCGAATATGATTGCCAATTGTATACAATCAATTGGATCATTTTTTAATCATAGCTGTACACCGAATGTACTCTGGCGTTTTTCTTCAAAAGGAATACATTTACAAGCAAAACGGTTGATAAAACGTGGTGAACAATTAACCATTTCATATGGAACAGACGCTACAAGACAATCAATCGATAAACGACAAATGCAATTACATTATAATTATTGTTTCTATTGTCAATGTATGGCATGCCGTAATGAGTGTTGCTTTATGAAAAATGTTATTCAATGTTTGGATGATCAATGTTCAGGACCATTAGTGCTAAATAAACACAACGTTTGTATATCTTGTGGTCAACGTCCATCAAATCTATATGAAGCATGTGGATTAATGAAAAAAATTAATGCAATCAGATTACAATTCTTTGGCCTTTTTGATAGTTTGAACAATGAAAATGTACAGAATCCAATTTCTCGTATTGTTTATTATATTCGATATCGATCAAACCGCACGTCATATTTGAAACCTAATCAAACCGAGAAGAAAATCAAACGTCTTGAACAATTATATGAAAAATATCGTCAGATTGCATATCATGGTAGTTATCGTCTACTGTATCTATCAATCATAATGGTTGCCATTTATGAACGTTTTCGAATGCCATATAAAGTATTCGAATTAATTGATACAATCGATATGAATTTGATGGATATTTTTCCCAAATATATTTCCAAAGACAATATCATTTTACTCATTAAATCATTAGAATCTCTTTGTCAATTATTCGAAAAACTTTTACCTCAAATTGATTTTAATGGTCGTTTTCTTCCACTTTCTAAAAACGGTGCTCAAGATTCTGATGAAAATGGTGGATTTATTTTACGTTCGAAATTTGTCTGCCTATTCGAACGTATCAATCAGTTGTTAATGACCATTTTCGATGAAGATATCAGCCAAAATGGTTGGCTATTCCCAAAAACATTTAAACGATTACATCCAGACAATGATGACGACGATACGTATCGACGATTAAGACTATCAGAAGAAGAGGAATATTTTAAATATTTACATCAAAAATGTCAACAGCGAATAATTCATATTCAAAAATGGTTAAACAAATATTAAAAATTTATTAATTCAGTTATCATCTTACAAATATTAGATTAAAACAATTTCAATCAAATCATCATTAGCTTATCTATTTGGAAATGTATTTATCGATTTTTTCATTGATTTCCGGAACTGCTTGAAAAAGATCAGCGACTAAACCTAAATCGGCAACTTGAAATATTGGTGCATCCGGATCTTTGTTGATCGCGACGATTGTTTTCGAATCCTTCATACCGGCTAAATGTTGTATGGCACCGGAAATACCAATGGCAACATATAGTTCAGGTGCAACAATTTTACCGGTTTGGCCAACTTGTAGATCATTAGGTACGAAACCAGCATCAACAGCGGCACGTGAAGCACCAACAGCTGCATTTAATTTATCAGCAAGATCAAATAACATTTTGAAATTTTCACCACTTTTCATGCCACGGCCACCGGCAATCACACGATTAGCTGCAGTTAATTCTGGCCGTTCTGATTTGGTTAGCTCTGATTTAATCCATTTAACATTAGCAGGTGCTGTAGCAGATTCGGCTGCAAAGGCTTCGACAGGACAATCAGCTGAACCGATTGGTGTAGCATCGAATGCTGTACCACGAACAGTAATCAATTTAATTGCATCTAATGCTTTCAATTCCATCAATGCGTTTCCAGCGTAAATTGTTCGTACAAAGGTATCAGGACTTTTAATGCCAATAATTTCCGATATTAATGATACATCAAGTAGAGCGGCTAGTCGAGGTAGAAAATTCTATAAATTTCAACAGAAAAAAATGAAAATCCATCAATTAATGAGAAATCATTCATCAAAAATAACAATAATTTACTTTTCCAACGGAAGAAGCACCTGTCAAGATATGAGAATAATTATTTTTCTTGTGTGCTTCCATCACAACGTTAACCATCACTTCAGGTAGCCATCCTTTTAATGAATCACTTTCGATTGTCAATATTTTCTCAATACCATCAACTGTCTTCAATGCATCAACTGCTGGACCAATTTTCGGTCCAGCTACCATACAGGTAATCGGATTACCTAATTGTTTTGCGGCGGTTATTGTTTTCAATGTTAATGGTGAAAGTGTTTCTTCCGTATGATCGGCGATCAATAATGTACTATTCCAACGAATACCATTACAGCTTAATGGCTGAAAAATTCGAGAACTATTTTAGTTTTCATAATCATTCGATTCTATCGATCATCAAACCTGAATATTTTTGAGCAAATTTGCCGATGATGAATTTGATTTGGCCAATTGGTTGGCTAAAATTACTGAACATCGTTTGATCATCATCTTGGTAATGTTTTTTTTTTAATTTGTAAGTCGAATTGGAACAATATTGTCCTATTCTCTGTCTTTAAAATCAACTTTTTTGTTTATCGTCCAAAAATTCAATCACAAAATATGCCAGAAATTTTTTTTTTTCACAATTTTCAATAACAAATGAACGCTTGTACTCATATTCGAAGACAAAAAAAATTTCCGTAAAAATTTTTTCAATGTTTGGTCGTAATCTTTCTCGGCAAAAAAAACTATTAAACATGTGAATGTTAATCATTTTTTTTTATTTGAATTGGTTTTTGTTAACTTAATCTTTTAAAAAATGTCATTCATAAGATCGATTTTTCGGACGATTCGAATTGGTCCCATTCCTATGGCCACAAATCGTAATGCCATTCGAAATATTCATACAAGTCCGATTGTTTTTGAATCTGATCTAGCTAAATTACGAAAAAAGACCGGTTATGCTTTTGCGCTTTGTCGTAAAGCTTTGGAGCAGAATGGACAAGATGTGATAAAAGCTGAGAAATGGTTAAGAGCTGAAGCTGCTAAACAAGGTTGGGAAAAAGCTGACCGAGTCAAGGTTTGTATGACGAATGCTTCAAAACTTAATCTAAGAAAAAAAATTGCAATAGTCACGTACAACTGGACAAGGTTTAATCGGTATTTATACGGATCCAAATCGATTACAAGCAACAATGGTCGAAATCAAATGTGAAACCGATTTCGTTGCCCGTAATGAACATTTCATTCGACTTGTATCGGAACTAGTTAAAAAGATGAACAATTATACAACGAATCTACAAGCTAGTCAACAACAACAATCGAATGGTGTCGTTGAAAAAATCTGGATAACAGATGAAGAACGATTAAAAGAGATTGGTGATCATTTAGTGGTGGAAATGATACAAAAATTGGGGGAAAATATTCGATTTGTACGTGGATGTTTGATGAGGATTTCTAATGGTAGATCCACTGCGATTCGATTATTACCATATGCACATGCGGTTGCTGGTAAAATTGAATCAAACGATCCAGATATTGTTTTGGGAAAATATGGAACCATAGTGGCTGTTACACAATCACCAGAATCGAATCCTCTAATGAATGAAGATGAAGAAATGGACACTACACAAGTGTCAAAAAATATCGATGAACTTGGCTCACGTCTTGGACAACATATTATTGGATTATCACCTAAAATAGTTGCACCATTGTCGACCGAAAATCAAAAACAATCTCTCGAAGAACAAGTGACCGGTGATGAAGAGCCTGAAGCGTTGCTGAAGCAGAAATTCATCTTCAACGAAGATATTACCGTTGAACAATTTCTAAATAATTCTGGTGCAAGTGTATTGGATTTCGTTCGAATCGAATGTGGTGAAGAACAGTGAAAATGTTTTGACAAAAAAAAAAATGTTAATTAGAATTATCATCAATCAAGTTATTTTAATTCTTTTGTAAAATAAAGCCAATGTTTGCAAAATGTTCGAAATGAAATTAAAATCATTATTATGAATCTTCTGAATCAAGATTAATATTGCTACCGAATTTGGCATATAATTTTGATTTGATTGAATTCATTTCCTCTTTCATCGGTGCCAATTGATCATCCAGGTCTTTCATCTTTTTTTTAATTTCAGCTTTACGTTGGTCGATAAGACGTTCGCATTCAGTTTTGCTTACGGCCATGAATGACGTACCGACAACAAATTGAATATTAGAACTTGGTTTAATTGATTGTTGATCCTGCTTTGTGCCGGAATTCGTATCATCGCCAAAATCTTCATCATCACCAAAATCATCTTGTAACATCAATTCATTTTCAGCTTCTTCTAAATTCTCCTCCTGCCGTTTTAATTCCCCATATTTATTCTGTAATTCATCAGATTTTAGATTTAATCTCGCAAAACGATTAATCATCTGTTGATCTTCAGCTGTAACATCAATCTGTTGTTTAGTTTCGGATGCGGCTGGTGAAAGGATCATTTTTTTTATCAAGTGAAACAAAGTTACTTTGAAAATAGAAAAAAAATCAAAACGAATCAAATAATGCTTGAGCATGCAAGTCAATAATTATTTACAATGTGATTCTAAAATTGCGATACAATCGATTATTCAACGATACATACATCAAGTGTTTTGTTTGTGTTTGATGTCGTCTTCGTCGTTGTTATTGATCTTGTTTTGATAATTGAAACGTTTTTATCATTTACAATCCATTGTGTGGAAAATCCACCACGGACATTATCGTTTTCATCATAATCTTAAATAATTATCGGCTATAAATGTTTGGTTTTTTCTAAATGGCCAATTTTCCAATCTACTACGACAATGATAACAATAACATTGGTGACACTTGATTGATCATCGATTATTGTACTTATTAAGACATTAATTATAATTATCAATTTTACGATCTTCCAAATTTGTCGCAAAATTCACAATGAAAACTTCAACATCGAATACAGCAATAGATGTTGTAGCTACATCATCTGATCAAATTGATCATGTTAAATCCATTATAAATCAATCATCCATGGATTTACAACAACAAGAACAATTGAATCGTTCGTCATTCAATCTTTTTAAACATCGTAATCGATTAAAATCGTTCAGCCATATTCATAGCCATTGTTTTCATTGTATACGGCCACTAAAATGTATTCGAATGCCGGTTTCATTCAATGAAGCTTATCAGCTATCGATGGAGGAAAAATATTCAATGATTTTGGATGTGGATTACTATTGTGATGATGATGATAATCGAATCAAGGATCATCATCGACAACAACAACGATTACAACAATTATCGAATGGTGGTTATGATAGAAATGAAGATGAAAATAATGCCATCGAATTCTGTCCAGTTGTTCGATGTACAAATCGCCAATGTGGAATGGTAATGCATTATTGTAAAATGAAAGAACATTTTCTTCTTTGCCATTATCAAATGGTTCCGTGTATAAATAGCCATTATGGATGTCCATATACAGTACTACGT
This sequence comes from Dermatophagoides farinae, assembly GCF_024713945.1. Classification (NCBI taxonomy): domain Eukaryota; kingdom Metazoa; phylum Arthropoda; class Arachnida; order Sarcoptiformes; family Pyroglyphidae; genus Dermatophagoides; species Dermatophagoides farinae. Next base: position 3,774,610 of record NC_134680.1, on the reverse strand, counting down.
GGTCAGATGTCACAACATCTTGTGGATCAATGTCCGGCCAATGTTGTACATTGTTCGGCTGAATGGAATCGAATGCCTCTGTATTCCAGTGAAAAAAGTCCAACAACCCAGTCATTTTGTTCACCACATTCTTTGAATATTCATAATTTAGACGTAGCATTAGCATTACGTGATCAACGTATGCTCAAACAATTATGGTCAGCATCCAGACAAATGAAACGAATTATGCGTGGTCGTCTTTCCACACATCCGGCTGTTCCTATCAAGGTATCTGTCTTGCTAATTTTTATTTTTTATTCTAAATCTAAATCTGAATTTTATTTCGTCATCTAAATTTCAGCCTTATATTGGTATTCGAACATTTCGTGAATTTCGTTCTACAACCAACAACAATGCACAGAATTCGACTACAACAAACAATATCATTATAACCACAACCACCGATGATCCATCGATAAACAACATTAGTAATAATAATAATAATAGCAATCAATTATCTTATTATTGTGATAATAATATTGAAGAGGAAAAGTATCTAAATTATGCTGCCAAATTGGTTGAACATGCCTATAAAGAATCATTGGTAGAAATATTACGACAAACGGCTCAATATTATCGCCGAATCTATATGGAAAGTTCACATGATTATCGACAACAGCAAGAACAATCGAGAAAGAAATCAAATTCAATTTGTAGTCATCAGATGTTTTCCAAATGCAATTCAAATCAAATTAAAGGGAATAATAACATTAATGATGATGAAAGTAACCACCCCACTACAAGCACTAATAGCCCACAATTATTATCACCAACATTGGCCATTCAACAATCGTATCCAAGTTCATCATCCATCAATTTACCCATAATAACAGATGCAGATAAACAATTTATGGCCGAAATGATTAAAATGAAAGCGGAAAAAGAACAATCCAAAACAGAAAAAGCCCAATCTAAAGAATGTATGAATCAAAGGAAAAAAGTTCAATCTCAACCACCGCCGGTACCACCACCTGTACCAAAATGTAATACATTATCATTGGAGATATCAATTCGTTCGTATGCATTCTATCAACCGAAGCCTCGAGCAATGTATACATTTCGTTGTGGATTAGATTTCCGTAAGGATGAATTAGCCGCTCATTCACGAGATATACATGGTGATATTCATGGCGGTCTAGATGGTTGGATTGAATATCGTTGCCCATTATTTTATAATGGTTGTACATTTGTACATCGACGTCTTTGGCCACGTTTATCACAGAATGAACCACCATATGTTGATCAATGGAATCGACAACAAACAACCATTGTTTACAATGAATCATTAGAAACGTTTGCCTGTTGCTCGATAAACAAAGATCATGATGATGTACGTTCGAATTGCACAACAAATGTTTCATTGGATCGTTGTGATGACGATGATCTATTGATGAATGATGATAATAGACGAAATGAATTATTATTCAATCATCAACAACCATCATCAACATCATCCATTTCATTAGAATCATCATCATTTGATGATGATAATAATCATCATCCATTTATTTCGGCAAGAAAAAGTAGAGCAAATGCTGCTGCTACTAGTGGTGATAGTATCAATTCAACATCACATTCATCATCATCATATTCATTATTATATTCGAATAATAATTCATCCGTTCCATTATTATTAATGTCCGGTAAAAGTGGAATTAATGGCGGTATTGCTGTTACAACGACGACGACAACGACAACAACATCAACAACAACAGCCAATACTTCATCATCATGTACATCATCACGAAAATCCTCGGATAGCAATATTTTATATTTCTCATTGAATAATCTACCAGTTGAAGTATGAAGTTTTTGCCTTTGTTTTTTGAATTTATAATATTTTTTTGTTGTTGTTGTTGATAGTTGTTACAAAATATTTGCAAATATTTGGATGGATTCTCATTGAATAATCTGTCATTCGTGTCGAAACGTATGCGAATGGTTGTACAATCGTTTGTGAAGAAAAAAGGTTATGTCGTACTACAATGGAAACGTTTCGAAATGGAAAAGGGTAAATTTCAATGGCGTGTCGTTTATAAGGTAAGATTTGATAAATCTGCAGTTATTACATTTTAATTCTAAAATTTTTCCGTTAAACCAAACAGAAATGGCTATTCAGCACGGCAATGCAACCGATACGTAGTTGGCGTCTGGATTCCGATAATGTTATGGCTCATCATTTACAAGTTTGTCCATTCTATGAACGCAATATACGTACAGAACCATTTCGAATTTGTGAATTTGATCCATCCGTTCTTCCTATCAATTCTTCCGCTGTTTTAGATAATAATAATGGTGCTAATGGAATAAAAGAATCACCAAGAAGAAAACGAATTGGCTGCAATCATAAAGTGACAATGATGAAATAATGATGATGAATTTTCGTTTTTTCTTTTGGTTTTCTGTTCAGTCATTGTTCATGTGATGGGCAAATTTTTTTTCAATGCAAAATATAATTGTACTTTAGAATTATTCGCAATGTGCTCTTCATCATTTATTCTGATGTGATATGAAAATATTTTGAATTCTTAAATTCGGTTCATTTTAAGCTTTTTTGGTAACTTGTTTTTTTCTTTGTTTATAAAGGGAAAAAATTCCTAGGATTAATTTGTTTGTCTGATTGATTGATTGATTGATTTTACAAACGGTGAAGAAGAGAAAATTGATTTTCATTTTGTTTTTTTTAGCAAATTTATTGATTGATTATTGTAATAAATGTTTTTTGATTTTTTCCATTATTCGAATTATAAACAGATTTATATAAAAAAAGAGTGTATCAAGGATATGATTATTGTATTTTTAAAGATTTTTGTTGATTTTGAGCGTCCACAAAATCAATAATAATGATGATGACGTTTATGGATTAACAACATGGATGGCTTGCCATACACATGCCACAACAAATGGCACACATTGCACATAGACAACAATCGGCTGGTGTACATACGGGTTCTTCAACAACAACTACCGGTCTTGATGGCTGTTGTGTAACGATAATTGGATTAAAACCGGCAGCAGGTGGTTGATGATTACCATGTGTTGTTTCATATGGTGGTGGTGGTCCAACAGCATAGCTTGTACCCGGATAAAATGGTGATGAATTTGTTGCATAATATTGTTGATGTGACGGAAACATTGTTGAACTTTTTCCTCTTGAAAAAAAGTATATGGGAAATATCAAAACAAATATCAAACACAGACACCAACTGTAAATAGGTTATGAATGAAATTGAGAAGATGAATCTATAGAATAGAAACCAAAATACATCCAACAATCACAGATGCAATACAAATTATGACTTATCGAAATCAGTATTTGAGAATGAGTGTGTGTGCGTTTGAATTAATTGAAGAAAGACATTGAATCTTTTTGATACTTTGGCAGATGATGATGACAATGACAAATGTTGGGTTGTGTAAATTTTTTTTTCTGTTTTTCTATATATATAAAAATAAAATCTGAATCACAAACATGTATGATGATGATCATCGCCGTAATAACAAATAGTCAAAATTCTGCGACAGAAAAATTAAAAATTCGATTTTAGGAAATTATCAATGGAAAAATTCATAAATGACGTTGTCAGAAAAATTGATTTGTTTATTTCTGATATATTAATTTAAATAATATAATATATAATATATATAAAAAACAACCACTTATAATTCAACAAAAATTTAGCTGCATTTTATTATTATTGTTACATCAAGTATATGCTTGTGTGTGTGTGTGTGTGTGCGTGCGTGCCAATGACGGAAATAATTGTTTTGTTTGATAATTTGAAATTCATTAAAAATAAGATCAATTGGTCGATCAATTTTTGAGAAAGATCAAGCAATCAATGAAAAAGGAGCAAAATTTGGATCAACTACTCACACACACACACACACACACAAAGCGAATGAAAAAAAAGAAAGCAAAGGAAAAGAATTAAATTATTCGGGCAAATATAATAAACATTTTTTTTGTTTTGTTTTACGGAACCTTACAATGGAAATTTTAAAAAAAAAATATAAACTAAAATCAAGTTAAATATTTTCAATGTGATGATGACACAGACAACATATATTTTATTATTATAGCGACCAATATGTTTTTGATTTGATTTGAATCCATGGAAATGCGTATTCGTTTCTTTTGTGTGATGATTCAGAAAAATGTTTTTAAAAAAAGGCATTTGATCAATTTATTTTATGAATTGTGGAAGCCGCCATAGATATATATATATTGTTTCATTTGTTGTTGTGATGGATTTTTCTATTTTCATTGATTGGATGTTGTAAAAAAAGAAAATAATGGATCATATGATAGTTGTTGATGTGTTTTTGTTTATTTGTTTGATATAATAAATTCATCATCATTGGAAAAAATTCGAACAGCTTCAAATCGTCCAATCATTAAATTTCACTTTTTACCTAAATATTTTTCAAAATACAAGAAAAAGAGAAAAAAAATCACCATCAGATAAGAAAATTTGCAAAGTGAAAAAAGATTCAAATAAATAAACAATAGATATTTAGATGAAAAAAATTGTTTTAATTTTCTGAAAAAAGTAACGCACACACACACACAAATTGGGTGGATGGGGAAAAAAATGTTAGTCATATCTATTCGAGTGATATAAAGCTATAAATCTTTTTCAAGTTTTAAATGCTGCTTCAGATAGAAATTTGAAAAAAAAATCTTTTAGTTTGTTGTTTGAATAAGAATGAGATGGTGGTGTGGTGGTGGTGTGATAAAGTTAACGTTTCTTTCTACTCTCTCTTTCTCTGTCTATGACACCAATCAGTGTTTATTATTGTGTATTACATTCCGGAGGAACCTCTTTGTTATCTTTAACATTATGACCTTTATGTTGTCTATTAGAATGTCTAACATGATGACCATTTTGCGCACCTTTAGCTTTTAGTGATTTTTTATTCTGTTTATGGCTGCTCGATTTAGGTTTAACGCCATCATCACCTTCAAGATCTTCATCATCATCATCTTCTTCTTCATCATCATCATCATCTTCATCGAAATCTGATTCGTCAAAATCGCCATCGAAATCTGCATCATCGAAATCATCATATTCATCTTCGATACCTTCACCAGTATAATAGATAATTCCTCTAGGTACAACATTCAATCGAAACGTTTCACCAATATCAAAATCGCTTGCCAATAACTCTTTGGTGTCATTATCAGCGTCTTCAATTTTTTCTATCGTACAAAATAATAAACAATTTTAAAAGAAGAAATGAAATATTACAAAAAACAAAATAAAAAACAGAAACGAACCTTCTGGTGGTTGGAAAAAATTGAAAAATGAATCACATTTTTCCACCTTTTCAATCGTTTTTACTTGATTACTGCTACGATGTTTCATCTTTTTCGCGACTTTTTTCTCGGTCAAATTCATTTGTGGTGATTTCCAGTCGATTTTACAACCTTTACAACGATTAACATAAAGCGAATCGTAATTCAACGGATCTTCTGGATCAAAAGTATCAGCAAAATAATATTCTTTTGTGAGAACTTTATTACTAAAGTATTTATTCTCAGAAAACTCAAATTCCAAACGATATCCCTTTTTTTTATCGACCAAAAAAAATAATTATAATACACATAAAGCAAAAGAAAATATTCTTACCATTGGATTATCGAGTAATACACAACGAATATCTGTAATCAATGATATGGCTTCCTGATCATGTGGCTGCACCATATCACTTAATATATCAAGATTAGAAAATATGGTTGACCAAAATTTCGGTATTCCTTTCTCATTGGTTTCAACAACCGGCTCCTCAGGATCAGCATATTGATATTTGCATTCATCATCGGTGGGTATATAATCACCAGCCACAATCATTCGTCGTTTATCGTCAAATTCTTTGAGACGTTGTTGATATTCAAGTTCAGTTTGGAATATTTTTTTATGCATTTCAATCTCCAATGAAATACGGTCCAATGTGATTTTTTTTAATGCCAATACCAATCGTGTGTTTGGTGGTGCCTGTGCCATTACTTCAGCATCTTGACCGCTGTGTATTTTAGAGAAAATATTAATATAATATTCAACATAAACAAAAACAAGGATGAAAACAATAATATTACCTTGCATCTAATTGGACGTTTTTTTCCATTTTAAGATTCTTTTTATTATTTATATATATGTTGCCGATAATGATTCAATCAACAACGGATACAACGGTCGTAGAGGAATGATTAAAAATGAGTATGATTCCGTATGATTTCGAGCAACAACAATGAACAAATATAAAATTAGAACTAAAAATAACTAAACAAAGAGAAAATTAGTTATTGAATTTATAAATGCCACCAAAAAGAAAACACGTGGAGTTGGTGTGGTGACGATGTGGCTTAGCTCTTTACTTATAGATTATATATATCGTCTCTTAAAAATAATCATCATCGATGACGACATATTTCTCATCATCACCAATATATTAATCATGATACTAACCGGAAACGAAATGGTTTCAATTTTTGTTTTTTACTCTTCAATTCAATGAAATTCGGTCGTCAACACAAACTAAAATGAAAGGATGAATATAACGCGTGGTCTCTATGCGTTTTTATCCCTGGTAAAATGTTAAAATGTGAATCAAATGTAATAGAAAATAGGCAACGAAAAAAACGCTTATTCTTTTTCAAAGGTAGTAGCACTAACTGATTGAGGAATTAGTAAAGGGTAGTAGTAAAAGAATCAACGAATATTGTAACCAATTTTTCTGATTGATTGGATTAGCAAAAACATTTATGGGTGTTATACACACACACACACACACACACACAGATGAGACGCGAAAACACACATTAATTGCTAGCAGCATTAAACAATGATGAAATTATTATTTGGTTAAATATTATTTTTGACACGACACGTTCAAAAAGTACGTGACGTATTTATATGGTCAATTTTTTTTATCTATAGAAAAAATGGATAAATCATTAGGATTTGAAATGGATATCAAATTGGACAATTCCAAGTGAAAGAAAATTCCAGAACAAAAGTAAATGAAAAAATAGGACATTTCTAACAAAGTTTAGAATTCTGGATACATGAATAAATTGAATTTAAACCCATTCTGAATTTTTTTTTCATTAATCTCTCCCCACCCGTGAGAATCAACATAGATCCATTTCATCATAATTATTAATAGGAATTTAACAAAAATTAAGCAGCAGAATGAAATGAGTGGAACAATATGAAAAGGAAAAAAAACGGGATCATCAAACACCGATATATCACACACAATGTATTGCTATTTAACAATAACAATAAACAACAAAAAAACAAAACAAGGAAAAAAATTGTTACCAACCTGATCGAAAATTTACTTTTGTTGTTGTTATGATGATGATCTATAGAAGCAGAATTTTCAATTCATACAACATACACTAAATGACACAGAAAACGGACAATGTTTATAGTGGACAGTAATTATTTATACGTTTCGAACAATTGAAAAAGTTATGACGACAAAATTTAAAAGTTTTGTTCGAAATACACACGCACACACACACACATCACAGATCAAAAAAAAAAAAACTGAAATGAAATTGAATTACAAAAATTCGATCAAAAATAAATGTGGAATGGTTGGAGAAAAATTTGAAGAAAAAAATCATTAAGTGATTGATCAATAATCATTGTATTCAGTGATACGACCTGATTAATCATATTATTATTGTTGTTGTGATTGACTTTGATGTGTATTTTTTATTTCTTTTTTTTCATTCAAGTTCAATTTGTCATTCGTCATGTTGTCGATCAATTTGAAAATTGATCTCCACTCCCTCATCATTCGAATTGTTTTCGCTTTGTCTTTAGGTTCGTGGATTTTGTCAACTCATCATTTGATTATGTTTCAATGTCGGTTGATTAAGAAAAATTGATTAATAATTGATTAATTCGAATTCGATAATTTAATTTGATTAATAATTCATTACAGGGTTTACTGTATTTTTAATCACACTATTGATTTAACAAATATAAAATTTTTATTTTCTTTCGGTTCACAAACACACCGGTCTTCAACGCTCTGTTTTTTTCAATCATTACAACAACAAGCAGCACAACAGAATGCACATAATGCAAATAGACAACATTCGGATGTGGAAACTCCACCACCACCACCACCTCTATTATTTTGATTATCATGTACAACAACAACCTGTGGTTGTGGTTGATAATATTGTGGTTGCTGTTGAAATACTGGTTGACCCGGTGGCGGTGGTGGTCCCATTTGTTGACCATAAGGTGGTCCACCAGGTGTAAATCCAGGAGGGGGTGGAGGTGGCTGTTGATAAGAACCATAACCAGGTGGTGGCGGTCCTTGTGGATAAAATTGTTGATCTAAACAATGTGGTGAAAAAATTATCGAATAAAATTTTGTATTTATTCATGATAAATTCAAACTTACTTGACATTTTCAATTGGAATTTTCTCGAATTTTGACAAAGAAAAGTTTCTGTAATTTTAATGCCTTTATATTCAGAATGGATGGAATATATAGATTTATTGTTTAATATAATAAATTTAATTCAATTAATGATTAAATGAAAAAAATTCGAGATTAATCATTACTCAATATTACTCACACCCAAAATGGTTTAGGTTTATATTTCAATTTCAATCACATTTATGTTTCTTTCTATCGATAATTACATTATTATCATCATCATCATCATCATCATAGACATATATTATGATATCCAAAACGTCAACGTCGCCATCGTTTTCAATATAGGATACGATTGTCATAGTTGCAACTAATGTTTTTAATGGCATCATAATATATTTGCATCACTTGATCACAACAAAAACATAAAGAAAACAGTTTTTCATACATTATTTGTCGTCATAGTAATTTTCTTACTGCCGTGTCTACAATTATTATCATTTGATTGATCAATCAAATGATAATTGGCCATGTACTGGTTCCGTTGTTTTGTTGTTGCTGTTGTTGTTGCCGCTGCTGCTGTTTGAATAACGCCTTTTTTTTGTTTTAAATTTTTGTTTATTTCCAATTTTTTTCTGCTTTTTGATATCATATCTTATGAGTGAATTTGATTGTTAAATAACAATTGCATATAAATCAGGCAACCAAAATAAAATTTTTATTAATTTGATTTGATATGGATTATAAATAGAATGAAAAAAAAATTTCATTAGAAAATAGCAATTTATTTTAATAAAAAAAAAACAAAACAAAAAACACACCAAATATAATCCAAATAAAAAAATTCGAATATTCAAAATACGCGCTTGAAACAAAATCATCATTGTCAGTCTGTCTGGTGAAATATTTCAACACAAGTGGTTGGATCTAAATAGTTTCTATCTAAAATGTTTTCTCTTCAAATTCTCTTTCATCAACATAAACACAGGTGAATTTTGAATGAATCATCGATGATAATATATATTGTCCTTGATGATTTGTTGCACTTAGCACGTACCTACCATCATTGTGCATCAACTACCTTTACATGCCGCTATTAAGAAAAAAAATTGTACGAATACGACAGGATTGGCCATCGAAAAGAAAAATTTTTTTTTCCACATTATCTTTTCAAGGATTTTCATATTCTGGCGCCATAATAAACATGATGATGATCAATGCAAACAATTGCAATCCATTGATCATATATTGAACTGTTTGATGTGCATATTTTTCTGTTGGCTGTAAATGTAAAAGTATCTAATCACCAGGAAACCAGCAAAAAAAAATCAGGCAAAATAAATCAAAGTGCATTGGCATGTGACCATATAATTTTCTCTTCCCTACATATCTGTTTTCTTCGAATAATAATTGGTTAGTTTGATGATTAATTGAAAGTTTCTATTAAATTTTTTTTTGTTTTTCTAAATTGAAAACTAAAAAAGAAAGCTAAATGTCTTTCCTTTGCACATCATCATCGACTGATCAATCATCATCATCATCATCATCAACATCTTTAAATCCGAATTGTAATCATCAACAATTGGACCCTGTTAATTTTCATTCAACTACATCATCATTGGCCACATCACCGGTCATTGAATCATGTTTAATTGTTGGCGGTTATCATCATATGAGTGGTGATAATCAATCATGCTTATCACTATCGAATGATGAAAAAGTACATAATAATCATAACAATAACAATTATGATGATAATAATAATGACATTATTATTACTGCTACAACATCATCATTATTGATGGAAGATGAAAATGATTATGATGATGATGAAAGTATGGGTATTTTATCGAAAAAACATCCGAATTTAGTTCATCGTCGTTTAACCGATCCAGAACATTCGAGTATAATCAAAATGAGTGATGATAACAATCATCCACGATCATGGACGGTTAAATTGCAAAAAATGCATTCGTCCGATATGGATAATAATTTGAAATCACCGACACCAACATCACATAATAAAGACAAAATGAACAAAACGACCACCAATGTCAAACAACCAGAAACAATGGAAAAAGTAACGAACAATAATAATAAATGTATTGTAAATGCCGATAATTTTACCTATGTATCAATGGAACATGCGAATTCTTCTTTCCCGGTATTTCGTGAACTATGGCAACGCCGACAAGTTTGTGATGTTGTCATCAAAATTGATGGTCATCGTTTTGTTGCTCATCGTATTGTTTTATGTGCAACCATACCTTATTTCTATGCAATGTTTACGAATGATCTAGCCGAACGTAATCAAATGGAAATTGAAATTAAATCCAATGATGATGGTGATGATGGTCTCTCATTGGATGGTGAAGCATTCGAATCGTTACTCAATTATGCTTACGCCGGTACGATTGCAATCAATTCAAAAAATGTACAGTCCATATTGATTGGTGCATCATTCTTGGGTCTGGAAAATGTTCAACATGCATGTTCGGATTATCTTAAAATCCGTTTGAATGTTGGAAATGTATTACAAATTAAAACATTTGCTTTCGCACTTGGTTGCCATACACTTGTGCAGGCATCCAAACGTTATATTCATCGAAATTTCGAACAAATTGCACAAAGTGATGATTTCCTTCAACTCGATTCAGCTGAAATGATTGATATTATCAGTAGTGATGAATTGAATGTATCAAATGAAAAAATTGTATTCGAAGCTGTTATGCGATGGACGTCACATGACGAAAAAATGCGACAACAAAATCTTGCTGATCTAATGCGACAAGTTCGTCTTCCATTATTATATCCCGAATATTTGACCGATGTGGTACTTGGAAATAAACTAGTCAGACAATCATTGGAATGTCGTGATCTGATTGATGAAGCAAAAGATTTTCATCTATTACCGGCACGTCGTGAATCAATAGCACGTGAACGTACCCGACCACGTTCCGGTCATCATGTACAAGGTTCGATTTATGCTGTTGGTGGCCTAACAAAAACTGGTGATTCAATGTCAACCGTCGAGGTTTATGATCCACAAACAAAACGTTGGCGTATGGCCGAAGCAATGAGTATGATGCGTTCACGTGTTGGTGTTGCCGTTATGGAACGAAAATTATATGCAATTGGTGGCTATAATGGTTTTGATCGTCTAAATACAGTTGAAGTTTATGATTCAAAAGTAAAACAATGGAAACGTGTTAAATCAATGCATTATCGTCGTTCGGCTGTTGGTGCCGCTGCACTAAGTGATGAACTTTATGTTTGTGGTGGATATGATGGTTCAATATCATTGAATGTTGTCGAACGATATTCATCCACCACGAATGAATGGACCGAGGTGACACCTATGAATATTAAACGTTCGGCTGCTGGTGTGGTAAGTTATTTTAATCACGGTTATCATCATAATCATTCAATTTAAAATATTTCCATTTTTTCTTTGTAGGTATCACTGGATGGCTATATTTATGCACTTGGTGGACATGATGGTCTGATGATATTCAATTCGGTTGAACGATATGATCCACGTACTAAACAATGGGAATTTGTTGAATCCATGCTAAGTCGTCGTTGTCGTGTGGGTTGTTGTTGTTTCGGGGGAAAAATCTATGTTTGTGGTGGATATGATGGTTGTACATTTCTACAAACAGCTGAGGTTTTTGATCCACAAACTGGTAAATGGTCACAGATATCAAAAATGCGTGCCACACGTTCAAGAGTTGCATTAGTAGCTAATTGTAGCCGTTTATTTGCCATTGGTGGCTATGATGGTGTATCGAATCTATCATCGGTTGAAGCATATGACATAGAAAAAGATTCCTGGGAAATGGTTGCATCAATGGTTGCACATGAAGGTGGTGTTGGTGTTGGAGTTATTCCCGATAATTTTTAAGAAAATTAATCATTCTATATATATATTTGTCTATAGACAACAATAACAACAATTTCATATATTCTATATAATAATGTATATCATTTGTAAGTGTAATTATTTAGAAATTAGTGCATATTTCCAATTCATTGCAATGTCACAACATTCATCATAACATTAATAAAAAAAAAATTGATTGAATATATCTGTTGTAATATAATTTATTAATCGGGTAACATTTCATCGATATTGGCATCCAACAGAAAATCTTCATCATCAAGATCACCACCACCACCAACACCTCGACCCATGCCAGCACGTCCATGTGATGATTTGAGATTACGATCCCGCCAAGATGTTGTTGGTCGTTCCATATTGGTCGTATCGAATTGTTCAACCACCTGATCAACGATGGCACTAATTGAACCTGTTGATGATTTAGATGAACCACCATTCACCACATCAGCATTATTATTGTTTGTTGCAATCAACAATCGTGGACTTGATTTTGTCGGTGTAATCGATTTGGTCATATAACCACTACTGCCACTTCCATTTGATGATGTTGTTGCAGCTGATCCTTCCCGTGAACTCGATCCACCACCCCCACTTAGATTACGATTACTATAAGTAGCGGCAGTTGCCGTTTGTCGACCAGCAGCTGTCGATGCTCGTGATGCACTACGACTGGAAGTTAATTTTTGTTCTTCACGTAATTCACGCGTTTTCTCCAAACGTCGTAAGCGATCCGAATATTGTTCAACTAATTGCCCATATGATCCATTCGGTTCATTTGATTCTAATTCCGAACAAAGACGAATCAAAAATTTTAAACAATCAATATTTTCCGGAAAATGTTGATGAATCGATTGATAGGTAGATAGAGCTTGTGGATAATTTCCCGATCGGCGATATGATGCAGCTATCATTAGTTGCCATTTAATTTGACTTGGTCTGTTTGAATGATAGTTTTCCAATATCAATTTAAAAGTTTTCCACACATGAAAATTCAATGTACTCACTGTATAATGGCCAATTGTTCCAGGAATTTGATGGTTTGATCATACATTTTCATTTCAATATAATAAGCTGCTAAACGTTCAATGGTCGGTATATGTGATGGTAGATAACGATATGATTCGAGTAGATAATGCAATGATTGTTTACGATCATTCTCATCTGAAGCCATGTCGGCCATTTTAATCAAAAGGCCAACATCAGTAGGCACAAGTTGTAAAACTTTTTGAAAAAAATCTCTTGCCTGGTCTTGATTACCCATTGATTCGTAACTAAATGAAAGCAAACGAAAATCATTAGATTTCTTAGTTAAATGTATAGAATCACTTACATTAATCCAATTTGATACATTAGATCCACTTCGATTGTATTGGTTATTTTCTGATTCAACATATTGGGTCGATTTTTCGGTATACGAATCACTGTACGTAGACGATAAAGTGCGTCCAAAGCACGATCATAATTACCAAGTTTACGTTCAGCTAATGCAAGATTAAAATATGCTTCCAATATGGTGGAATTATTTGCTATCACTTCTTGATAATGTTCGATTGCACGTTGAAAATCACCTTGTCGATAGAATATATTGCCTTTGTTTAGTACGGCACCTAAACAATAACGATCGATTGCAATCGCTTCATCTGCATAACGTCCGGCCGATTCATAATCACGTTGTAGTAAATATAAAAATGATAAATTTGTAGCTGCCGTTGCCGTCACTCTTGCCGTAGCCGATGACATTCGTGCTACCGAAGATGAAGAGGTTGCCGATGACGATATTGTTGATATCATATTTAACCGGTTGGATGGATCATTAGCGCTAGCCGTACGTGATGCTGTAAGTAATCGATCTTTTGATTCGAATGATTTTAATGTAGAAATCGCTAGATCAAATTCACGTGATCGTAATTGTTTAGTAGCTTTATACAATTCAAGTTCATCGGCTAAATGGACAAAATTTAGTCCAGAATTGAAACCAAACGATGTGGTTGATGTGATTGAAGCCATACGACGTATCTGTTCCAAACACCAATCATAACCGGATGTTATAGTTGTTGTTGTTGTTGTCGATAGCTCACCATTCGTCAATTGAATTCGGTTGAATGAATCGATAGGCATAACCATCAATCCATTTGGACCAGTAGGACCATGATCGACTTGGATGAATGGTGAAATCAGTTTGGCCGCAGTCAGTATGCACCATTCAACATGACGAATACTTTCCTTTTCATATTGACGTAAACGATCATTACGTATTGCTTCGATTAATAGATTATTGAAATGATCTTGTTCATCACGAATCAATAATATTGGAGATGTTGGCCGCTGATTAATCGATGATGATGCGGATGTTCGATTATCGATTGTTTCGGTAATCTCAGTCGAACCAACTTGACCAACACCACCACCGCCACCGCCACCAGCAAATATGATACCGCCATTTGTTAGTATTTCGTGATGGCCATAACGTTCTTCAAATTGATCTTCAACTTTAACCTGAAGTAATTTATTGAAATAATATTTCATTTTATCACCATCACCAAGTGCATAATAGGCAACGATCAGATGAAAAACGGTTTCCGCATCATTCCAATCACCACGTTCGGCCAAAATAAATTCGAATGCTGCAATTGCATCGGCATATTGTGTCAATCGTACGAATGCTAAGCCAATATTTGCCATTAATTTTAATCGTAATTCATTCTGTATCTGTGGAATCTGATCCAATGCCATCCGGAAAAATTTTATCGCTTTTGGATATTGTCGTTGACGGAAATAAATTTCACCAATATTCATTCGAAATCTTCCGGTATTAGTGAATGATCGATTCTTCAACAGTGCATGATATGTATTGATTGCTTCGGACCACATTTGAGCATCAGAATATCGTTCGGCTAGATTGAACATTGTTGCCAATGTTAGATCTGAATTTGGTCCATATGTTTCCATCAGACCGGATTGTTCTTTCAAACGATTCAGCGATCTGAAACAAATGAAATTAATTTGAGTATTAATATGAGTATAGTCAAATAAAATATCGAAATTACCGTTCTTTGGCTACACAATCTTTGGCCAAATCTAATGCTTGGCCAAAATCTTGTCTTCGTTGAGCTGCTGCTTGTACACTTTCATCCAACAAAAGCATTATCTGTTTTTCCAGCTGTTTAATCTTCCATTCTGGTGTTGATTCATCCTGCAGATGAAATACCGATTTTGATCCATTACCAATAGTCGAATTTTGTCCTGCTGATGAGCCATTAGCCAGACCAAGTGGATCGAATATACGATTCTGGCTGGATTGTGATGTATAACCGGCACCACGAACTGCTGTTGCTGGACGTCCAGTACCACCAGTACCAATAGCGGTTCGTAATCCACCACCACCACCACCACCAGCCGTACCACGAGATTTAATCAATGAATTTGAATGATTTTGTGAACGGGAAAATGCTGTACGAAAACCACTACGTAATTGTAATGAACGTGATTGTAATTGTCTACCATAACCGCTTTTATTCACTGTTTGACGAAATTCTTCATCATCTTGTAGATTACGAGTATCCAACGCCGGATGAAATTCATTATAACCTTTGTATAGATCTTCATTATCATCACCACCGTGATTGTCATCATCATCATCACCATCATCATCATCGTTGAGCATTATAATTCGTTCACGAGTTGAAGACATTGTTTTGATCATTGTGTTTTATTGGTTTGAGAAACTCCGCTGTAAATGCTATTATTATTTCATATCACAAACACTACAATCTGAAAATTGAAAGAAAGTAGGTAAATATTTCATGTGTTACCATAGTGACCAGGAATTGAAATATTTAACTAAGTGAAAAACAAAACGATCTAATTTTTCGTTCTGTTCATCGTTAATGTGAATATCCTGTTTGACGTGGATTCATTGTTTCCGGTCTGTAAACAGTTGTCAATTTGGTCAGTGGCTCCCAAAAGTCGGAAGCGGGTAGAGTGTTAACTATCCGCCTGCATAGTTTAGTGGCAGAACGTTGGTCTTGTATTTTCCTGTTTGATTGGGTAATTCCAAAGGTTAAATAAGGGGGGAGGAAACCAATAGGAAAACCAAAGGTCGTGAGTTCGATTCTCACTGTAGGCACGACAAAATTTTTGCATATTTCCGGCGTAATCAATTTCTGGTTTGGCGTCTAGAATTCTAAATTTTTATTTTTTCTCATAGTACTGCTGCGGCCATCTATCGGTATTTTTTCTAGGCTATCAAAATTGTCATTTTATAGCATTTTAGACTTTGACCAGACGGAGAACAGGCGCTTCGCGCCTGTCCTGGTCTGGCCCTGCGGGGCTGACTCCTTGACGGTCAATATAACTGGATACCCGCAGGGGTGGCGGCTGCGCCGCCCCCTGCTTGGTATCCAGTCAAAGGTATAAATCCTTGACGGTCAATATAACTGGATACCCGCAGGTGGGGACGGCTGCGCCGCCCCCCCTACTTGGCATCCAGTCAAAGGTGTCAATTTTAACGCTTCGTGCCTGACGGTGGGTTTCTATGCACGGCGTGTTGCTTCCGGTCAGCCATCACTTGTGCATTGCACCTGATTTGAAAAAGTTGCGTACACCGAACAGCATACTTATTATTGCTAATCGATAAGTTGAAGAAATACGATATTTTTGGTATAAATACTGTGGTCGTTGTTGATCTTCCCCTCAATTTCCTAAACAAAAATCTTCAGATTATTAGGACTCTGTTACGAATAAAAACTCAAAAAAAACAAAAAATATCCGATAATATTTGGCAACTAAAACAACAACAATCATAAAATTGTAAAATTACATTGAAAATGAATGAATCAAAGATTATTCCCATAATGGGTTGTTTGTTATTCATTTGTGAAGTGATATTTTGATATTTCATGATTTAAAAATTTATTTTTTAGAATTTATCAATAATTAAATTGTAAATCTGATTAAAAATGAAATTCAAAATTGGAGGTTAACCTCCTATTAGAAAGTGTATTTACCATTCTTTGATGGAGGTTAATATGCAACTTTGCAGTTTAGCCTGCAAAAAACCCCGCAACTTTGCAGTTTAGCCTGCAAAATAACCTGCAAATATGCAGTTTACATTGCAACGAAGCAGCGTAACCTCATAATAAGAAGCGTAGCCTGTGAGCATGGATAGTAACCTGCAAAATTGGAGGGTTTTTAGCACTCAACCTTCCAGTTTACCCTGCTCACTTTTCTCTCTGTGTACGCAAAAAGAAGTAACACAAATACATTTTGGGAGGAGCTTAATTTTTCCCCCAAAAATGGGGTCTACTTGTTTGAGTGAACCGAAAATTCCGAGTCCGCATTCACCGACACACATTTGAACACGCATCATCGTGATTTTCAATAAAAGTGATTTTTCCCAAACCGTTTTTGTTACATATTTTTTTTGGTAAAAAATTGTCCGCCTTCAAAGGTTTGTATGCGTGTGTTTCATAGAAAATTACTGATCATAAATTTATCATCAAATTGTTGATAGTGGTAGTGGAATCAAAATACAAATATTTTCCATATAAAACATATTTAGCATCATATCATTTATGATGCTGTTGATGATGATGAAGTTTCATCATCAATATAATTTTTCATTGTTTTAATTATTTAGTATAGAAAAATTCTGATCGAATGAATCCCATTCGATTAATTAGATTAATAAAATCTCAGGATGTCATTGAATTGTTTATTTTCATGTCTACAACAACAACAATGGCGATTGTTTTTGCAAACAAAATATTCTTATCAATTTGTGTTGACATTTTAGTCATCGACCATGTAAATCGTTGAACGTTGATCATAATCACTGAAAAAAATGCTCCGCCTTTTCTTCCTAGGCAGATTCTGCGCAGTTTATTATAAAAAAAAAATTGATGCATGCAATTGATTTGTTCATATAGTACGTAATTTTTTAAATTTTAAAAAATGCGGGCTTGAATGCGCGCTTTCCCGAAACTTTCTTTCATTTCAATACTATTGCTTTCTAGAACTTTTCTTAAAATTTGATTTGTTTTAATTAATAATTAAAAATTAAAATATACATTAAAATTTAAATATTTAAAAAAAATGTTATGATATTGATTGGGATATTGATGATGATAATGACAATGATGATGTTGATGATAATTTTCTTGTTTGATGATGATGGCTTTAATGTTCGATGATGATGGCTATAATGATTGATTGATGATGGTTATGATACATGATGGCTTTAATTCATATTATTGATATCCAAGATTATTCAGTAATGACAGATCCAAATTAAAATTAATTGGTTTCACATCCAGAAAGAAAACACCAGATTAATATTATTCATGTGTGGTGGCGTGAAAATATAGTTAAAAAAAATAAAGTTAAAAATCAATAAATCTATTAATGATGATCAAATACTCACATTTATTTTTTTATAATATAATTTATAAAAAAATCTCCATCATGTTCAAAAAGAAACCCATTGTTATGGGACAGTTCATTGACCGGAATTGACATCGGTCCTTTGCACACGGCCTTACTAAAGATGAACTCATCTGTTTGGGACTCAACTTCATAAATTTGTCCCGAAACAAAGATGGCACCTTGTTGAGTGTAAAAGCTCGTGGCTTTGATGAATGAACGTCCATCTCCCATAACAGCTCGGACGATGTTATGTCCCAATGAAAACGGATGGAGCGTTTTTGCCAAATTAGGCGATTCGAAAGGTAATTCTTGGACTAATGAAAATAAATTTTAGTAAATAAATTTAATTACTCCTTAACTTACCAGAAGTCCAGAATTTTTTTATGAACAATGACTCCTGATGTAGTTGAGCCAAAGCTTTAGCAACGTTCCTGAAATTCTTGCTCTGTTTGTAGTGCTGTTTCAAGGAAGCGTGCTGCCTTTCGAATCGCGCTGTTGAATATTTGAATAATTGGCCATAATATAGCCACAAATCTAAGTAATGACTTATGAAATGTGACTTGGCCGTTCGGATTTTTTTGTTCCAACAAAACTAAAAAATCAAATCAAAATTTTAATTTTAATGAACATATATATAAAGTAAAAGATAAAAGACACTTACATGTTGGACTTCAAAAATTGTTGTCCGAACTCTTTCAGGATCTTCCATTTTCGAAGCCGAATACATTGAGAAGATCATGTAACGGAAGTTACGATAAGCTCGTGATGCTTCGTCCTGATCATTCATCAATGCCGGGAAGAGTTCGACAAGACGGCAAAAAAATTCAAATTTCTGAAATAAACTAGAATAAGTTAATTTTCTTTACCATTTAAAAACTTACTTGCATCGCCTTTCCCGTTATTATAAAATTCGGCTCGATTTCTACCGCGTAGTTGACCCACCGGATGGATTTAATCTTCCTCCTAACTTCTCCCTTCCTTACTTTCATCCCAATCAAAATTGATTGAGTGACATCAGTCAAAATGCCCTCCTGTATGTCATGAAAGAGGTCGGGAGGGGCCAACTTGAACAAATTGCAGTTGAGTTTAAAAAACTCACTGCTTCTCATAATACCATATCGGCCAGGACTAAGTCTGGCTTCTGAGTATTCGCTAAAGAAATTACATAATAAATTACAGATGTCTATTTAATATTTATGTTAATATAATATTTACATGGTATTTATGTTCAGCGGTCTGGAAATCACTGGAAGATCCTGATTTTCTTGATAAGTGGCGCCGCAAAATCTTTAAAATAATAATTAATTAATGCAGATAAAACAAAAAACAAAAAAGAAAAAAAATTAATTACCGGCAGACGAAATGGGTGGAAAAATTTTGTTTGAAACCCAAAAGTTCCGACACACCCAAATTATCGCCTATCACATAAGCCAAGCGGACTTTTATTGTGATGCCACGCTCCAGGACGAATAGTCCTCGGTCCTGGAAATCAAAGTTATTGTAAAAATTATATTAAGTTTGAAAAAACATACCTCTAGCCGCTTCAGATCCGAAACCAATGGCGAAAGTATTTGTTGGATCGAAGTGGCTTTTATTGTTTTTCTATTTGCCAAAAGGACAGCTGGAAAATCTTCTGATTTACTCCTGTATTTGGTACTATTATCCGTATCCAAATACAACGAAAAAATCTTTTGGGTGTTTCTTCCAGTTCCTAGTGGCCCTGTGAATCCAAAATCGTCACCATACAATACTAATCGCAATGTATTTAACATATTGCAATCCAATATGTATGGTGACGCGTCCTCGGGGCGTTCATTTAATATGTTGCTGAGTATTTCCTCCGACAAAAGATGCGTTTTTATTAATTCTTCTATCGGAGAATAATAAAACTTATGCAAACTTTTGTCTGCAGAATAATTATGAATCAGAATTAGTTTTCATGATCGATTTCAACTTACCTTCAAAACACTCAGCAGTTAGCTCCCGAGGTGGAATATATCCATGACCCATCCTGATGAACTTTCGCTGAAGATACATCGACTTTGCGAATTGTATTCGCAACTTGTTGAAGTCTTCTTCATCAGGATTATCAGCGCTGGCCATGGTTATTTCGTATAAATCATCAATCTTGGTTCCTTTCACCCGCCGTTCCACGATTTTACGAGCGAATGTCTGGAACCTGTCATAATGATTTATGTTAATAATGCGTAGTTTTTCAACTGAATCAAAGAATAAACTTGATTCAGAACTACAGCATTGATTTTCATCATCATCATCATCATTTCCGTGAACGCCAACATCATCATCATCATCATCTTCATCAACAACGATCAGAATTACTGATCGATCATCATCATCTCGTTCATCATCATCTTCTTGGTCGTTTGATTGTCCCCTGGACTCATTATCATCGATGGCAGAAGGCCAATCTACAACGGTCGGGGGGACTGCAATAACATCGTCGTCATCAGCGACGACGACGATAGGAACCTCTTCCATCCTGGACGGACCTGGCATATTTTCATCCAATGATCCTTCGTAGGCCTCACTAATACGAGTAAAGAAATATATATTACATTGTAATTATCAACACCAAAAACTTACGGATGGAAGGCACGGATATGTTCAACCATCGTGTGAAATGACTTGAATTTTTTCCGATGAACCAGGCATTCTTCCAGGTTTGATGCCTTGGATTTCAACCGGTTCATGGATAAAACAAGCGAATGGGTTTTTAAGAATGGCCGGTTTTTTTTAATCTAAAATAAATAATAGTTATTATGAATTTATATTAATTCTCTAGCTACTTACCAATGAAATTCGGCTTTCAATGGCCTTTGCGAATTCCAATGATTCGGCCAATCTTGCTGATAATTCACCAGCATTCGGTAGCTGGCTTTCCATGTGGCCAAGCAAAAGCCGCCAATTATCTTCGCAGACAGTAAAGTTTAGCCACTTTTCGGCCAACGATATGTCGCGAAGTTTGGTCATTGCTTCCACACAATGCACCAAAGTGATAACTAAGTTGTTATAAGTAATTAGTAAAGCTTATATTAACGAATATACTTACAATCGGCGGTTTGCTGATTTATTTTGCCAATGATCGATTTGATCATTTGGCCTACAATTTTGTTATTTCTATTATTATTCATTATTATATAATTTTAATAATAATAATGACAATAACAAAAAAAAAAATTTCAATTGAAAATGTATCAACACGTTTCAATGTGATTTTAAAGTTCGAAAACGGTAAATTTTATTTACTATTCATAATATTTGTATGGTGACGTTGTTTATTGAATGGATATTTAGTTAATCATTTGTAATTTCTTCTCTCTGTATATAGTAGATTTTTCATACTTGCAGAGTATGAAAATAATTGCTGTTACATACACATACATAATATAATAAATATAATAATTTTGTCTTTATTCAAATCAAAATTGACTTTATCTTTTAAATTTTATCATTTAATTTATATAATAATAATGTTACATATATAATATATATGAAATATTTGAATTCCAAAACATGATTGTATACCATGCGTATACTTGATCAATAAAGCTTTATCCAATTGTCAATAGAACATAGAAAGAGTTCTTCTCTCTTATATAGTAGATTTTTCATTTTGCATTTGAGTATGAAAATAATTGCTGTTATCATACACATACTTTTTTCATAATATTACGATATAAATACGATAATTTTGTCTGAACCCACAAGGTTATTCAAATCAAAATTGTCGCAATACTTTATCTTTTAAATTTTATCATTTAATTTATATAAAAATAATGTTACATAAATATAATATATACAATTAAATATTTGAATTCCAATAAGTGTGTACCTTCCTACACCAGTATGGAATGATATAAAAATCCTATGATTTTTGTTCATGAAATATATCAACAATTATCTATACCAAAAATATATTATTTTGATTAGCAATAATAGCTGTTCTTTATATCAGGTGCAATGCACAAGTTATGGCTGACCCTGCGGTACAAAACCGAATGGAAGCAACACGCCGTGCAATAAAATTGACACCTTCAACCTGCGGGTATCCAGCTATATTGACCGTCAAGGATTGATACCTTTGACTGGGTACCAAGCAGGGGGGCGGCGCAGCCGCCACCCCTGCGGGTATCCAGTTATATTGACCGTCAAGGAGTCAGCCCCGCAGGGCCAGACCAGGACAGGCGCGAAGCGCCTGTTCTCGGGCTGGTGTTACATATATAATATATATGAAATATTTGAATTCCAAAACATGATTGTATACCATGCGTATACTTGATCAATAAAGCTTTATATTTAACCAATATTTTCAATAGTGTTCAATTCCCAATCATAGCTGCGAACTATATTTTTTATCAATACGATCATTACGATGTTATGGAACATCGTAATTCGTTACATATATATTAATAAAAAAACAAAGGAAAATACAATTAGTTAGTTTTATCAACTATCATATAAATTTTGGATTATGTTTTAATCCAGTTATAAATTTATAAAAAAAATGAATGAAAGTTAAAATTTTTAGTGACAAAGGATTTGCTGTTAAAAGTTTAAGTGAACAAAAAAAGTTCAATTTTTCCAAAAACAATAATTGATCCAATTGATTCAAATACTTTCTTTTGTATGTAGGAGCAAATTTGTTTGTAGGGCCATTTCACATGTTGAAACAAAATCTTCAGGTTGTTAACCAAAAGCCCGTGAATTAGCAGTCCATTTACTTTCCGAATCATCATCACGATATGACAAAATTTAGTATTGGATTTAATAATAGCGGCAAAATTCGTCAATATTTATATAATATTGGGTATTCTATTGTCTCATCATGTTGGTGCGGAATGGATACTCAAAATTCCATACATTTATTTTGTTATTGTCCACGTTTTATGTGTTCTCGTTTCCAGATTGAGAACCGGTGTGGTTTATCTTTAAATGAAGAAACTTTGTCGATTTGGATTACTAAATTTCCTATGCAATTAATTGAATTTTTATTATTGATATATGAATGTTTATGATTTGTTATTTTTTGTATATAAATTTTTTCCCCTATTTATAAAGGTATAGGGGTTTATTTCTACAATAAAAAAAGCGGCAAAATTCATATTTCACGGATAAAATTTTTCTAAGTCAAAATCTGACTTAGAAAAATTTTCATTAATGTGAGTTCGATTTAGAAAATTTTTCTAAGTCGAGCTCGACTTAGAAAAATTTTCATTGCTGTGAGCTCGACTTAGAAAAATTTTCATTAATGTGAGTTCGATTGAAAAAATTTTAATCGTTCAAAAAATATGTTACTGTGCATGAAAAGATACGGGAAAAAATTATTTACACAATTCAAAGTTATTTTTTGAAATTTAAATTACTTTCAATGTATGAATCAAACGTTTTTTGGATGAATTTTCCTCCACATGAGGAGGAATGCTCTAAGTTCGGCCCATCGTCTAACTATCGCTGTACAATCCTCATCCTCAAATGAGGGTGCTATTTTTTTCAGTGATTGTTCTTGGCTTTATTGATTTTGTGCTCTCGATTGATCTCTCTATCTTGTCTTAATTGTATTATTATGCTTATGTTTGTGATTTATCTTTCATCTATTGATTCATTATTGTTATTGTTAACATATTAGTCATCGACAATGTAAATCGTTGAGCGTTGATCATGCGATGAACTGTCAGTGCGCCTGTGTGGTCATGGTGACACATGTATAGAAGAACAAGCTCGATCTACCATGCTGGATTTGGTCGTAACATGAGTGTTCTAGTCTTAGTATCAACTCACTCACTCTCTCGTGATCTCCAATTGTAATGCTTATTCTTTTTGTGATCTATCATTCATTTTTGTACGATTATCATTATCATTATTAATCTTTATTATAATCTTCGATATCAATAAAACTATCTTCTTTTAAACTGTGATTGTGCGATTAGAATTGCAATAACAAAACCAACAGTTATCTTCATTATTTTCTTCATTATTAATAAACTATTTCATTATTACTAAATTGTGATCGTTATTCGAAGTGCATCAAATAAACAACAATTTGTCTGCAGAAATATTGTAATGAAATCCTTCGATAATCTGCTAATTTTCTAATTTTTCATCCATTCACACAGGCACAAGGCAGTAGTCAAAAAAGTCGAATAGATTAGCCATGTCAGATAGAACATATCTTGTTACGTCCAAATATTGGATCCGTTGAGAAAGTCACCAAGGTAAGATATCTTTTGATCATTAAGAATTCAATCATTTAATTGATAAATCTTATTATCATTAGCAAATGTGGGTCTATGATAGTGACCAAGAAAAAATGATATTTCGGGAGATTACATATGTTCCGGGATTATATAAAAAATATTGGATGAAATACTTGTCAATGCTGTCAATAATAAACAAAGAGATAAATCAATGAATTGCATTAGAATCGATATTAATGTGTAAGTGTATGATTATGTCTTGTATATTGATTGATTGATAAATTGATTTTTTTTTGTTGCATATAGTGATAACAACGAAATAACCATTTATAATAATGGAAATGGAATCCCAATTATTAAAAATATTTCGAAAAATTCATATTTGCCATCAATAAAATAACGGAACAAATTATTGAAAAAATTATCCAAACGTTCTCGAAGAAAAATGGTAAAGAAAAACTTAAACCAGATCAAATACGTAATCGTCTGTGGGTTTTTGTAAATTGTTTTATCGAAAATGAAACATTCGATTCACGAACGAAAGAAATGATGATTTTGCAAAGTGAAAATTTTGCTTTCAAATGTGTTCTAAGTGAAAAATTTTTCCAATCAACCATGAAAATTGGTATTTTTGATTCAATCCTTAGCTGGATTCGTTTTAAACCACAAACTGAAATGGATGAGAAATTGATTCCAAAAAAAAGAAGCAAAATCATATCTATACCAAAATTAGAAGATACATATGATGCTGGATCAATGAATTCGCTTGAATGTACATTGATAGTGACCGAAGGGGATTCAGCGCATACGATGGTTAATAGTGGAATCAGTGTTGTTAACCGCAACAAATTTGGCATTTTCCCCTTGAATGGAAAATTCATAAACGTACGAGAAGCTAACAAAAAACAAATAATGGGAAATGTTGATATAAAATGTTTAGTGGAAATACTTGGACTAAAATACAACATCAAATATACAACAGAAGAAAGCATGAAATCACTGCGATACGGTCGATTAATGATCATGACAGACCAAGATCCAGACGGTGCGCATATTACAGGTCTAATAATAAATTTCATCCACTATTATTGGCCTACATTGATCAAACAAAATTTCATTGAGAGATTTATAACACCAGTCATCAAGGTGAGCAATGGTAGTAGTTTCAATCATGCATTCTATTCGCTAGCCGAATTTAAAGATTGGAAACAAAAAACATGGAATTCTAACTCATACCACACCAGTTATTATAAAGGTATTTTTTTATCGATTTTGATTTTCTATTTTAATATTCTAATTTTTTACCATCATTTGATTGTCTACAGTTTTGGCTGGATCCTCTCCGCACGAAGCCAAAGAATATTTTTTAGACATGAAACGCCATCGGATCACATTCCGTTATGATAATAAAGAAGATGATGAATCGATTGAATTGGTATTTAGTATGGAAAAGCTCAAGGCAAAAAAACAATGGTTAATAAAAGCAATGGAGGAACGTTACCTTAAACCGGAAAATGGTGAAAAACAAAACTTTCTTTATAATCCTGAAAAACAAGATATTTCTTTTAAAGAATTCATCTATAAAGATTACTCTGAATATTACATTGAAGATAACATCCGATCAATATCTATAATGACGGATGGGTTTAAACCCGGTCAACGTAAAGTAATTTATTTTTGCATTCAACGTAATGATGATGATGCTAACCGTGAAGTAAAAGTAGCACAATTAGCTGCTTTGGCAGCAGAATTTACTTCCTATAATCACGGGGAAAAGTTCCTAATGCCAACCATAATCAAAATGGGGCAAAATTTTGTTGGAACAAACAATCTAACCCTTTTTCAAACCCAAGGACAATTCGGGTTAAGGCTGAATGGCGGCAGTGAAGAAAGGCTTTATGGCGGCAGTGATGAAAGCTATTTGAAATTATTGGTCATAATCAGAAAAAGATTATCGTGCATGCTAATCAAATGAAATCGTATATCGGTGATTGTTCTGATTCTGATCTGTACCAGTTCGTGAAAGACCAAGAGAGTCCATCTGAAAAGGGGGTGTAATGATATTTATGAATGTACTCTCTTGCTCATAGTTTAAAATTATGTTCTTTGAGCTCACTCCAATTTTTATATATTATATGATCATTGAATGATTTGCCTTGATTGAAGTATATTCATATTTTCTGTCTTTGTGTTTAATTGAAATAAAAATTATTCCGTTTATGAAATAAACTTGCGTTATTTTCATGTCGTGCTAATTAATCTCTCGGTACTCTATCCAACTTTATTATAGAACATAAAAGGTCAATTGCAAAAATTTATTTCTCATTGGACTCATTTTCAAAATTAAAAATCTTGGTCGACCAAGACATTTTAGCCTCGGTGATTGGTGAAAATAGTAAGGAGTGACGACATCAATGAATGGACCCCGTGAGAGGGCGATCGAGATAATGGAAAGCAGCGTGGTGTGATCACAGAGCAGCAGTTGGTTTTCTGGGCAGCGACGATGAGGACGACGAAAAAAGACGACAACGGGCGGCCAGATGAACATTGATTTTTTTATTATTTCATTTTGTTAATATCTACTCGAAATTTCATGTTATCTTTAATTTAGTGTGCCATCAATTTACCCCATCATTTATAAATTTGCCTCCCCCCATTTACACACATTAACACATATACACGCATAAACACATTCGACGTCGGTTCAAATCCCATCGCGGCCGCCTGGGTTAACCCATTAATGCCCAAATTTTTTTTTTGAAAAAAAGTTATCAATTATAAAAATTTGATGGCTACAAGTAATAAATATGACATTTATTTATTTTTAAAATTTTTATATTTCGAGAAATTGAACTTTGAACTTCCATCCTATACACAGAAAAAAAAGTGGTTGCCAGCGAGTACTCGCGATTTTGGGTGGTTCTGAAATCTCGCCAAAATCGCGAGTACTCGCAAACGACATACGACTAGCCGACTGACTATCGATATATCGATAGTCTACTCGCAATTTTCGCGAGTACTCGCGATTTTCGCGACCACCCGACTGACCGATTGTTTTTTCGATATATCGAAATAATCGATGGTGTCGCTCACCGATTGTTGCAGCAATTTTGACCCCCCTTTCATTCCCTTTACCCCTCATATTAATTTAATCGATATATATTGAAATTTAATTGATTTTATTGAAATATTAATTTATTAAAAATTTTAAATAAAAAAATACATGCATATTTCACATCCAAATTGCGCCATAAAACGTTAATTGTCCCGTTTGACATAAATAAATCCATAATCGCGGTCCATGTTCCAAGACAATGTCCAAATTCTATCCGTGGTTCGAGATTCAATTTCCCAATTGTTCGCCGGCGATCCTAAGTAAAAATAAATATTAATTGTTTGTTCAATTAATCTATTCATTTGCTTACCATGATCATTTTCAAGTATGTGTTCCATTCCATGAATCTTCGACTTATAATAATGTTTTCGATCGCTTCATTGATTCCAAAAATTCAATCAGCATAAAATTCAATAGGAAATAATTCAGACCATGTTTCAAAGCCTAATCTAACCCTAGCCTAACCTGATATCATGTGTTGAACATGGTCAAACTATTCTTGAATTGGATGCTGATGAACAATGGAACCGCCGAATTGATCTCGAACATAATCATCAATCGAATTTCAATTTGATGATTGTAAAATTTCAGGAACGAACCTAATAAAAAAAGATAGACCAATCTTTATCAATCTTTAGATATGAAGAATGAATATGTCGACTTACCGAATAAGTTGTTCCGACAATTCAATGCAGGCATGTTCTGAATAGACTTTTGAGAAATGTAAGTGTTAGAATTATTGATTGATAACGAAATTCCAAAGTTACCTGACGACGAACATAATGTTTCGTTGGACATCGTACCATGTTAGTGACCAGATATCCACCAATAAATTTGTAATGCTCGGCATCATTACCATGATCGTTTTTCTAAAGACGGCACCAATTATATGTCTAATGATCATTGATCATCAATGAAAATTTTATGCTTCAAAAGACAAGGAAAATTGTTAGCATTTTCAATCAAAGGCAAAATGTAAATTACCTCATTGACCATGTTTTCATATATTAATCCGAATTCCAATTATCATACATCAATTATAATAATGGACTCTGAAAAAAGAAAACTTGAAAAGGATGTGATTGAATACAATTTGATGAAAAACAAAATGTCATAAATACATTTGAAAGTCACCGAAAATGGGATTTGTTCGCCAACTTGAATCATAATTACATGATGACCGAACCAAACGATCTTCATCGATTTCGGGGCCAATTTTTGATCTTAGACCGCAATATGTTTTAACAACGATAATCTTGAATCGATTAATTTCTTTGTTCCAAAATTTACTGCAAAAATCCACGATTAAAATAGAAAAAAATGAAAAAATATCACGACATGATCACGAAAAATAGCTCGAAGTGAGGACAACCGTCTTCGACGACCGTTGAGTTCGAATGTTCGATTTTCCAACGATCAAATTCAAATTTGTATGGAGAATAGAAGGGGAAAAGAAGCGCGCGACATTTGCATTGAAAATAGTTAGCTGCACTACCACTATTTGACTATGCGCAGTTGCCCATTAGTTGTACTTTGAGTTGAAATTTTTGGCGGCAAAATGAATGCATTATTTTTGCTGTAGACTTAGCATGAAAAATGAATAAAAAAATCCACTCATGATATGATAGATATTATCATATCAGATGCATAATTGATGAAAAAAATTATGTAATTTCAATGGAACGTAAAAATTGTTCTTTATCACATGTTGATGATTAGTGATTTGAGCAAAAGAATTTTCGCCACTGTTTGATAAATTGGTGTCAATTTGTCAGGATTAATTGATTGATGGACAGTTATTTCATTCAAAGTCGAGCTATTTATTTATTTATTCAATAAAAACCCCTATACCTCAAAAATGGGGGAAGAAAATAAATTATAAATTTTTAAAATCATATTTAAAGAATTATAGCCAAATACATAAATTCTCTTCATGTCGATCTTGTAGATTTACATCACATTGATTTTCAATTAAAGTTCGTTCCGCACAAATAAACAAATCAGATGAATAGAACTTTGAGCAGTATTACCACAAAAACAAGACGTCTTATAACGATAGCCAATTTAGCCAATGCAGGTAAACATTGAATTTTACATGTCCCGATAAAAATTGAGTGAACACAAAATGTAGATCAATAACAATTATTTTACGACCATATACAGATGGAAAAATTTTTTAGTAACTTTGCCATCTTCACTCATTATCCATCTTATATTATAAATCATGATCATGATATTTTTCAAAAGATATAATGAAATGAATGAGAATGAGATTGTACCCAGTGAAAACAAATATATCGATTCTGAAAAATGTTTGGTTTTTATGAGACCGAAATAATGACCAACAAAATTGAATCAAAGTTGAATTATATGTGTGATGTTGAAATCTATCCAGTGACAATCGAGAAAATGACAAATCCAACCTAACACGAACAGTTCAGAATTCAAAATCAAGAAAATGACAAATTCCCAAACTAACACGACCAGTTCAGAATTCAAAATTCAAAATCGAGAAAATGGCAAATGTCCAAACTAACACGACCAGTTTAGAATTGTGAAAATGACAAATCACCAGCAGCAGTAATAAACGAACAAGATGAAGTGACAAAAGAAAATGCCGTGGTGTGGGACCATAATATCACTGTGGACAGCGATGAGCAAATCGAAACCACTACAATCATTGGGAAAGTAATCAATAAAGCATCGCCAACCAATTCTGAACTGGTCGTGTTAGGTTGGACTTGTCATTTTCTCGATTCTGAACTGGTCGTGTTAGGTTGGACTTGCTATTTTCTCGATTTTGAATTTTGAATTCTGAACTGGTCGTGTTAGATTGGATTCGCCATTTTCTCGATTCTGAACTGGTCGTGTTAGTTTGGAAATTTGTCATTTTCTCGATTCTGAACAGGTCGTGTTAGTTTGGAAATTTGTCATTTTCTTTATTTTGAATTCTGAGTGTTTTAAAAACAAAAAGCAAAAACAACAGAATTGATCAACAGATGACCAAGAGTTATCACTTTGTTCTTCCTTAGAATTAAATAAATTTATAGTCGACCTCGGACAAAATATCGTATGACACTCATCGCTTTTTCTTGTTCTATCTTAATCATGATAGTCATGAACGATTAAGCTCAAACAATGTAACCATTTTATTTATAATTGACTTATAAAAATACAATTTAATTTATAAAGGATTCTTTTTCATTTGTCTTTCTTTTTTTGGTCATTAGACCGTTTGATATTTTTATAAGTGTACCATACAAATTTCTGAAAAAATACATGAAATACAAATTCCATTTTTTTGCATCACAATTTAGTTCATTATATTTTTTGGGTAAAATTGGGTAATTGGCGTCTATTTTATTTAAAATGATGAGCATCGTATTTTTAGGAATGCTTGTCATATACAAGCAGTCGTTACTTGTTCCGCAAATATGTTTAACGATTGATCTGATAATCGAAAGAATAATTGAATTCAATATCTTAAAGCTGGCAATCGAATTCGGATTCAGCAAAAATACGTTTAAGTCATCATCAAATACCGGGAATTCATAATTATCCGGCACAAATGTGCCATTTGAATTTATAAGATTTCCTTCGTAATACTAAAATAAAATAAAATTCAACATTATTATTAACATAAATGTCTGCACGAAAATATCATATTCAACTTACAGAAAAATGAAATGTGAAATCTTTTTTCCATCACATTGAAGACCTTTTTGAATTGGAATAGTTGGATCGTTTTGTACCAAATTACCATTTTTATCGACATAATTCTAATCCATTAGTTTATGATTCGAAATAATTCCGTATCCAAACAAAAATTAAAATGTTAAACATCGAAATCAAATTAAACAATCGAAAACTTTTGTTTACACACGATTACCGCGAGTACTCGCGATTTTTGCGTGTAAACAGGCTATTTACACTTTATTTTGCTGGACTAATTGAGTGTATGTAGCCAAACAATCGAAACTTTGTGAGTACTCGCGATTTTTGCGAGTATTCGGCTATTTTTTAGCGACTTTTTGTGTGGATATAGTCGGAGTACTCGCGAAAAATGCGAGTACTCGCAAAATTTCGATTGTTCGGCTATATACACTCAAATAGTCACCAAAAAATAGCCGAAATACTCGCCAAAATCGCGAGTACTCGCGCACTTTCTTTTCTGTGTATATAGGATGATGGGCACACAGACAACAAAAATTGCATATATTGGATATATTGGATATTATTGTTATTTTATCAAATACAATTGATATATTCGGTTTTTCTCTTCGAAATCATTTTACAAATTGGAAATACATCAATTTGTAGTGTATTTATTTTATAATTTACTATTATATTATTTAAAATCATTTAAGCAGAAACTTTTATTGTACAAGATCCATTGATACGGTGATTTTTTTTTACAAACATGGCATGTCCATTGTTTGTGATCTTGTATCTTGATGATGAAATGATTCCCTGTATTTAATAATTCATCACCGAGGCTAAAATGTCTTGGTCGACCAAGATTTTTAATTTTGAAAATGAATCCAATGATAAATAAATTTTTGAAATTGACCTTTTATATTCAAGAAATTTTTTTTCTCTTGGGTCTACAATACAATAAAATGTATGAATTGGTGAATGAATGGTTAAATCGATTGAATTAGTGAATAGCAAAAAATACTACTTCCTCGATTATATTGATAAATGGTAATTAGAAATATTTTACTAAACAACATATCCCATATTACTCAAATAATCCTCAATCAACTTTGGTTGTTTGATGGTCATGTTTTTTTTGTTGTTGTTACGACCATCGTTTTAGACTGATTTGTGAATCGATTCCAGTATTGTTCGAAAGCCTGAATATCTTTTTATTTGAGCATTGAAAATATTTACATCTAATTGAATAGCATTACAATATTATTAAATCTTAAAATTACGAATATATACAAATAATTACATATAAAAGAGTTTGGTCCAATACACATTCAGTTTATTTTATCATGTTTATTCCTGGGAGCTATCCATGGTTCTCTTTAACACCTGACCTTGGATATACGCTTGGAATTTCTCTGTTAACCCCAGGCCTTTCTGAAGTATCCTGTGACCAAACCATCCCACGTCAATACAATTAGCACTGTGGTCACTTTACTTTCATACATAGATTTCAGTTCGTTGGCCAGCAGTTTGTCAATTCTGTGTTCGGAATAATCCTCTTGTTCGAAATAACATATACTGTTTTATTATCTTTTCAACCTACAAGAAACAGTTCATTTTTCTTATCAAAACTATGTAACGTTGGAAATCCAAAACATGATTGTTTTGGAATGTTAATGATCAAAGTTGTGATGTTTGAATATTTTAAATGGAATGTTCGACTTTGATTTAATGAATGTTATAACCTAATTAATGTTTCTAATTGATTGTAATCTAGTATATAAACCCATCCCAAATTATCATTATCCATCGAGTATCTGGGATCTATGATCTGCGTATACTTGATCAATAAAGCTTTATTTTATCCACAAATATTTCAATAGTGTTCAATTCCCAATCATGACTGCGAACGTATTATCGATATACGATCACTACGATGTTATGGAACATCGTAGTTTATTATAACTATAATCTAATTTTTCACTTTCTTTGTCGATCTTCAATGGCCAGATTCAGAATAAAATGCGATTCTTATTGCTGGTGTGGAGTTTGAATAATTTGTTTCTCTCACTAATAAAAAGAATAGCACTCTAACAATTTGGCATAGAAATTCTTAGGGTTACCATACGTCTGGATTTAGTCCGGAAATATCCGGAATTTTTGTAATAATCTTGTATTGATTGTCTTGTCTTGTATTGATGGTGACCCTATGGTTGAGAAACACTGATAAATAGATTAAACAGATTTTTGTTTGAAAAAATATGCTAGTCCTACATAGAAAACAAGAGATACTACGATGTAATACATAGGTTTCAATAATAACAGAAGTTGATATTTTAGTACTTTGAATGCCCATGATCCTATATATAGGATCACCGGAAAATCATCATTGCGGTAATTAGATCTAATTTTAATTTGATAACTCCTAATTAAAAATGTTATTTGAAGATCATTTTACATTTTTCTAATATAAATTGTTATCATTTTCGGATTATAAAATGGTCTTACAACACTTTGAATTCTAGTCATTCAGAAAATCCGACTTTTCGACAATCAAGATCAAATTAACTGTACTTAGATAAAGATAATTGTGAAAAAATAACCAAGACAAACTTCTTAGTTAAATAAACGTAGTTTATTAAATGATTGTATCTTAATACAATTCAAAAATCAAAATAAATACAATAAATACAAAAAACTTCAAAAACAAAGCACATGTACA
Source organism: Dermatophagoides farinae (assembly GCF_024713945.1). Lineage (NCBI taxonomy): Eukaryota > Metazoa > Arthropoda > Arachnida > Sarcoptiformes > Pyroglyphidae > Dermatophagoides > Dermatophagoides farinae. The sequence goes on along the minus strand of NC_134680.1, from coordinate 3,740,129 downwards.
ATTTTTCAGGCTGAACACACACTTGCTCGCTCTTTTTCTGTAGGATTAGCCGCCAAAAGCAAGGCCCGTTCATCGAGGACGACCCGCTTCACGACACTCCCCCGCCGATTCCAAAAGGATATGTCCGTAACCGATCGTAGAAGATTTCAAAGAATTTGAATTTCAATGGCCAATCACAACGTCTACGTTGAATCAATGAATCGAAATACTTTTGCTTCCATAGTTTTTCGATTTTCATTAAGAGATCATGATTACAAGAACCAAGACCGATGACCAACAAACCAAAAAACTTTTTTCTGTTCCGATATCGCAATAGATCAAAGAAAACAATACATACAGCTTCAAGAATAGCAACAAAACTTGTTCGGGTTGATGGTAATTGAGTAAATGGTTGATCGACAGGTTTTCGCTTTTCAATTTGACAAAATTTACTATAATAAACAGATTTCTTTTCAATATGATACAAATTAGGAATGGTAGTTTCAATACCATCATGCAATAACATTTCATGATGCTGTTTGATTCGGGATTTAGCAATAGTTCCAAAATTTTGTTCACACAATAATTTTTTAGTAACCGATGTCAATATCACGGGTGAAGACACTAACCCGAATGTTGAAACTTTCATTTGCAGAAACGCCTTTGACAGATCGGCAGATACGGCGAATTTTCCTTTGCGGAATTTCATGAGATGATCAAAAATGTTAAGACCGTGTGCATGGCCTTTCCATAGCAACTGATTCGAAACGTCAAATCCAAACGATCCGTTGAAAACAATACACAACGGTGCGGACGCGGATTCTCGATAAATCGGATGGTACGGCAACAAATAGCCGTTTGGATCGTCCGTTACCATTGCTTGATCGTTAGCAACATAAGCCAATAATTGTTTTTCATATTCGTTTTTCATGCTCTTATTTTCTGATTGTTTGAACGATTTATTCCATACAATAAGAGCCTTATCAAAATCATTGGCTGGACGAATATCTGAAAGAAAAGGCAATCGAGCCTCATATCGTCCATTCTCTTTTCGTACAATTTTCAAATCATCGTCAACGTCTTCGTCGTTAACGTTCAAATCATTTTCAATTTCAAACTTCAATAATTCAGGATCAGATTTCAAAAATAATTCATTCATAGAATGATCAATAATTTTATCATTTTCAATAATTGGTTCATCAATATTTTCATTTTCTGGCAAATCGATGATTGGTCTGGTACAAATATTTACATTACATAAATTGGCTTTATGTTTTTCCAACGATACTTTTCGTCGACTTGCTTCCGTTCCTACTAGTGGTGACGACGAATAGACGATACGATTTTTGTCAGAATCATTTGATTTGTCTTTTACCAATTCTTTGTCGATCAACGAAACATCCGAACCATAACCAAACAGCATACGACTCTGAATTCCATTACATGACCCATACAATAACGGTCGACTTTCTGACTTAGAATTCTTTTTGATCTCAAAAACATTTTTCGATTGATCAACCACTGATATCGCTGCTGTATTTCCAACCGTTAATTCTTCCGTAGCTGGACTAGATTCGTCGATCACTTTGGGTTTCGTTTGAAACAATTCAATAATCACTTCAGGCATTTCGGTAGCATGAAGACGTGGACATTTATCACATTTAAGTTTCGATGACATTTGACAATTCTTACTTAAATGTCCTCTTTTCAAACATCTAAAGCACAATCCTTTTGATTTGATAAGATTGGCTACTGTTTTGACATCATAATTTTTCAAACATTCAAAATTATTTCGATGCAATTTATCACAAATGAAACAGCAATTAGTCGTGATGGCGGCTGTGCTATTCGATATCATCGGTGGCTCTTGTTTCTTCAATGGACTATCTTTACGAATCTTATTGTAATCATAACAAAGAGCTTCATCGTATAGCTTATCAATATAGCTGACTAATTGATCAAAGTCTTTTATCTTGGCCAACATATGACGATGGGCTTTATAGTAGAATTTGGCGGCTACTGCCTGAATCAGGTTGATCGTGTAGAACAGGGGTCGGCAACCTTTTTCGGACAGCGGGCCATTTTCAAAATAAAATTTTTTTATGTGGGCCGCATATTCAAATATAACTTAAATAGTGCTTTTATATCATATACGACAGGGATGGCGAACCTTTTTTGATGTCCGTGCCACAAATTCATAAAAATTCCTATTTAAATATGTAACGTGCCACAATAAAATTTCATTCGAAAATGGCAAATGTCCAAACTAACACGACCAGTTCAGAATCGAGAAAATGACAAATTCAACCTAACACGACCAGTTCGAGAATTCAAAATTGAGAAAATAACAAGTCCAACCCAACACGACCAGTTCAGAATTCAAAATTCAAAATCGAGAAAATAACAAGTCCAACCTAACACGATCAGTTCAGAGTTCAGAATCGAGAAAATGGCAAATCCCAACTAACACAACCAGTTCAGAATTTAAAATTCAAAATCGAGAATATAACAAGTCCAAACTAACACGATCAGTTCAGAATCGAGAAAATAACAAATCCCAACTAACACAACCAGTTCAGAATTTAAAAATCAAAATCGAGAATATAACAAGTCCAACCTAACACGATCAGTTCAGAATCGAGAAAATAACAAATCCAACCTAACACGACCAGTTCAGAATTCAAAATTCAAAATCGAGAATATAACAAGTCCAAACTAACACGATCAGTTCAGAATCGAGAAAATAACAAATCCCAACTAACACAACCAGTTCAGAATTTAAAAATCAAAATCGAGAATATAACAAGTCCAACCTAACATGTCCAGTTCAGAATCGAGAAAATAACAAATCCCAACTAACACAACCAGTTCAGAATTTAAAATTCAAAATCGAGAATATAACAAGTCCTACCTAACACGTCCAGTTCAGAATCAAGAAAATGACAAATCCAACCGATCTGCAAGAATTTTAATTGATTCGTACTCTTCTGTTCTTGCAATTCTGAAAATAAATCATTTTCAACAAAGATATTGATGAGCAACCAGCAAAAGATCAAAATACGACTTACGTTGAGGCTTATATTAATTGATTTTATCGATAATTCACAATTTTCACAAATTTATAAATAAAACAAATGAATTTTATTCGAAATCACCATAAAAACAAATCGGATAGAATAAATAGCACAACTGACACAGAACATATGTTCCGCTCTCTCAATGACCATATTCATACCTTGAAAGTAAATATGAATAATTTTAGAATTTCTATCACTTGTGTTATGAATCGTGATAATTCGTGATGAATTCTGAATTGATTGTGTTAGGTTGGATTTGATGTTTTCTCGATTTTGAATTTTGAATTCTGAACTGGTCGTGTTAGTTTGGATTTGATGTTTTCTCGGTTTTGAATTCTGAACTGGTCGTGTTAGTTTGGATTTGATGTTTTCTCGGTTTTGAATTCTGAACTGGTCGTGTTAGGTTGGATTTGATGTTTTCTCGATTTTGAATTCTGAACTGATCGTGTTAGTTTGGATTTGCCATTTTCTCGATTCTGAACTGGTCGTGTTAGTTTGGACTTGTTATTTTCTCGATTTTGAATTTTAAATTCTGAACTGGTTGTGTTAGGTTAGATTTGATGTTTTCTCGATTTTGAATTTTGAATTCTGAACTGATCGTGTTAGGTTGGATTTGCCATTTTCTCGATTCTGAACTGGTCGTGTTAGGTTGGATTTGTTATTTTCTCGATTCTCAACTAGACGTGTTAGGTTGGATTTGTTATTTTCTGGATTTTGAATTTTAAATTCTGAATTGATTGTGTTAATTTGGACTTGTTATTTTCTGGATTTTGAATTTTGAATTCTGAATTGATTGTGTTAGTTTGGACTTGTTATTTTCTCGATTTTGAATTTTAAATTCTGAACTGGTTGTGTTAGGTTAGATTTGATGTTTTCTCGATTTTGAATTTTGAATTCTGAACTGATCGTGTTAGGTTGGATTTGCCATTTTCTCGATTCTGAACTGGTCGTGTTAGGTTGGATTTGTTATTTTCTCGATTCTCAACTAGACGTGTTAGGTTGGATTTGTTATTTTCTGGATTTTGAATTTTAAATTCTGAATTGATTGTGTTAATTTGGACTTGTTATTTTCTGGATTTTGAATTTTGAATTCTGAATTGATTGTGTTAGTTTGGACTTGTTATTTTCTCGATTTTGAATTTTGAATTCTGAACTGATCGTGTTAGGTTGGATTTGTCATTTGTGATGTTGATTGTTGCAAATTTGTCGACACAATATTTTTTTAATTTAATATTTTTCCTCAAATTATGTTGGTGCTTTGGTGGGCCGCACAAAAAGTTGCAATGGGCCGCATGCGGCCCGCGGGCCGCAGGTTGCCGACCCCTGGTGTAGAACATTACATCCGAAACCAAATTTTTGATTGCCAAATTGGCATTTTCTACTATATCTTTTGTCCTTTTCAAATTGTGGACATCATTTTCTGATTCAATTCTTGGAATGGATTCTAAATCCTTTTTGATTTCTAGAATTGCGCATTGAGGATCGTCAAACTTTGCACAAATTCTAGTCCAAATTTCCGATAACGATAACCGTTGTCCAATGAGATTCATGACCAATCTTTCCGGTTCATTTTTCATTGTCTTCAACAACATCGACTTCTTTAAATCTTCCGAGATCGATGTGTTGTCAATCAACAGATTTTTGATCATGATCTTGTATGCATTCCAAAATGCGAATTTACCATCAAAAGTCGGTAACTGATCCATCTTAACTGGTCGACATCTATTCGATAATGATGTATCCGCTAAATCGTGGACGATTGTATTGAACCGGGTTGAACTACGATGAACACTACCAGTACCGTTCAGATCATCAAATTGATTTCGAACCACTACCGCATTCATCTTTTTGATATGTTCAATATACAAATCTAATTTCGTGTTGTAGTCGCTCATCCTTTTTAATTCCTCTTCGGGAATTTCTTCTTCTCCGACTAGCTCGATCAATTTCTGGTTCAATTCATCTAATTCAGAACGTAATAGTTCTGTCCGAGCCATGTCCCAACGTCTTACATGAAGAAGGGATACATTACTTCTGGCCGAAGCCAATCGTTGCTTCACATCATCCGGAATTGTCAACATATTTTACTATATGTTGATCGTAACAGTACCGTCCAAAATTCAATACGTTTCCAAGAAGTAACCGTTATCCAAATATTCAAATTTCCAAAATCAATACCGGTGATACAATACTAAAACCAAATTTCAAAAATTCGCGATACGAGTACCACGATCCGAATCAATTTCAATATATTCGCAACCACAAATTGATCACGATCCAAATACAAATCAACTGTCGTAACCAATGTATTACGTCTTTGTCCAAATTTTGCGATAATTAAGCTACGTCCAAAACGTGAAAACGACAATCGTACCCAATATTACATCCAAGTCTAAGTCCAAAATTCTCGTAATGATTGAGCTACGTCCAAAAGCTGTCGATATCACAACAATCGTAACCAGTAAATTATCACGATCCAAAATCTTCGTAATACTTGAATTACGTCAAAGTCAATATTCGAAATCAATAGATGATCACGATCACAGTACAAATCATTTAATAAATGTGAAAAAATAACCAAGACAAACTTCTTAGTTAAATAAACGTAGTTTATTAAATGATTGTATCTTAATACAATTCAAAAATCAAAATAAATACAATAAATACAAAAAACTTCAAAAACAAAGCACATGTACAATTTTTCAGGCTGAACACACACTTGCTCGCTCTTTTTCTGTAGGATTAGCCGCCAAAAGCAAGGCCCGTTCATCGAGGACGACCCGCTTCACGACAGATAATACAGATGAGTTATATATCATTTTTAAGCTAAATAAACGTGAAATAAAACGCTTTTAATTTTATAAAAATTGAATGAATAGTTTTGAAATTATTCATCTTCAAGTAAATATCCTATATATAGGATGATGGGCATTAATGGGTTAATATAAAAAATAGTCAGTGTTGGGGGTGGATAGTGGTTTGCGCACAATCACTTATAAATTTGCCTCCCCCTCGCTTATAAAACCTATTTGTTGGGGAGGATGGTGATATGGACCATAATTGTTCAATCATTTATAAATTTGCCCCCCAATTATTTATTAAACAAATTAATCTCGAGTATCAAAATATGACTTTATTGATCGAACGAAAAAAACGAATTAATAATTACAACTATCATTTAAATCACACAACACTTCATGTGTTGACTTTTTGGCCACATTACAAGTGAACACTATATCTGATCCTTTTACCGAAGTTAAATGAGCAAATTGTTTCAAAAGTAATGGTGATTCTGTTAGAAAAAAACAGAGGAAATAAATTAATTCAAGTCAAGTGAATTCAATTAGTTTTAACTTACCATTTCCGTTAATAATTAACGTGTGGAATATTAACAAAATGATGAATTGAATAGACCATTTTAAAATGATATGACCACTAAACCGACAAAACATTTTGAAAAATGCCTTATGATTATTATGATGAACAGAAAGAGACAGCATTATGTGAAAACAATCAAACAATGGTAAATTTAGATAAAAAAAATAATGATTTAAAACTGAATCAATAGCGCCGCGTTTTGGCCGAAAACATGATCAAAAACAAACAAACAAACGGAAAAACAAACAACTACCTTTCACTTGAAGCAATGTCCATTGAATATCGATTCCAAACTGATTGCCTACGATACAGGAATAATTTCCAGAATCAGAAGCTTTCAATTTCAAAATGGTTAAAAATGATAGAAAATTATCTGTTTTAATCTGATATGATAATTCCGGATTTCTATGTCTAAGTAATTCTTATTCATTTTTAAACCATTTGAACGATAGTGGTGTTGAACCACTGATAACCGAACATGGAATATTCAATACTGATCCTTCAGATTGATTCAATTCTGTTGAAAACAATTTAGAAATTCGAGGCGCATCTGAAGGGAAAACAAGGGATTTACATTAGAAACGTAAAATTAGAAAAAAAATTCTCCAACCTTTTGAAGCATAAATAACCGTAAATGAAATACAGAAAAACAGCAACAATTTAAACATTGTGAATGTTTTTAAACATTTCACAACACATCACAACAACAACAAAATGATAAACAATTCAAGTAGAAAAAAATGAAGATGACCAGAAAAAATTAATTTTTGGTAAAACAAATTATGCATTAAAAGGGCCACCTATTGGTCAAGCAAATCACGATTATAATAAATAGCAATCAAACCTTGTATGACAAGTTTTGTTGTAATCGAATCAGTACCATGAACATTCCTGTCATTACATGTATAGGTTCCGGTATCATTTGAATTAAGACGTTTGAATACAATCGATGACATTGTATCATAATTATCAATTTTATATTCAATCGAAGATAATTTCTTATGATCATATTTGTACCATTCAAAAAATATTGATGTCGATCCTGATGAAATGGAACATGGTAATATGTATGATGAATCAATGGAAAGATTAATTTCAGATGAAGGAAATTTATTCAAAATTGGTTTGGCTAAAATTATTATCGAAAATAATTATTCAGAAACATCGAAAACAAAAATTCAAATGAATTACCAGCAGCAATTGAATGAAAGTAAAAAGTTGAAAAAATCACCGTTAATAAAATTATTATTGTTAATAAATCAATGGTTTCTCCCTCAGTCCTGTTCATTAATATACATTGTTTGTGAAATGTTGCGTAATGGTTTACTGCCTTTGGCAACATTACAAGTCAACACAAGGTCTGAACCTTTGGTTTGTTCATTTTTTGAATAAAGTTTAACGAGTACTGGAGATTCTAGATTTAAAAAGATAAAAAATTGAATTAATTGAAGCAATGAATAATTGACAAACAGACTTACCATCTCTGTGAACAGATGAAATAAAAATGATCAAAGCGAAAAACTTGGAAATAAAATTCAGCATTTTCACAGGCAAATTTCTTGTAACCAAACATTGAATGTGAGTAACACAATCGAAAAAAGTATTTTGGACAGAAAATTCAAAATCAAGTTTTGAATAAGATAATTAGCGCCGCGTTTTGGTGAAAATTATGATGAAAAATTTAGAATTTAATCTAAACCTCAAATTCGATACCACAATTAAATTAAAAGCAAACCTTGTCTTGTTTTTTTTGTAATCGAATCACGATTATCTCCTTGATGCCATCGTAATGAAATAGAATTTGACGTGGTTTCCTTTTGCAATTAGAAGTTGTGCAGGTGGTATATCTCCATCAAGTGTACGTTTCAGCACTACTTGTGATTGTGGTCCACTTCCGGCCAAAATTTAAGTTTTAACAAAGATTTCATATTTTGTTCCATGTGATAGGTCACGTAGGAAATATTCATAAACCTCGTTTTCAATTTGATTAACTTCTGCACAGAGACACAGAGACGAAAGTCTGCGGTGTACACTGCAAGGTGAAATTTATCATAACATGAGACATACCCGAAATATTGGTTAACATTTGTCAGTACCAAATAATCATCATAACTCGATATGGTTGAGAATTTCATGATCATTTCATCAAAAATGAACAAGACGAAACTTGAGAAAAAACGAGCATTTTTGCACAAAGACAGCGAGTACAAAAAGTCAACACATAAAGTGTTGTGTGATTTAAATGATAGTTGTAATTATTAATTCGTTTTTGTCGTTCCATCAATAAAGTCATATTTTGATACTTGAGATTAATTTGTTTAATAAATAATTGGGGGGCAAATTTATAAGTGATCGGACAATTATGGTCCCTACCACTATCCTCCCCAACAAATAGGTTTTATAAGCGAGGGGGAGGCAAATTTATAAGTGATTGTCCACTATCCACCCCCAACACTGACTATTTTTTAAATTATTTATGCGCAAGTGTGTATGTGTATATAAATAATTGGGGGGCAAATTTATAAGTGATTGTCCACTATCCTCCCCAACAAATAGGTTTTATAAGCAAGGGGGAGGCCAATTTATAAGTGATTGTCCACTATCCACCCCCAACACTGACTATTTTTTAAATTATTTATGCGCAAGTGTGTATGTGTATATAAATAATTGGGGGGCAAATTTATAAGTGATTGTCCACTATCCTCCCCAACAAATAGGTTTTATAAGCGAGGGGGAGGCAAATTTATAAGTGATTATGCGCAAACCACTATCCACCCCCAGCACTGACTATTTTTTATATTAACCCAGGCGGCCGCGATGGGATTTGAACCGACGTCGAATGTGTATATGCGTGTATATGTGTTAATGTGTGTAAATGGGGGAGGCAAATTTATAAATGATGGGGTAATTTTCCCCCAGACCATTATCCTCCCCCATAATATAGAACGTAATTATGGTCGTATATAACAATCATATTTTACGACATTACAGAAATACTTCGCTTAACGCTGCCCCGATTAGCGCTGTTTCGATATAACGCTTTGCAATTACATTACATTGCAATACATTGTTACATTGTATATGAAGAGTAAAAATGCATTATGTAAATTATGCAAAAATAACCCCGCTTTGCGCTGTTGTTTCGCTTTACGCTCAATATTTTTGGAACGTAACCCCGCGTTAAGCGGGGTATTACTGTATATTTGTATTATATCACTGTATATATGTAGCATTACTGGCTGCGCATGCTCCTGCCTATTTCTACTTTCCCCTATTTCGACCGAGAATGTCGGTGAGAGAGAACGAGCACGTTTTTCAGCCGAAAATTCCGAGTCAGGAACACTAACACACACAACTCGGCAACAAATAAAAATTCGATTTTCACAAACGATCCCACGACATATTTATTATTAAATATTGTTCGTTTTGCATTCAATTGATTCTCACTACAACAATGGTTCATCATTATTATCAATTTGTAGAAACCATAAAGGTGATAGTCCAATTGTATCAGTAAAAAAGATGAATAGGTTTGTTAAATATTTATGTTTCAAATTAAATTGGTTATAATTTTTTTTCTGTTAGCTGTTCGCTATTTTTAGGCATTGGTAATCTTTTGGTTTTGTTTCCATTATTACGTTATTTTGCCTATTTTCAATCATACAACATTCTCTTATTGTAACATTGAAGAAATCTTTTCCAAACGTTTTGCGGTTCTGTCTCTGTGCATTTTTAGTTTATGGGTTAGTGTAATTGTTCATCATTAGTTTATTAAAAAAATTGTTTAAAAATTTTATCATTTTACAGAGGATTTTGTTTTTGTGGTTGGGTCGTTTTTGGTCCTCATCATCTCAAATTTCGTACGATTAGTTCAACATTGGAATGTTTGTTTTCACTTATAAACGGTGATGATATGTTTGCTACATTTTTTTCCACTTATGTGAAAAAAGTCTTATATGGTGGTTTAGTCGCATTTATCTTTATCTTTTCATTTCATTGTCCATATATGTGATAGTCTCGTTGTTCATTGCCATAATACTCGATGCATACGAACGGTTCCTATTTTTTTTTTAATAACATGAAAACTTTTTTTAATTTTTATTTATGATTGAAATTTTTGAAAACAAAATTTTAAAAATACTTGCGCATTCACTGTCTGATCAGACAATTTGCATCTTATTTCTTAAAGATCAATGTCATTGGAGACAGTGAAGCGCAAATGATGGTTTTAACAGCAATTGGTTCAAAAAAAAAAAAAATACTTAAAACAATAATGTGCAACAATTGATTGATAATATATAATCATAAAATTTGAATTAGTAATTAAAAAATGCGAAATAAAAGAAAAGTATCACATATTTTGTTGTGTATGTCAGGGAATTTTATGAAAACCATAACAATCCCACAGATCGAAATCGAATGATCGAGCATCAAAGGATGCGACAAACATTCATAAACATGTAAATGTAAATATAATTTGTTAGAATTACATTTGTTCTTTAAGTGTATCGAGCAATATTAATATTGCTCGATACACTTCTGGTAGATAAATTTTATGTTTATGTTGTATTATTTGTTATTGTAATACAATTTGTTGTAATAAAATTGTTATATTGTGGTTATGTTGTAACGTCAATAAAAATAGTATCGAATTATCGAATATTCGGAGTATTGATTTTTATGATACTGAATCAAATGATCCAAATTCATAAATTGTTTATGTAAAACTGTTGGAATTATTTGTTCAATAATTCCAACACTCCTCTTGTGGAAATAAAGATTGGAACGTCACAAAAACTACAACAAATGACTTGACTTCCAACTTTGACCATAGAAAGGTTCCCTTTACCGCAATATCGATATGGTTGCCTTTCTAGGATTAAACCAGTCCACGTCTATGACTTGCTCTTTGAACAAATTTCCAATCATATGATATCTAAAAACGATATATTTCAATCTTGAGGCAACAGCCACTTGTTTTTATCATCAAATGTTATTGGTGAAATCAATAGCTGAACCGATGCAGAAGCAAATGATGTCATTAGACCATCCATTTTTTTAGGTAATAACCATTTGCCTAGTAGTCTTTTTAAAACCTTTTGGTTTTTGAAAAAAGTAGGAGCTTCACTGTCTTCGATGACATTGATCAATAGTGGACCAATAAGCTCGCCAATGATTTTTGAAACAATGACAATTGGCTATTTGTCCGTTATATTGAAAATCAAAATCAAGTGTCGTGTTTCGTGGACGATGTAAATAAAAATTTTTGCTTGATTTGATGAATCCACCACTAGTGTATCGAGCAAAATTTAATTTAGCTGTGAATTTTGAATGGAAATCAATTACCACTAATAATGGGATCCTATTTGTGTAATCATATACACTTGTAGCGTTATTATTAATACAATTTAATGATGATAAAATATTGCCAAAAATCCTTGTTGTGAAAACAATTGTTTCAGCACCATTTATATCTTGATGTGGGATCAGAAACGTTCTTCCACGGCCATTGTTAAAAAAAATTATTTCATCACTTTCCATATTGATTTCGATTTTAATAATGGTCATTTTTTGATCACAAATTTTATCATCAGCAATATTTACAAGAATTTCATCAAAAATTTTATATAATTGGGGCACATATGAAACATCACGTAAAACCATTCCATCTTGACTGTCATACCCACATTTGCTAATGATAATAAGATTTATCAATTAAATGATTGAATTCTTAATGATCAAAAGATATCTTACCTTGGTGACTTTCTCAACGGATCCAATATTTGGACGTAACAAGATATGTTCTATCTGACATGGCTCGTCTATTCGACTTTTTTGACTACTGCCTTGTGCCTGTGTGAATGGATGAAAAATTAGAAAATTAGCAGATTATCGAAGGATTTCATTACAATATTTCTGCAGACAAATTGATAAGAATATTTTGTTTGCAAAAACAATCGCCGTCGTTGTTGTAGACAAAATGAACAATTCAATGACATCCTGAGATTTTATTAATCTAATTAATCGAATTGGATTCATTCGATCAGAATTTTTCTATACTAATAGCTAAATAATTAAAACAATGAAAAATTATATTGATGATGAAATTTCATCATCATCAACAGCATCATAAATGATATGATGCTAAATATATGTTTTATATGGAAAATATTTGTATTTTGATTCCACTACCACTATCAACAATTTGATGATAAATTTATGATCAATAATCGAATGACACACACGCATACAAACCTTCAGAGGTCTATTGGGAAAATCATCCATTATAAGGGAAAAAAATTTTATCGTTGGCTTTTTCTTTCAATCTCACTAATTTGTTGATGAATGATTATGTGTGTATGTTTTTTGGCAGATCGATGATGATGAAATTACAAAACCAAAAAAAAATTTAGTTGAAAACGAACAAAGAAAATCTGCTTGTTGGTTAAAATATTGATAATATTTGCTTCGCTATTGTTTATTTGGTTATTTTAACCAATAACCCTGCTTAAGTAGAAATAGTTTACTGCGATCAAAATTTCATTATTATTCCTATTCTCAATAAAAAAGAATATGAATTTTTTTTCAATACTAAAATGTTAATCATTATTAAAATTCGATCAAAAGATTTTCTTAACGAGTGATGGACACCAGCCAGCCAATATGCGAACAAATGCAACATGTTCTGCTATCGATCTAAATAATCAATTGGATAACCCAAATGATGTTCAACATCATCAACTGAAACAGGCTGGATCAATAATAACACAGCAGCCGGATCATCGTCATCATCCAGAACAACGTATTAATCGTATGGATCGATGTTGTTTATATCCAATTATATCATCAACAACAACAACAATAACAACGCTGTTGCGAACAAAGACAAAGATATCGCTAACGACGACAACAACGACAACGACAACATAAAATTTTCGTCGAATTAATTCGAAATCTATTTCATTGTATAAATAATTACCAGAATCGACCGACACATCGAAATGGTTCACTGCACAGTTTAGGTGTATGTGTGAATGGTCAACAAAAATTTCAGATCCATTTAGATGATCGATTAACAAACATGATAAGTTTTTTTCAATTTCTGATAAAGTTAACTAATTTTTTTTATTGGTCAAATTTTAGTATCAATCAATTGGATCCTACCACCTGTTTAACTATGAAACTTATGATAAATCACGTATGATGCTACTAAAAGAAATCTACGAATGTTTCAAAGGTTTTGGATTTGGTTGAAAAAATCATAAACCACAACATTGATTTGATCTAATAGATTGATCTTAATTGTGATTATATTTGCAAAACAAAGCAAAAAATTCTTTTTGTTGGTTCATAAATTGCTCAAAAATTATTTTAAAAATACATTTTCAAACAAAACAACCATTCTGTCTCGTTCTTTTTTTTGTCTCTTTGTCTCACTATCTGTATTCTCTCATTTGAACATTAAAAATCATTATTATTGGTCATTGAGTTAAAAGTGAAATGAATATGGCAAATATTTAAAATTTTCATCTTCTAAAACATGTGAATATTGACGGGTAACTTACTATCTTGGTGGAAATATCGTCGTTTGACATCAAATTCTAAAATTCGAGTATGGCCAACAAATGATCTTGATTATCAGCAGCCGGGGTGTTAATGCCATTGTAATAATATGTGTAATTATGCGAATGAAACGATCAGTTAATTTCAAACAGAGCTTTTCTTAATTAAATGATATGATTTTCCATGAAAGATACAGTTTGAAAATTTAATGATGTAGCTAAAAGAATGAAAAAAAAGATAGTAATTGAATAAATATTAGAATTTCGATATATTTTGAACAAAGAAAGCTTAGAATGGAATTACTTGCTTTTTAAAAAAAATTTAAAAAAAAAATAAAAAAAAATTTGGGGGTGGTTTCTCAATACCACTCTTCTTTGTTGATCTTTGATTTAGCAAACATAACAAACAAACGAACCGTTTAGGGAATTTTTTAAAAGATGATCTTTATTCATAAACGACTTTAAACATAATGAAATAATTAAAACAACAGTTTATAGGAAAACAGACAAATAGTTTTAAAAAAATGAAATAACGCCAGATCATGATCGTTTTCTTTTGACCGCTGACTCGTTTCTTGTCATCGGTTAGTTTTTATTGTAAACCAGTCTATACATGAACATTATTATTTCCTTCTATTGATAATTGTTCAGGAAAAGTTTGGGCCAAAGAAATATAATCATGTTCAAAACATTTTCACAGACGAATAATTAAGATTGTTGGTTGGTTCAAATCGTTGGTAGATCTGGTTCTGATTGTATCGGTCTTTTTGATTGAACTATAAGATGATGATCCTCTGTCGATTTACACAGAAAGAATCAAATTGAACTGATTTGACTATCATGAATGATCACTAGGACCAAGAGCCAAAATAGATGAAAGGGCCTTGTAGTCTTATAGGTTTTTTTCCTCGAAATGAACAACGGTAGTAAAATTGCATTAGAGAATTGATGACTGAAACTACCCTTTGCTGCTGCCATAACCATAACTAGAACCATCAACATTTCTAACCGAAAAGCTTGCATGTCTGTCCATCAACTTGGAATGGTCAACCATTCGTATCGTAAGCAGGTGGAGCTAAAATTGGAATAAAAAGTTTGGTTATTCAAAAATTTGACACAATGAAATAACCAAAGTTTACTTACCTGATGATTGTGTTATTGTTATGATACCTGTGTCATTTGGTGCGATGCAGTCAGTGAGTGTAGTACATTATAAAATTGAATGTCGATTTTTTAGATATATCACTATCACAATATATGGACAGCGAGACTGAAACGACAATACAAATAATCTTAGTTCACGTATAGAATTCGGTGGTGGATTTGTTTGAGCACAAAGAATCATATCCATTGATGTTTTCAATAATAAACTGTGTTCGATCATATGACGAATGATCAAGGTAGCCATTGGAATAGAACCAGGAAAAATAAAGCATTGTGATGATATTTCCAACAAACGACTTATGCCATTCTTTTCGACGAAAAAGCATACATTCTATGTATCAACAGAAAACATGATTTGTCGATTTCTGGATATCGTATACAGTTTGATATGCTGACCAACGAATTGTATCATTTATCAAAATGTTTCCATATAAGACAACAATTTGACGATTAATAATCAATCAATAGAATTGATGATGCCACATCCATTTTTGGTAAGTCGAAATTGATCGTTTTTTGTTTCTCATATGTAATAATCCACAAATATGATCCATTTTCCAACATATCAATAAGATGATTCAACGATTATATGATTGAGCAATTTGTTTAGCACATAAATTCTTTGTTTCATTATTAAACAGAATAAGACAAGTAGATGAATTCGTGTATGATTGAAAGTTGATAGTCATGTTTCAATATGTCAACAAGGATATTATCCGTGAATGAATTGATGATTACATTCTTTCGAAATGAAATTTCGTTGACCAAAGGTTTATCCTTATTTTTCGGTTCTGTTTTTCCGATTGTTTAGATTTATTTTCAAACATTATTAGATTTATTATGCTGTTCATTGGCCGACTCTTCGAAAAAAAAACTAGAGTAAAAAAAGATAATGTTAGTGGAAAAGCAAATTTTGAAAAATAATAAAATTCTAGAAATCGAATTGATCAATTATAGTTACTTTAGCACCATTTTTATCTGGATAGAACAAAATTAGTGACCACACAAAGATCGAAAATGTCCATACAGCCTTTGAATACGTGTTGGAACTTGCATTGATAGTTAAAACAACTTGACAAAAATCGAGGAAACATAGAACATATCTTGTTACGTCTGTAGCGGAACGTCATATATGAATGAAGATAAAATATAAAAAAGCACATGTATCGAACTTTTGTCAGAGAGTGATGAGTGTTTGTCATATTAAATTATATTGATTTTTTTGATTTTTGTGAATTTAAAAACGATACCAACATATGGTACGTAATCTATTTTTAATCATTGTAATTATAATTTATTATTCAATAATTCAATTCCAGAAATAAAGTTTATAAATTGTGAATGTTACATACGTCCAAATATTGGATCCGTTGAGAAAGTCACCAAGGTAAGATATCTTTTGATCATTAAGAATTCAATCATTTAATTGATAAATCTTATTATCATTAGCAAATGTGGGTATATGACAGTCAAGATGGAATGGTTTTACGTGATGTTTCATATGTGCCCCAATTATATAAAATTTTTGATGAAATTCTTGTAAATATTGCTGATGATAAAATTTGTGATCAAAAAATGACCATTATTAAAATCGAAATCAATATGTAAAGTGATGAAATAATTTTTTTTAACAATGGCCGTGGAAGAACGTTTCTGATCCCACATCAAGATATAAATGGTGCTGAAACAATTGTTTTCACAACAAGGATTTTTGGCAATATTTTATCATCATTAAATTGTATTAATAATAACGCTACAAGTGTATATGATTACACAAATAGGATCCCATTATTAGTGGTAATTGATGGTTCCATTCAAAATTCACAGCTAAATTAAATTTTGCTCGATACACTAGTGGTGGATTCATCAAATCAAGCAAAAATTTTTATTTACATCGTCCACGAAACACGACACTTGATTTTGATTTTCAATATAACGGACAAATAGCCAATTGTCATTGTTTCAAAAATCATTGGCGAGCTTATTGGTCCACTATTGATCAATGTCATCGAAGACAGTGAAGCTCCTACTTTTTTCAAAAACCAAAAGGTTTTAAAAAGACTACTAGGCAAATGGTTATTACCTAAAAAAATGGATGGTCTAATGACATCATTTGCTTCTGCATCGGTTCAGCTATTGATTTCACCAATAACATTTGATGATAAAAACAAGTGGCTGTTGCCTCAAGATTGAAATATATCGTTTTTAGATATCATATGATTGGAAATTTGTTCAAAGAGCAAGTCATAGACGTGGACTGGTTTAATCCTAGAAAGGCAACCATATCGATATTGCGGTAAAGGGAACCTTTCTATGGTCAAAGTTGGAAGTCAAGTCATTTGTTGTAGTTTTTGTGACGTTCCAATCTTTATTTCCACAAGAGGAGTGTTGGAATTATTGAACAAATAATTCCAACAGTTTTACATAAACAATTTATGAATTTGGATCATTTGATTCAGTATCATAAAAATCAATACTCCGAATATTCGATAATTCGATATACTATTTTTATTGACGTTACAAAATAACCACAATATAACAATTTTATTACAACAAATTGTATTACAATAACAAATAATACAACATAAACATAAAATTTATCTACCAGAAGTGTATCGAGCAATATTAATATTGCTCGATACACTTAAAGAACAAATGTAATTCTAACAAATTATATTTACATTTACATGTTTATGAATGTTTGTCGCATCCTTTGATGCTCGATCATTCGGATTTCGATCTGTGGGATTGTTATGGTTTTCATAAAATTCCCTGACATACACAACAAAATATGTGATACTTTTCTTTTATTTCCTATTTTTTAATTACTAATTCAAATTTTATGATTATATATTATCAATCAATTGTTGCACATTATTGTTTTAAGTATTTTTTTTTGAACCAATTGCTGTTAAAACCATCATTTGCGCTTCACTGTCTCCAATGACATTGATCTTTAAGAAATAAGATGCAAATTGTCTGATCAGACAGTGAATGCGCAAGTATTTTTAAAATTTTGTTTTCAAAAATTTCAATCATAAATAAAAGTTTCTTAAATAAAAATTAAAAAAAGTTTTCATGTTATTAAAAAAAAAATAGGAACCGTTCGTATGCATCGAGTATTATGGCAACGAGACTATCACATATATGGACAATGAAATGAAAAGATAAAGATAAATGCGACTAAACCACCATATAAGACTTTTTTCACATCAGTGGAAAAAATGTAGCAAACATATCATCACCGTTTATAAGTGAAAACAAACATTCCAATGTTGAACTAAGCGTACGAAATTTGAGATGATGAGGACCCAAAACGACCCAACCACAAAAACAAAATCCTCTGTAAAATGATAAAATTTTTAAACAATTTTTTTTTATAAACTAATGATGAACAATTACACTAACCCATAAACTAAAAATGCACAGAGACAGAACCGCAAAACGTTTGGAAAAGATTTCTTCAATGTTACAATAAGAGAATGTTGTATGATTGAAAATAGGCAAAATAACGTAATAATGGAAACCAAACCAAAAGATTACCAATGCCTAAAAATAGCGAACAGCTAACAGAAAAAAAATTATAACCAATTTAATTTGAAACATATAAATATTTAACAAACCTATTCATCTTTTTTACTGATACAATTGGACTATCACCTTTATGGTTTCTACAAATTGATAATAATGATGAACCATTGTTGTAGTGAGAATCAATTGAATGCAAAACGAACAATATTTAATAATAAATATGTCGTGGGATCGTTTGTGAAAATCGAATTTTTATTTGTTGCCGAGTTGTGTGTGTTAGTGTTCCTGACTCGGAATTTTCGGCTGAAAAACGTGCTCGTTCTCTCTCACCGACATTCTCGGTCGAAATAGGGGAAAGTAGAAATAGGCAGGAGCATGCGCAGCCAGTAATGCTACATATATACAGTGATATAATACAAATATACAGTAATACCCCGCTTAACGCGGGGTTACGTTCCAAAAATATTGAGCGTAAAGCGAAACAACAGCGCAAAGCGGGGTTTTTTTTGCATAATTTACATAATGCATTTTTACTCTTCATATACAATGTAACAATGTATTGCAATGCAATGTAATTGCAAAGCGTTATATCGAAACAGCGCTAATCGGGGCAGCGTTAAGCGAAGTATTTCTGTAATGTCGTAAAATATGATTGTTATATACGACCATAATTACTTTCTATATTATGGGGGAGGATAATGGTCTGGGGGAAAATTACCCCATCATTTATAAATTTGCCTCCCCCATTTACACACATTAACACATACACACGCATATACACATTCGACGTCGGTTCAAATCCCATCGCGGCCGCCTGGGTTAATATAAAAAATAGTCAGTGTTGGGGGTGGATAGTGGTTTGCGCATAATCACTTATAAATTTGCCTCCTCCTCGCTTATAAAACCTATTTGTTGGGGAGGATAGTGGACAATCACTTATAAATTTGCCCCCCAATTATTTATATACACATACACACTTGCGCATAAAGTAATTTAAAAAATAGTCAGTGTTGGGGGTGGATAGTGGTTTGCGCATAATCACTTATAAATTTGCCTTCCCCTCACTTATAAAACCTATTTGTTGGGGAGGATAGTGGACAATCACTTATAAATTTGCCCCCCAATTATTCATATACACATTTACACTTGCGCATAAAGTAATTTAAAAAATAGTCAGTGTTGGGGGTGGATAGTGAACAATCACTTATAAATTTGCCTTCCCCTCACTTATAAAACCTATTTGTTGGGGAGGATGGTGGTATGGACCATAATTGTCCAATCACTTATAAATTTGCCCCCCAATTATTTACATACACATTTATAATATCTAAATTTTCTTCTAAATTTAATTGTATAATAATACATACCAGTACACAGGGCCGAGAAAATCGCGAGGCCTTAAATTTTTATCATAGGCGAAAAAAAGAAATTGGTGAAATATTCGAAAAACACCGAGAAGCTATTGATTCACTGGCGGCAAAAAATATTGATGAAGTGTTGGCGGGACTGGTAAAAATTTGTAAAACATCAGATACATTTGCAAACAGGAAAATAAGTCATGAGATAAAAACAATTATGACATTTCATTTTTAAAATTTTTATATTTCGAGAAATTGAACTTTGAACTTTCATCCTATATATAAGATCATGGGCACACAAACAACAAAAATTGCATATTGTATTGGATATTATTGTTATTTCATCAAATACAATTGATATATTTGGTTTTTCTCATAGAAATCATTTTATAAATCAAAAATACATCAATTTGCAGTGTCTTTATTTTATAATTGACTATAATATGATTTAAAATCATTTAAACAGAAACCTTTGTTGTACAAGACCCATTGATACTCTGGTTTTTTTATACAAACATGGCATGTCCTTTGTTTGTGATCTGATATCTTGATGATGAAATGATTCATTGTATTCAAAAATTGTCTTGGTCGACCAAGATTTTTAATTTTGAAAATGAGTCCAATGAGAAATAAATTTTTGCAATTGACCTTTTATGTTCTATAATTGAACAGGAATGTGAACTCGATCCCGAATGTTTGTAATTAACTTTATTGAAAAAGAACGATTTGTGAAAAAATGAAAAACATCAATTTATTGATTTACGTGTGTGTGTGTGTTTCTGTCTTGTGTTTCTCTTGTTGGCGCGAAATTCGTTGAGCGCGCTCGGCTCTGGCACCATTCATAGATAACGATTTTTTACCGAATTATGCTGCAATAATAAAGTTGGATAGAGTACCGAGAGATTAATTAGCACGACATGAAAATAACGCAAGTTTATTTCATAAACGGAATAATTTTTATTTCAATTAAACACAAAGACAGAAAATATGAATATACTTCAATCAAGGCAAATCATTCAATGATCATAATATATAAAAATTGGAGTGAGCTCAAAGAACATATTTTTAAACTATGAGCAAGAGAGTACATTCATAAATATCATTACACCCCCTTTTCAGATGGACTCTCTTGGTCTTCCACGAGCTGGTACAGATCAGAATCAGAACAATCACCGATATACGATTTCATTTGATTAGCATGCACGATAATCTTTTTCTGATTATGACCAATAATTTCAAATTGCTTTCATCACTGCCGCCATAAAGCCTTTCTTCACTGCCGCCATTCAGCCTTAACCCGAATTGTTCTTGGGTTTGAAAAAGGTTTAGATTGTTAGTTCCAACAAAATTTTGCCCCATTTTGATTATGGTTGGCATTAAAAATACATCAATTTGTAGCGTATTTATTTTATAATTTACTATGATATTATTTAAAATCATTTAAGCAGAAACTTTTGTTGTACAAGATCCATTGATACGGTGATTTTTTTACAAACATGGCATGTCCTTTGTTTGTGATCTTGTATCTTGATGATGAAATGATTCCCTGTATTTAATAATTCATCACTGGTATAAATAGTTTAAGTTTTATTGAATTAGAAAATTGATGGCACACTAAATTAAAGATAACATGAAATTTCGAGTAGATATTAACAAAATAAAATAATAAAAAAATCAATGTTTATCTGGTCGTCCGTTGTCGTCTTTTTTCGTCGTCCTCATCGTCGCTGCCCAGAAAACCAACTGCTGCTCTGTGATCACACCACGCTGCTTTCCATTATCTCGATCGCCCTCTCACGGGGTCCATTCATTGATGTCGTCACTCCTTACTATTTTCACCAATCACCGAGGCTAAAATGTCTTGGTCGACCAAGATTTTTAATTTTGAAAATGAGTCCAATGATAAATAAATTTTTGAAATTGACCTTTTATATTCAAGAAATTTTTTTTTCTCTTGGGTCTACAATACAATAAAATGCATGAATCGGTGAATGAATGGTTAAATCGATTGAATTAGTGAATAGCAAAAAATACTACTTCCTCGATTTTATTGATAAATGGTAATTAGAAATATTTTACTAAACAACATCTCCCATATTACTCAAATAATCCAAAATCAACTTTGGCTGTTTGATGGTCATGTTTTTTTGTTGTTACGACCATCGTTTTAGACTGATTTGTGAATCGATTCCAGTATTGTTCGAAAGCCTGAATATCTTTTTATTTGAGCATTGAAAATATTTACATCTAATTGAATAGCATTACAATATTATTAAATCTTAAAATTACGAATATATACAAATAATTACATATAAAAGAGTTTGGTCCAATACACATTCAGTTTATTTTATATCATGTTTATTCCTGGGAGCTATCCATGGTTCTCTTTAACACCTGACCTTGGATATACGCTTGGAATTTCTCTGTTAACCCCATGCCTTTCTGAAGTATCCTGTGACCAAACCATCCCACGTCAATACAATTAGCACTGTGGTCACTTTACTTTCATACATAGATTTCAGTTCGTTGGACAGCAGTTCGTCAATCCTCTTGTTCAAAATAACATATAGAAATTGGCATAGAAATTCTTAGGGTTACCATACGTATAGGATGATGGGCATTAATGGGTTAATCAATGTAGGCCAATAATAGTGGATGAAATTTATTATTAGTCCTGTAATATGCGTACCGTCTTGTAACAGAAACAAGGCGAACTTCGAGAAAAAGACGTTTGTATTTAAAAATATTTATTGAATAATTAAAATGAAAAATGAATATGAAAAATATGGAAATAATAGCTTAAACAATGATTGCTGGATACGTTGATAATAATGATTCATGGAAGGTTGTTTGAATGAAAAGGAATCCAGACGACGGTATTGAGAGAACTATGTAGATTACTTGATAATATTTCGAATAACATGAGATGACCACTTTGAGACGGAAAATATCTAGACGTGAAGACCAGGACATGAATACATGAATGTAACACTAGAAAAACATAATCAATAAACACAAGAACAAGCAAATACTCACAAGAAAGGAGATGATCTTGTCATCATGTCTTTGTCTTTTATATGTTTGTGATCTGTCAATGCTGATCAACAGTTCAAGCTTCTTTCTTTCTTCAGCTGTGAAGCCTCTTCAAATAATCCGTTACAGTCTGGATCTTGGTCTGTCATGATCATTAATCGACCGTATCGCAGTGATTTCATGCTTTCTTCTGTTGTATATTTTATGTTGTATTTTAGTCCAAGTATTTCCACTAAACATTTTATATCAACATTTCCCATTATTTGTTTTTTGTTAGCTTCTCGTACGTTTATGAATTTTCCATTCAAGGGGAAAATGCCAAATTTGTTGCGGTTACAACACTGATTCCACTATTAACGATCGTATGCGCTGAATCTCCTTCGGTCACTATCAATGTACATTCAAGCGAATTCATTGATCCAGCATCATATGCATCTTCTAATTTTGGTAATTTTGAAATGATCCGAGAAGTTGATTCATTTGTTTTTTCTGCGATCTTTTTTATTTCGTTAATTTTTCCTCTTTTTCAATATCGTCGACTAATGGATCATGATTATGCTCTTTTTTTTGATAATGGTGTTTCCATTATTCGATTGTCGTTTACTATGATTCGTTTTTTGCAAAAAAGCTGATTACATTTGTAATATTGCGTTGAAAAAGAAGGCAAACTTTGCACACTAACAGTTAAATTGTTTTGAAAGATTGGTATGTCGCAATGTCGACAAGTTTTTTAATCGAATTTGAACTTTATTGAGAAACCGAAATCACTAGGTGTGTTCGAGTGTGTGTGTTCAACTATATGCGGACTCGGAATTTTCGGTTGGAAACATGCTCGTTTCTCTCACCGACATTCTCGGTCGAAATAGGAAGAGGTGGCAATAGGCAGGAGCGTGCGCAGCCAGTTGACTGCTACAGGTAAAAGTTTTCAGAGTACACTCATACCCCGCTTAACGCTGCCCCGTTTAACGCTGATTCGATATAACGCTGTATAATTACCCTACATTGCATTACATTGTTACATTGTATATGAAGGGTAAAAATGCATTATGTAAAGATAGCCCCGCTTAGCGCTGTTTCGCTTAACGCTCAGAATTTTTGGAACGTAACCCCCGCGTTAAGCGGGGTATTACTGTAGTTTTTTTCTGTGTAAGGAACACATACGTGCTGTGCCACGACCTTTCATATATAACGTGTTATTTTTCGCTATTTTTTATTGCGCTAATTTACTTAGCTATCTTTTATTTTTTGGCTCAATTCAATGGTTGGCTATTTTCAGTTTTGACTATTTTTAGACTTTGCTGTTTTCAGATTTGGCTGTTTTCTGCCTTGGCTATTTCCAATTTGGCTATTCTAACCCGCAACCCTATTTGATGCAGAAGCTGCATCAACGCGCGAAGCTTAAACAATTTTTAAAAAAGCATTAACAAAGCTACATCTCACTACTTCAGAAACTTTTTACCGACAGATGACGCTGAAAGCATTCTCGAAAAGCACTGCTCAAAGGCATTCCCTACTGTTGGATGTATACACACAGACACTAATTGGCTTACTCTTTTATATAAAGTAATGATAATAATAATGATAATGAATTTAATTTATTATGGTATTAAGAGCATCAAAAAATACAAATGGAAATAAAAAGTTAAATATGTATCAAATTTTCGTCTTGTTGTTCGGCAACGTCGAACAACTCATTTAAATCCTTATCATGACACGGGCGTTCTGCTCTAGCATCTATGAGCACCGTTTCACACGTTCTTTTGATTGTTATGTATTGAAGGTAAGCTTGTAGCCTTTTATCCACCCCAATTTTCTGTAGGTGTTTTCGGTGGTGGTGGGTTACTAGTCCGTCCCAAGTGATCACGACAGGAATCTGGAAGACTTTTGCATGATAAGTCATTTCTAGCTCATTAGCTAGTAGTTCGTATTTACGTCCTTTTTCGATTTCGGTTTCTTTTAGGCGGTCTTTGTTTGTAACTCCAACTTCAATTAGCCATATTATATTAATAATAATGATAATGATAATGATGATGATATGATGATGATGATGATTTCGATCAAAATAGTGTACATCAAACAAACAATTTTAACTTCCGGGATGAATATGTATTCTGATGGAATAAAAATTCTTCACACAATGTACACAATGAATACACACAAGTCTTACCAAGCTTCTTTTTATACGTATCTTTTATGGTAATCACAGAAAAAAAACTGAAAGAATTCTTTAGCTGTTGCATTGAATAATGGCAATTAGGATGGAGAGATTTAGTTTGAAGTGTGCATGTGGATTGACTGCCACACTTTTTTTCCATCCATCGCCACAAACACACACACACACACACACACACACACACACACACACACACACACACACACACACACACACACGATATGATTGAATTTTTTTTCATTTATTGGCCAAAATGTGAATAACAACAAGTGAAAACACAGACACACTCACTGATGAGCCGAAACCAATAAATATTTGGAAATATATCCTTTTTGATTTTGACAACAACAACAACAACAACAACAACGGCATCATAACTAAAAAGTCTGGTAAATGTTTTTCTTTTGATATGGTCATTTTTCTATCAATTTTGGTTTAAAATTTTATCATTTTTTTTTTGGTTCGTTTTAATTATCCAAATGTGTCCAAATTATTAGGAAATTTAGAAAATACTGTCGTTTTTTGTATAACATTTTTGAACGACTGTTACAAAAATATGGTAAAGGTTTCGACATCGGGCATGACCTCGATTTATTCTTCGATGACCATGCTTTAATTTAAGAATAAATTTTTTCCAACTTTGACCACCGGAAGTGGTGGCTGGCCTCTGTTTTTCGACCCATTAAAAATCAAAATTTTAACCATTTTGATTTTTGCTCGTGGTGACCCCGAACAAAGAGTTAAAATTCATCTGACCAATCAATGCAAATTCCACATGTCCTGGGAGTTGAAAAAAATTATGGGCGTAATTTTTCCTCAACTCATCCTTTCTCAAGAGCGGATCAAAATCCGGTCGGTCGCTATCACCCACTGTGTTATTCAGCCATAGGAAAAATATGCGTCAAAATGAAATTTTTAAAAAATTTTGATCAATTATCGCACGACACGTTTTCCGCTAACCAAAAAGTCAACAAAAAAATTTGGTTGACCAAAAATTCCAAATTTTTTCCAATTTTGAAAATCGCATAACCGTCCATGCAATTCATGTGCCGTCAGCCACTCTGCCAATGGCATTGCCCATTGAAATTGCTAGCAGTCTATATTGAATGTTGATAGCGGCCGACCGGATTTTGATCCGCTCTTGAGAAAGGATGAGTTGAGGAAGAATTATGCCCATAATTTTTTTCAACTCCCAGGACATGTGGAATTTGCATTGAGTGGTCAGATGAATTTTAACTCTTTGTTCGGGGTCACCACGAGCAAAAATCAAAATGGTTAAAATTTTGATTTTTAATGGGTCGAAAAACAGAGGCCAGCCACCACTTCCGGTGGTCAAAGTTGGAAAAAATTTATTCTTAAATTAAAGCATGGTCATCGAAGAATAAATCGAGGTCATGCCCGATGTCGAAACCTTTACCATATTTTTGTAACAGTCGTTCAAAAATGTTATACAAAAAAACGACAGTATTTTCTAAATTTCCTAATATATGAAAACATTAGTTATGTATGGTATGTATTTTGTTGGCATTATAATGGTTGTGTTCATGTGTGTGTGAGAGAGAGAGAAGGGAATTCTTGTTTGCTTGATTGGTTCGGTTTATGTTGTTTGGCTCGGGTTGCTCAGAGAAAAATACTCATTTTTTTTTCATTCATTCTTCTTCCACCAATGTGTGTTGTATATATGCTGTTAATGTGTTTAGGTACTTTACACACCATCATCATCAGTTCAAACTAATTTTTTTTTCTTACAATTCAATTCATGAATCATTTACATTTCCTCACAAAAAAAAGTTAGCTGATACAGTCCTTATCGAATAGAAAAAAAAGTTTTGACATCTGAAATTTATTTATATCGTTTGTGTCTGTGATAAGATCTTTGATAATAAATATCATTATGTGTGTTGGGCCCCCACAATATTTCATCCACTAACTCTCCCATGCCATAAGGTCCAAAATCATGATTGAATTACATTTTATTGAGTTCCATTTACTTAACCTACTCTCCTCCATCATACACTCCCCCTTTGGTTCACCTTTACAAATCAACCAACTAAACACATTTTGATTTTGAGCCAAGCCATTTTTGATTTATTTTTTTTCCCACTTTGCTCTTATTTATCGATGAGAATTGTGTGTATTTTTTGCTTTTTAATAGTAAAAAGAGATAGATAGCATAATATGATCATCATCGTATAATAATAATGCATAGCATACAAAAGCAATCATCATCATCATATAACATTGTGGAACACAGAGTCGTCTCACGGTTTTTCTTTACCACTTTTTTTCTCTTTCTCTCTCTCTTTCATTGTTGCTCGATTTATCGAAACACACACACACATAAAATACATACACATATAGCCAACAGCAGCAATGATAATAAGAAATGTTGAAAGAATAAAATAAAATGTAAGTAAAAAAACCATATATAATCATATTAAAAAAAATTAATATTTTTGTTCCATATCTATCCTCTAAGTCACAATACCATTCATTCAGATTCTCATAGATATACTCTATTGAAATTTGTAAGTTTTTTCCATGATTTATTCTTAAATCTTAAATATACTAATTAATTAATTAATCAATTTTTAGACACATTCTTACCACATAATTATAAAATTCGAATCGGATTACCTATAAACTTTTGGTAAGTCTCGTTTCTTTTTTTGTATTTTGAACTTATTATTTAGACAATTAGACCAGTTATATTTTTTTTTCATTTTATTATTTATGATTATTATAGTTTTGTTCCATTTTTTTCAATTATCAGAAATGACCAAACTTCATTGTAACAATGTGAAAAAGATGCAATTTTTTTTAAATTAAAGAATAAAATAATGTTTTGCAAATGATGTGTGTGTGTGTGTGTGTGTGAAAAAATCAAACAAATGATAACGATCAAGAAACATTCCGAACTAAATTTTTCGATTCAATTGTTTCCTGTTGTTATGATGTTTGTTTACAATAATAATAATCAATGATGAATTGTGTGAATTAGAATCCAATAATGATAAAGAATTAGTAATGAGTGTGTGTGTTTGTTTTAGAATGCCAATATTCTTAGTATTTGTGTATGTGTGTGTATCAATGATGACAAAAAAAACAAATCTGAGAAAACAATGAGCTAATTTTTCTCTAAAAATTTCATCCATTAAATGGTGATATTCCTTGTGTTTTCTTTCATTGTAAGATGTGTGTGGTGGTGGTGGTATATATAGTGTTTGAAATAGAAAAATAGCAAAAAAGCAAAAAGAATTAATTAGAATAATTAGCATATATGATCAACCAATCAATCAATTTAGATTAATGATTTTAAACATGTTTCAATTCTTTATATTACGATGTGAGTGTGTGTGTGTGTGTCTGTTTCGATTCATAAATACACATTAATTTTGTTTTGTTTTTCACACACCTCACTTATTTATCAGCAGCAACAATAATAAACAATAAGGGATATATAACAATAATATCTCTCTGGATCTTTGTTTATGATTCATGTGTGTGTATGATGTCCATATTTTTATAGTTTTTTTTTTGCTGAATCATACATGGATTTTTCGTGTGTGTGTGATAATAATGAATGTAGTTGCAAAAAAAAGTCATGATGAATAAAATAAAAAATGTGTGAACATGTGAAATATATGAATGAACAATGATGATGATGATAAGATGTAAGAAATGAAATGAACACAATCAATTTTTTCAAGTATCTCAAACAAAATAATAATAATCGATACTTTTCCCGTGATATAAATGACCAAAATAATTACAACTAGTAGATAATAATAAAAATGTTTTATTCTTCATCTTTGGTCATTTCGATTGCTTCTAATAGACACATAAAATTATCATTCGTTGCTGTTGATGATGATTGTGTTGTTGGTATTACTGTTGCTGATGTTACCGATGGTGTCATAGGTTGAGGATGTATAGATAATATTTGATGTGGTTGATTATGATAGATTAATTGATGATGATGTGGATGATGACTACCAATGGTTGTCGTTGTCAATGGTATTGCCGATGTTAATTCGGTTAAACTTTGTTGTTGTGATTGTTGATCATGTAGAATTTCATGCGCTTGATTTGTAGTAAATGTTGGTATCAACGATGATGCTGTCAGATGGTCAGTTGTGGTTGCATTCGGTTGACCAGTTATCTGAAATATCGGTTTACCTTCAGAATCGATACCTATTGGTCCCACAGTAACCAACGTTAATGTTTGTTGTTGTTGTTGACCCGGTAGTGGTGGTTGTAATGATGATAATGATTGTGTTGATAGTGATGGTTGTTGTTGTTGTTGACAACGATTCAACAATGTAGTCTTTCGAGCTATTGCTGTTGTCGTCGTCGTTGTCGCCGTTCCGGTTGGTATGGCTGCAGCCATTGTGGCAGCTAATGCAGCATTTGCCGTTGCTGTAGTACCACCACCGTTATCTAGTATATGAACAGATGGATATTGTGGCATCCGTAAAATTGTTATATTTGATCCAGGCGCTGTTTGTGCCGTTGCTGCTGCGCCTAATGTACCGGTTATTGTTGTCGGATCCGTTATGGCCGTCAATGTTTGATTCTGTGGTTGATGTATGGCTGCCGCCGTATTGGCTGTCAATGCGGCAGGATGATTTGTCGCTATTAATGTGGCTGTCTGTTGATGTTGTTGTTGTTCATATTTGGTCATTGTCTCAATGTTTTTATGTAAATATTTGATGCCATATTTTCTTCGTGGTTTTGCTGTCGATGTTGTATTTGATGCCGATGTTGTGGCCATAGTTCCTGCTATAATAGGTACTGTTGATGTTGATGGACCAATCGCTACAACTTGTCCAATCAATTGTGTATGTGCCATCGGTGTTGTCGATAATGCAGCAGTCATAATATTTCCACTTCCACCTTTGGTTGCAAGAATTTTTTTCGTTGCAGTCGTTGCTGTTATAGGCGTAGGCACTGTTGTTGTCATTTGTTGTTGAGATGGCGGCTGCTGTTGTGATCCAGGCGTAACTTCTATGATTCCTTTTGATGTTAATATTTTTGAATGTTTAGTCTGTAAATGCCGTTTGTAGGTGTTTCGCGTTTTGAATCTAAATAATAATAATAATAATTGTTTTACTTTTTTTTGAAACAGACTAACCGAAACTTACTTGATAAGACAATCGCTACATTGGAATGGAGTTTCACCCGTATGACGGCGCATATGTTCTTTGAAATGTGATGGATGACGAAAATGGCGTGAACATTCGGAACAAATAAAACGTGATTTGTTCAAATGTATTAACATATGATAATTTAATGAATGTTGACGAGTAAATGTTGCCGAACAAAGATCGCATACATAAGGCTTTAGGCCGGCATGTTTTTTATAATGAAATATCAAACCATTTGTTGAGGTAAATTGTTTATCTGGACAGATTTTACACTGATATATGACCGATTTATCACCATTAACAATTATAGAACGTGCTGCCGATGAGCTTTTCTTTCTGATATCATCAATATAATCCAATGCTAATGCACGAAGTTGATGTGCTGGCATTGATGGATCAGCCGCATTCATCAACGTTGTTGTAGTCGCTGTGGTTGCAGCTGTGGTCATTGTCGCTGATGAAAATGTTCCGGATAGAGACTGATTTTGATGTTGATCCATAACAATCGGATCTGTTGAAGAAATAACTTCGACCGTTTGAGATACATCCTCGATTGTATGATGCGGCATTAGTGATGGTTGACCAGCCATCGCTGCTTGTGTTGCAACAACAAACGTAGATATTGGTAATGATGTATTCAATATATGATGAACTGCTCCGGTAGCAGTTCCTATTAATCCAGGCTGTTGTTGTTGGGTAAGTTGTCTTTGTTGGTGATTCTCAACATTCATCAGACCAAAGATTTCCTCTTCAATCTCAGCGTTTGCTATCGATTGTTTTAGGATATCATTTTCGGCTGCAACCACTGTCGTCTTCGTTGTTGTCAATGGTGAACATGATGTCGATGTTGTCGTTGCTGTTGTTGACGCAATCGAAACTGTAACATGAACATTTTCCGTTTCCTTTTTAATCTGTTTTGCTGATGTTGTTTTTTTATCCAAAGCGGTCTTTCGAATTTTACGGCATGAATTAAGCCTTAAATTTGGCATAGTTTGTTCAAGATTGCACAAATGTTGTCGAAGATGATCAACAATATCCTTTTTTGATTTTTCAGCTTCGGCCGAGCCAAATACCGATTCAAAACGTTGTTGGCATTGCTGGGGCAATAAATGACAACTATATGAACAACGTTTTGTTTTTACATCGCGTTTATATTCAACAAATGTTGATAATAATCGTTTATCCGAAAATTTCGATACTTGTTTTAGCGTAAATTGAGGATTGCAAGTAGCAACAGCTTCAATTGTTGATGAACTTGTTGCAGTTAATGAGGATGATGATGATGATGGTGATGAACTCTTTTTATCATTACTGGACGTTGAACTTTTCTGTTTTTGTTTGAACAAAAAAAAGCGCGAAAATTAGAATATTAAACAAAGAGGATAATAATAATTTACCTTGGCTTTTTTGGTGACAGTGGTTGTTGGTTCAACTGTGACAGTTTTTTCGTCATTACCGCTGGAATTTGATGATATTGATGTTTGTTGTTGCTGTTGTTGTTCATTATCTTTTTCCATATCCATCTGACGTTTCATGATGGCTGCACGTGCTAATAGCCCTAAAGGTTTTTCACTACTTCCACCACCACCACCACCACTCCCACTACTACTATTAGCGGTATTTGGGGGTAACGTTTCTGATGAAGTTTCAGATTTCATTGTTGACAATATCGTTTCTGTCGTCGTTGTCGTCGATGTTGCTGGAATCATTGGTGGTGATGATGATTCATTCGATGTCAATATTACATTGGTGGTAGTGGGCGTGGCCGACTCGGTAGCCATTGAGATGGTCGTACCAGGATCATGCGATGATGTATCCATCGTTCGAAATGAAAAAAAAACAAAATCAGATGTTTGTTAGATTTTCACAAATAAAAACAAAAACACTGATGATGATGATGAACGCCCATATGATCTTCACTGATGTAATCATTAAGCAATCTCTACACGTACTCTCTTTCATACACACTCACTTCACGAATAAAATTCTGATTTTGGATAATAATTGTCAATTACAATCAAATTGTTTTTATTAAGAAAATTCAATGTTCAATTTTTCAATGATGATAGGTGAATGTGAAAAAAATGAAAACAAACAACAATCGCAGACGACATTGTGGATGTGGATGATAGACAGAGAAAAAAATTACGCGCGCGCGGGTCTCTTTCACCAAAAAAAATATATTCGTCGTTATTATTGATAAAAAAAATTCAAATCAATGAATAATTGTTGATAATAATCGATGAATAGATGAATGAATAACTGAAAAGATTAATTAAAACAATTTATGAATCATTATTTTTATAATTTTTCACAATTCATGAATTGTGAAAAATACTAGATTTAAAAATCTCGTGATCAACAACAACATAACACAACACAACACAACATAACATAACACATTTGGTTGTTCTGTGCCACTCAAACAAAACATAACACACACACATACACACACAACAGACAGAACAGTAAATCAAACACATATACAAACATTAAAAAAAAAGAGAGCAAATATAATATATATTGAGGGAGAGTTTTTTTTATATTTCGGTTGTGGTGGCTGTATTATTTAAAACGTGTATTATGTATTGTATTCTGTTCGACGAAATCTTTATTTGCTTTTCTCATTTTTTTTATTTATTCATTCGCTCAATACAAAATTATATATTATATGAGTGTGTGTGTGTGCGTTGGTTGGGTTTGTCCGAATGTGAATATATATATAGATATATAATACATATACATGGCTGACTCACACAAACTCGAATAACTACGCATTTTTTTTTTACAACGAATAAAATTGATCCATTCATAAATCACGTGTCAGTATAAATTTCCAAATCTGATTGAAACCATGTGTGTGTGTGTAAATCATATGATGATTTAAATTAAATAAAATCATATATGATTTTACTATTCTAAACTTGATGTTTATAATTTTAAAAAATTTGTCTAAATGAATTCTCATTCATTGACTATTCTTCAATTCTACTATTGTTCAATGTCATAATCATTTTGTCTTATGTATGTTGTGTCAACGAGATGAATGTGCCGGCAACATCGACCATCTCCTTGGAACCGGTCATTCCGGCATTGGAAATTCGTAATTTGACCACCAAATTTTCTTATTTTGATCGGAATGAAATGTTATATGGCCTAGGTGCTACTTCTGTTCATAATCATGTATGTTCGTTATATTTATAGTTTGATCAAAAACACATTGAATTCATGTCAGGATTGTTTTATCACACTTATAGCCATATTATTCGGTTGCTTTTTTTACGGATGAACTTGCATGTCATATGGTAATTCGGTTGTTACACCAACGTCAATGGAATGGCCGACGTTTACGTGTTGAATTTGCAAAACCAGAACAGATTCGTCGTCTTCCAAGTCATCATGTCTGTGATCAAGCACTCAAACGGTATTTTTCTCATTCCAATATAATAAGATATAATCAATTTACTTTCGATTTCTTATAGTAAGATTGAGCAAGACCAATTTCAAGCGTTTCGTGATCATATCCAACAATTGCAACGTCAATCCATTCCTGACAGTATTTTTAATTCAACTTTCAAAGATATCCCGAAAGCCGATACACTAATTATCGAACAAATCGGACAACATTTGTTAAACAATGAAAAATTTTATAAATATGTCGTCACAATAATGATTAAACTTGGTCTGGATGTATCGTTCACCAAGCAAAATGATCACTTATCTACAATTTTATTGCCACCAGATTCAGATGAAGAATCTGAATTGGAAACCAATATCACCATCAATGATCTCAATCACAGTGAAGCACCGGAATTCGAAATGAAACGTCGTCGACGTCGTAGAAAGCGGCTAAAAACAGGATTCATTGGTGACAATGCCGAATCATTTCATCCAACAACAACCAATACTAAAAACCAAATCACTACAGAAATCGAGCAAATCTTTGATACAGTTCCAATATCAAAAAAACTTTCGATAAATTTAACTGTTAACAACAATTCTACTTCAATTCCATCGTCATCCAATTCGATTATTGAACATATTACCACTTCCGATGGTTTCGGATCTCTAGTCAAACCAAATTCACCACCTCGATTGAAATCGAAGCCATCATCGATCAGTGATAATACTTTTGATATTTGTCTATTACGTCCAGAGGATCTGATTACTGATCAGGAATTGGAATCAAATCGAATACCTACAGACAAATGGTCAGAATATCCCGTATTCAAAAATTATTCAATGGGTGATCATCAAAGTCATCGGCTTTATGTGAAAAATATCCATCGAAAAGTTTTACTGCGAGATTTGTATCGATTATTTGCTCGCTACATTCATCTTGATAATTATGATCATGTAGATAAATTTGGCATCGTCTACATGGAAAAAGGTCGAATGCGTGGTCAGGCTTTTGTCACCTATCCCGAAGTGACACAAGCTAGCTTAGCATTAACATCAACTAATGGCTTTATGTTCCATGATCGCCCTATCGTTGTTCAATACGGTCGTTGTAGTACTAATATACAACCCGAATCCATATAATAATTGTTTCAATGATTATTTTAATTAATAGTTACAAATAC
Source organism: Dermatophagoides farinae (assembly GCF_024713945.1). NCBI lineage: Eukaryota > Metazoa > Arthropoda > Arachnida > Sarcoptiformes > Pyroglyphidae > Dermatophagoides > Dermatophagoides farinae. Next base: position 3,705,144 of record NC_134680.1, on the reverse strand, counting down.
AAAATACAACTACTTAAGAATCAAATATTCATATGTGAATGACATTTGATGCTGTTATTGCGTCTATTTTTCTTTCTCAGCAAAACCTTCCTCAATTTCTTTCATTCGTTTTTCCATTTCTTCGCGTTCTTTCTTAGTGCGACCTTTCTCCAATTTGGCTCTTTCTTCCGGTGTTAGATCGGTTAATAAATCCGTAACCACACCGGTCATGATTGTTTGTTTCTGATCACGGATTGTGAAACGGGATCCTTTCTCCATGACCATTGGTCGTAGAATCTAAAATAAGAGGTTTAAATTTTTTTTTCATTTAGATTAGTAAAATTGAAACAATATTTTTGTTTACCTTTAAAATGACTTTGGCATCTTCGCCAGGCATAATCATATCTTTACCGACAATATTTAATTCGGCCGCACAATCCCACGTACGACAGAAACAATGTCCACGAAGCATTGACAAAAATGGCAGATTTTTTCCACCTTCTTCTTTTTTTAACATATAGATTTGTGTTTCCACATGATCAACAGCTCGATATTCACCCGGTTTGACAACGGCCATACCACGACGAACCTGGTCACGTTTAATACCACGTAATAATGCTCCCAAATTATCTCCAGCTTGTGATTCGTTCAAGATTTTCTTGAACATTTCAATACCAGTGATTACACTTTTATGATGACGTCCATATCCGATAATTTCACATTCAGTATTCTTTTTGATTACACCCTTTTCTAAACGGCCAGTGACGACTGTACCACGTCCTTGAATCGAATAAACATGTTCGATTGGCAACAAAAATGGTTTATCGACTTCACGAATAGGATCGGGAAATACTTCATCCACCATTTGCATAAGTTTTTCAATCGATTGTTCACCAATTTCGGGTTTCTTATCTTCCATAGCAGCCAATGCTGAACCTTGAACAAAATTCACATTGTCACCATCATAACCAAGTTCGGTCAATAGTTCGCGTATTTCCATTTCAACTAATTCCACCATTTCAGTATCGGCAGCATCCACTTTATTTATATAGACAATTATATTTTCAATGCCAATTTGCTTGGCAAGAGTAAGATGTTCACGAGTTTGTGGCATAACACCATCAGTAGCAGCTACAACCAGGATGGCACCTTCCATTTGATTAGCACCAGTAATCATGTTTTTAATATAATCAGCATGACCGGGACAATCCATGTGAGCATAATGACGTTTTTTTGTCTCATATTCAACATGTGCTATTTAATTGATAAACAACAAAATGGTTACATTTGCAAACATCATCTGTAATTTCCTCAATGATCGATCATACCTGTATTAATGGTAATTCCTCTTTTCTTTTCTTCTGGTGCATTATCAATTTCATCATATTCTTTTACTTTAGCCAATTTATGTTTAGCCAATATTTTAGTGATGGCACTGGTCAACGTAGTTTTACCATGATCAACATGACCAATCGTACCGATATTCATATGTGGTTTATCTCTTTTGAATACTTTAGCACCTCCTGGACCAGGTGGTGGTGGAACCGATAGAGATCGAATCAAATTTAGCTGTGCACCATTAAACACAGCCAAACGATTACGTCCAAGTGACAAAGTTGCGGCGGATATGCCAGCACCATTAAAAATTCGTGTCAATATTAATATAGACATTCCTTCTTGAAACAGATGGATAAATTGATCCCGTTATGATCGATATATATTGTATTGATAATTATCTCGACAAGCCAAAACGAAAAACATGTGCATGTATTTGTGAACATATGACAATCGATTGTTTGTATTTTAATCGATATATCGAGTCCTTGTTTTACAATCGAAAGACATAATAATAAATAAAAATAAAAATTTGTGTTGGTGGATTTTTCACCTCATTACAAACTTGAATTATGTCGACGGTAACAATGAATAATTTGATTAAATTGAACAACATTCTCAGATGTTCAGGGCACTACCATCACCAAAATCATTATGTTCATCTTCGATTTTTATCAACAATTCCGGCCGAACGTAAAGCCGATTTCTTCCCACGCGTATTGAATAAGGATACTTTTCCTGATGTTGAAACATTGAAACTTAAACGTGGTACCGGTTATCGATCAAGTTTTAACGGATTAATTGTTACCGTATTTGGGGCCACTGGTTTCATTGCAAAATCAGTGGTCAATAATCTTGCCAAATGTGGTTCACAGGTTATTTGTCCATATCGTGGTGATTCTTTTTTTACGAAAAATCTGAAATTAGCCGGAGATCTTGGACAAATCCTTTTCGTACCTTATAGTTTGAACGATGTGGACACTTTATATCGTGCTATGAAATATTCTAATGTTGTGATTAATTTAATTGGCCGTGGTAATGAAACGAATAATTTTGATTTCGAAACCATTCATGTTGAAGGTCCGCGTACCATAGCTCGAATAGCTCGTGAACTCGGCATTAAACGTTTGATTCATGTATCATCATTGAATTCATCGCCAAATCCACCTGCTTATTATTTAAAAGGTGGATCCAAATTTCTAAAATCCAAATATTGGGGTGAAATTGCAGTACGTGAAGAATATCCCGATGTAACTATATTTAGACCGGCCGATGTATATGGTGAATGCGATAATTTTCTTTGGTATTATTGTTTTCCACATCGACGTGGATTCCGTACGTTTCCATTACCCAGTGGTGGTTATGGTATAACAAAAACACCTGTAAGCGTATCGGACCTAGCCGAAGGCATTGTCAATTCCATTACTGATGATGCAGCCATTGGTCAGACGTTTGATGCTGTCGGGTCAGTGAATTTATTTATGCATTCTTCAAATTTATTTACAATTTGATTGAAATATTAGGCCACGACGATATGAACTACGTCGGCTAGCCCTATACATTAATGATATAATTGGCAAACAACACGATTGTGGTTTTAGGGTGACCAATTTACGTTGGGATCTACAAGTACGTCCACGATTATTTTTATGGTCAAATTTAAAATCGGTGTTTAAAAAACCGAAAACCTGTTGGGAACGTATCGAAAGGGTAAATGGATCATTTGATCATTCAATTAATTAATTAATTTCGATTCAATATAGGAAGCGATCAGTGATGAAGTATCCAAAAATTTACAATTAACCGATCTAGGTGTACGATTACAGCATATTGAAGACCATTGGCCATTTTTACTGGCCGCTTGGAAATGGAATGGTGCTTATGATGGTGATCTTGGTGAAAATCGTGTTTATGAACATCCAGTTTATACATTAGATTCTGGATTAGCGAAACCAAGCTTAATTTAAGAATTTAGGATTGATAAATAAACAATTTCCTTAATATTCATGTTGATGGAATAAAATACAGATATGTTAAAAGTGTTAAAAAAATTTTAATACCGATATGGTTCATAATTAATATGATAGAATTGTGTCGGTTGTATCGTTGTTGATTGTGTCTGAATATAATTGGCTGGATGTTCATTTTGTACAATTTGTATATTCTGTTCTTGACTTTCTCTTAATTGTTTTTGAATCTGTTCAATTTGTTGACAATATTCTTGCTGTAGATTCTGTAATCGTTGTTCATGTTCGATTTTTATTTTGGCTATTTGTCCATCACGTTTATCGAGTTTGTGCTGATTTAGTATTTCGAAAATTTTCAATGATAATTTCTGTACCTGTTGCATTTTAAGTTGTATTGATTCAAAAGTTTTTCTATGTGTATCTCGCCTAAGTATCTGTTCTATTGTGCGTGATATTTGTAAAAATTGACGGGTAATATCCGGATCGCCACCATTATTCCGATATTGACGCATACGATCTTGTTCGATGAATCGTAAACGTTGTCGTATGATCCTGAATGATGGCGTTTCACAATCTAATCGTTTTCGAACCTTATATCCTCTCCAACATTTCTGTATGATTACAGCGAACGGAGTATAAGTTGTGGCAGTAAAACTGGTATCATTCGAATCGCGATTTGATGAATCTGTAGAGCGCTTTGTGGCTGGTGTCACATCATTCGATTCGGATATATTTTCCAATAGCAAAGCTTTGACAGCAATATATTCTCGTCGCCGTTCAATGAGCGGTTTTTGTAACCATTTTTTAATCTGTACATAAAGTGCTTTTGTTGAATCAAAATTTGCCTTGGTCATTTCACTCCATGGCCGTGGATCTTTCAAAGCTCTTGACAAAGTATATCGTGAACAATGAAGTATATGATCGGCAAATGCTGATCGTGGAATTTTGTAACGGCCAAGTTCGGTTATCATTACTCGAGCCAAAGCTATTGTATCAATTTTATTTCGATCAAATACAATATCATGTGGAAACGGTTCCATTTCCACTTCTTGGCGAGCTTTTTTCATTCTTACGACATTCGAATTCAACGTATATCTTACATGATCTTGATTACCGAGATCTGTATCATAAGATTCTAGAATATGATTGCAATTCAATTCAATTGCTTGATCGTGATGCTTTGTTGTTGTCGGCGTTTCTATGGAAGATTCTGTTTTGTTTCCAATCTCCATGAGTACGATATCATCATCATCTTCTTCTTCTTCTTCATCATCTCCATTATTAAAATCTTCTCTAGCCTTAAATTAAAAAAAAATGTAAATAAACTTTTTAACAAAAAATTGCTCAAACTTACAGCTGACAATGAAGATGAGCAATCGTCATTGGAATCCCTTGAAATATTATTCACATCATCATTTCGATGATGGTCGGCCATGATCATAAATCACAAATGACAAGCGAATAATGATTACATTAATTAATTAATACTTTGAAATGAAATTTGATTACAAAATTCGAATATAAAATCCACAACATAAACCAATGGATATATACAATCGAATTATGAAATGAATATGCACACACTATCGATAATGTTGTTCATTACTGGAATGAATTTTTTTTTTCATTGGCGGATGTTAAGGATTATAAACGTCAAAGCGTCATCTACTCTTTAAGAGGCTAAGGATGTCTGTAAACTGCGGCGAAGTATTTTCAGTACAAACCTAACTATTTGGTATGAGCTACTCAGTGTGTGTTGTGTGTGTGTGTCTGAATGCGGGAAAACTTTTGAATGCCGCTGAAAAAAAAATTCTGTGGTATGTAGCATCATTGTTCTACCAATATTCATTTACATTGAATGTCATTCAATTTTATTTGAATCCAAGTGTCACACGTGATTTTCTCATGTGTATTCGATGATGATTTTGAAATGTGATCTAAATTCCTGATTATACCTAAAATACCTGATAACTTTTTTCATTTAAAATGCATTTAAGATTCAATGTTGAGTGTCTTCTGGCGATGAACCCACAAGGTTATCCTATAGAATCTATAGACACAAACTTGGATTAAACATTGGATCGATTATCATGTTCAGTCGCAATATTGAACCACAAAGTGGTTTGCTCAATGGCACGCGTTTATTTGTAAATAATAGACGCAGCATTGAAGCTCAATATTGACAAGGAGGCTATGATTCATTTTGCAGCAAAACGATGAGATCTTATACCAATCGGTGCGTGGACGATTTCCTGTCGTATTGGCTTTTGCTCTGACAATTAATTAATGTTTTAAGGGAAATCTTTCGATAAAATAAGTGTGTACCTTTCTACACCAGTATTGCAACATGGAATGATTTATGTGGCTTTTTGCCGCTGCAAAAATCCTTATAATCTGAAGATTTTTGTTCAGGAAATTTAGGAAAAGATCAACAATGACCACATTATCTATACCAAAAATATCGCATTTCTTCAACTTTTCGATTAGCAATAATAATTATGCTGTTCGGTGTGCGCAACTTTTTCAACGGTATCAGGTGCAATGCACAAGTGATGGCTGACCCTGCGGTACCAAACCGAAGGCCGGAAGCAACACGCCGTGCATAGAAACCCACCGTCAGGCACGAAGCGTTAAAATAGACACCTTTGGCTGGGTACCAAGCAGGGGGGTGGCGCAGCCGCCACACCTGCGGGTATCCAGCTATATTGACTGTCAGGAGTCAGCCCCGCAGGGCCAGTCTGGGGCAGGCGCGAAGCGCCTGTACCGGGCTGGTATAATATAATTTTCAAAAAAAAAACATCACCAATATTCATTTACATTGAATGTCATTCAATTTTATTTGAATCCAAGTTCCTCATCATTCGAATGATTTTGAAATGAAAATTCATTTATATTTTGTTGACTCGTGCCAATTTTTCTCAATGTTATTAAATCCCATGATGATTTCTTCTTATGTATCATATCAACGATTTATTGATGCTATACAATTGATTTACATCCTAATCAAATGTGCATGTGATGCACAGCTATTAAAGCCATCTAAGTATCAAATTGAAACAAATAAACATAGACCAATAAACTTGTTAAATGATAAAATAGCATCCTCATATATATATTAATATTAATCAACATTATTTTGATTGTGATCAATGATTATGATGGCAAAAACAACGCATTCGCTTGACTTATTGAGAAATGTATTTTTCCCCCTCCCCATGATAGAGGCTTTAAACAACTCATCCATATACATTTATATTTTTTTAATCATTTTTTTCTACATGTTGAATTTAGATAATTATTTTCTAAATTGTGGAACACCATCATCATAGTTGTTGTTGTCATTTTAACATATCCGCATTGAATTCATGTTTACATTCTATTAAAATTCGATACTCTGATTGTGTTCTCTTCAATATTTGTTGATTCGTTCATCTTAAATTTCCGTTCATTTCACAATGACAAGGATCGTGTTCATCATCACTATTATTGTTATTCAACATTTTCTATCTAGTCATACAGTTTTGTCTTCAGATCAATCACCATTCGAACGATTGTTTAATCGATTCTCCGATTTCCTTAAAGATCTTAAGAATCCAAATGATCAACATGAACGTCGATATCATGATCGTTTAAAACATTATGAATCACAGCTATCACAAACACGTGTATGGCTTACCATATCATCGGTGGTGAATGTAACTGGACATGATTCAAAGGATCATAATCGTGATCTATTAATTCGTGCATTGGAAATACATTGGCGACGTCCGGTACCACCACAACCTGGTGATTATTTAGCCATTTATCGGACAAATGATTCTGTACAGATACGAACATTTCCATTGATCGATACGAAAACGAATCGTACATTTCCACGTTATTATAAAAGTGATTTAGAATTTAATTATCAAAATCTAACGAATCTTAATAAAACCGATAAAGATGATCCTTATGAAAATTGTCTTCAATATATGGTTGTCTATGTAAATCATCATGAAAATATTGAATCAAGAAATTGTATTCGAATGCAAGCTCGATGGATGGAACAATTATTTGAACGTATTAAAGATCATCGATTATCCGAATTGATGATACCCGGAACACATGATGCAAGTAGTTATGAAAAATATTCCTACGATATCTATGAACTTGATGGTAGTAATTTTCATCAATTTGATTTTAAAATTAATTAAAATGGATAAATTTTTTTTTATAACAATAGTTTTAAGCCGATTTCAATATACACAGGATGAAAGCTTATACAATCAACTTGCCTACGGTATCCGATATATGGATTGGCGTGTTGCCGTCTATAATCAAACAAATCATACGGATAGCCAGACATTTAATTGGATTGAAGAATATTGGATGGTACATGATATGCAACGTAATTGTATTACATTGAAACAGGCCATACGCCAAGTTGTAAAATTTCTAACACGTACAACACACGAAATTATTATTATTGATTTTCATCGATTTGTACATGGATTTGATGGTGAAAATGATTTACAAGCTATGCGTCAACGTTTACAGACATTTATCGACATCATACATCAACAACTTGGCCCATATCTTATTCCATACAGGTAATGAACAAATGAATCACCGATGAAATGGTTTATCCAAGTGTGAAATGAACTGACAAAAGAAATAGAAAGAAAAAAATTGATTATTACCATCGACATCATATAATATATGTTGACAATTATTGGTTTGAACTTTTGTCAATTGTTTTTGTTGTTATTACATTGTAATTATAAACATAATCATTATATATAATATTATGATTATGATTATATATCCAATAGGAAATAGGGTTAGATAATTGTTCCTGATTTTTGTTTCTCTCTTTAATCGATCATTCATTCATTTTTTATCAATTATATTTGATTTAATCATACACAGTTCTAAAGGTTTACCAACCATTGGTAATTTGATTGCACGTAATCAACGCGTATTGATTTGTTATGCATATAAATTCGATGTTCGCCAATTACCAGATTCGATAATGTTATGGCCACCAGTACAACATTTATGGGCTGATACGGATAAATTAATCGAATTGGAATCATATATTCAGGAACAGATATGTAAACCATCACGATCATTTCATAATACACATCTATTGCGTTCGATGATGGCTGAATTAACACCAACAGTTGAAGGTGTACTATTTCGTCGTTATCATGGTTTACGTGAAATGGCCGCTTTAGTCAATATGAATTATGAACAATGGTTCCGTTATCGTTGGTCAAATTGTACGAATATTGTTGCCGGTGATTTTTTTCTCGGTTCCGATCTAATTGACATATCTATCGATGTTAATCGTGAACGATTTCAATCATCATAATAACTACCGAATGATTTTCCTTTTGTTTTTCAATTGTCAAAAAAAAAATTTTAAATTGTTTTTTTTTTGCTTGTTTGTTTGTTTGTTTGTTTGTTTGTTAGGTGAAAAATATATTATTTTATTATTTTACAAATGCTAATTTTCCTGTCATATAAATTTGTGTGTGGGTGTGTTTAAGGTGAAGGTGAATAAATTTTTGAAAAATAGTGTAAAAAAAACTTGAAGGAAATATAATGAAAAGAGATGAACAACATTATTATTTTTCGATTATTATCGATATGAACATGAATCATATGAATCATCATAGCTATCGCTGCTGTATGAAAAAATAAAGTTTTTTTTTTTTAGTTTATTTGCCAAGTTAAAATCATCATCATCATTTTTCATTTACTTACTATGTTGGATAATAACTAACCGGATAAAAATAATGATGTTGATCTTGATAATTGCCACCACCACCACCTTTACCTTTGCTTAAAAGTGCACCAACAATTAAACCTTTAAGAAATTTTTTATAACCAATCGATGCATCAACAACGATGATAATAAAAATGATGACCACAACGAATAAAGATATTGATATTGATAATATCCGTTTTGTTGTATGGAACATTTTTTTCATTCGTTCGTATGATATTTTTATTTTGAACGAGATGATGATCACGAATGATGAATAATTTTTTTTGTCGAAAAAATGCTTTTTTCAATCAAACGAATAAATTCACTTCAGACGATTAAAATCAAAGTAAATCAATCAATCAATAAAGATCGAATGCGAAACTTTGTAGCGACACCCAAGATTATGATACATTTTCTAGTATTGGAACGAAAAAAATGATTATCATTCGAATATCGAACACATATTAACAACATGGATCTATTCGTTTCGGGATTGTTTTTTTTTGTCATTATATATAGCAATCAACATCAACATAGAAAGCGGAAAAATATCGAAAACGAACTAAAAAATCAAAATGAGAAAATTTGGTGAGAAAAAAGTTTCGTTTATTAGAGGTTTTTTCATTCCTTTATATCATTCATTGTGTGTTCATGGTTGACTAGTTCGAATTGAAGAAAATAAATAAAAAATCCCTAATAAAAGATCAACATTATCATCATCTAATTTAAAAATTATCATCCAAACCTAATGGTAACAACAAGTTACGGTTCAACAGGCTCCTCGGATTCCGTCGATGGCAAAAAAATCCATCATCGATCCTGGATCACACACACACACACACGCATATAAATTGAAAATGATTTAATTTAAATTTTTTCCTTCCATCTTGTGTTCCTTCTTCCCCCTTTGGGAGAAATTCAATTTATTCATTCTTTGACAAAAGTTTTAATTTAAATTTCAACAATTTTCACCATATATATTGATAGTGTTGCCAAATATTATTCAATTAATTTTGTTTTCAAAAAAATTTTGATTACCAATTGATTGATTATCAGTGTTTTTGTATGTGTGTGTGACCTATGATTGGATTGAATTGAAATAATTTCAAGTTCATTCGGTCAATTTTTTTTTGTTTCAAATCGAATGATTGATTGATTAATTTTTGTTTTCATTTGACTTTGATTCGTTTAGAATGCCTGCCTTCATTGATTGGTTTTTAACATATCGGACATGAGATTCGATTCGGCTAACATATCATAATCGATTCTGTCATTATTATCATCATAACCATCACTGTGATTGATATTTTCACTACAATCTGTATCGGTGGTTTCTTCAGTATTCGATTGTTTGGGCTGAAACAATGATTTTACTCGAAGTAATTTATCCAATTTAGCTTTGGTTAATTTAATCTTTGAAGTTTTTTTCGATATCACTTTTTTTCGTTCATTATTGCCACTATTGCTCGAATGGCAACGATCCAAATGTGCCACCAATGTTTTTTTATGTCGAAATCGTTTATCACAATTTGAACAGCAATGTTTCGGATCACAATGATTAGCTAGTAAATGTCCTCGTAGAGAAGACGAACGGGTATAACTTCGATCACAATCGGTATGTGGACAATGAAATTTCGGTACTTCTATTGATTCGTCCGGATGAGCTGTCTGTCGATGTACACGTAGATGATATGATGATGAATATGTTTTCATACAGACATTACATTCAAGTTTTCGATGTTCTTTGGCTAAATGCTTACGTAAATCAGTCCATTTATCAGTTTGATAATTACAATTTTCACGGCCACATTGATAGCCACGATGACGACGTCGGTGAGCATTTAATTTCGAACGTACAATGAATCCACGTTCACAATGTTCACATTTAAATGGCATTTGATTATGTACACTTGCTTGATGTTGTTTTAGTTGAGTTTTATTTCGAAACAATAATTCAGGACATTCTGTGCATGCATATTCACGACGTTGACGAGATTTTTTCGATGGTTCCTTATCATGTCGACGTAAATGTTTATTAAGATAGGATTGACATGCAAACGATGCACGACAATTATCGCGTGGACATTCGTACGGTGCCTGAATTTTATTTGAAAATTTAATAAAATTTTAAAAATTATTCAAATTAAATAAAAAACATACATAACCGGTATGACGGATACGGATATGAGTTTGTAGACGAATATTCTTTACAAAACATCCATCACATTCTTCATATGGACATTGAAAATTTTTTCTTCTTTTTTTTGGTTTCTTATTTACAAGCTTATCGTTATCATCAACATCATTGATCACCAACATATCAGCATTTATATTTTCAATAATATCCGGTTCATCCATATTATCATTAAAAATCATGATTAAAATATTAAAACAAATTCATTTGAAACAGGAAAATTAAACATTCAAAAAAAATGAAAAAAATATCACGCTTGCATTTTAGAATATTACAGAATCAATGAAAGGTCCCCAATGAAATGATTCTTTTATCGAGAACGATCAAGGAGGGAGGTGCCAACAAAAAGAAATTAACTTTGCTCAATGAGCGGCGAAGGCGAGCATGTATTTTATAATTTACTTTGTTCACACATTTTATCAAGTTGGGCTAAAAAAAATTGAAATTAGAAATAATAATTTTTTTTGTTTCATTTAAATTTCATTAAAATTCATTCTCATCACATAACTTGTATATGTGAGTGTGTATGTGATTCGATTGTATTATCACCATCTTCATTTCATCAGAATGTTATCAGCACAGCAACAACAACAATCGAATAATTCACAGCAATCGAATTTAGGTATGAAAGATTCGAATAATTTTTTCAAAATTTTTCACTTTTTTTTCCTGTTTGCAATTAGGACCAACAAAACAATCAACAGGAACGATAACGAAAATTCTTGACAATTTTGGCTTCATCGACGATTCTGTTTTCTTTCCATTGAGGTATTTGTTTCTTTTATTTCTTTTCTATTCACGATTTTCATTCATTCACTACTTATTCATTATTCGTTGATTGAACATGAATTTGAAATGTTGATCATTGGTCAAAACAACAATTGGATGAATAACTATATTTACCAATCTTTTTTTCTCATATAGCCACATGTATTTCGTACGGATATTTGTAGTTGGATGAAACACAAAATATTGGAATTGAATGATTTTTGTTTATTATTTTAGACCTAATTATTATTTCTCCTCTCTCTCTCTCTCTTATTCTCTTCTCTTTCTATTCGATTTTTATTTGAATCATTAACATGAATCGAACGATTGGATGGATGGGATGGTCAAACAAAAAAACACCACAATGAAAACAAAAAAAAATTATGGATAATTTAAATTCAAACAAATTGTTTAAAACGTATTATATATATTAATGATGATGAAAAATGATTCGATTTTGTTTCAAATTTTGCTTTACACCCGTTTTGGATTCGATTCCCGGATATATGTGTTTGTATGGATATTAAACACAAATATTTGGATTCTTCATTCATTTTCGTATTCATTCCATTGATCGTTATTTGTGATTATTCACTATTATTTATGTGATATTCGTATCCAAAACAAAATGTGCTTGTGTGTTGTGTTTACACATTTGAAACTTGGTAAATGAAATCGATCATTCATCATTGATTGATAATAATTCCTGGATGACATATATGGATGGTTTATCATTCCCTTAAATAATATTGAAACAATATTTAATCGAATGGCCACTAACACCACATATCGAATCATATTGGTTACATTCATTTTTTCACCTATTTTTTCGGATTCGGAATTTTTTCCAATTTGTTTCCAAATGATTTAGTGTTGTCAAAGGTGGTGCATCACAAGTAAAAGTTGGTGATAAAGTATTTTTCGAATGTACATATTCGAAAAATTTACCATTCAATTGGAACGCAACGATTGTACAACCGATCCATCAACAGCCATCTCAACAACAACCACAGCCACCACCTTCATTACATCAAACATCACAATCATATCAACATACTCAATCATCACCAGCATCGTTACAGCAACATCATCATCAACAATCATTGCATAGTGTGGCGCCATCTCATCCATCTTATAATCCTTCACAAACACCACCATCATCATCATCATCATCATCATTACAATCGAATACAATTAATAGTAATACAAATAATAATCCGGCAACACAACAACAAACGAATATGTATCATTCACATAATCTTCCTCATCAACAACAGCAACAACATGTACAACCTACAAATCATCCATTATCCGGCGGACAATTAGGATACTCATCGCCTGTTGCTGGTGGTCATTTGGGTCACCCATATCATACACAACAACAGCAACAATTATCATCTTTAAATAGTGGTCAAAAACCCTCACCATATGGTACGGCAAGTCTTCAGCCGCCACCATCACAGCCACCACAGGTTTATAATCCAACAGTTGCTTATCATCCATCTGCTACATCCGGTGGTATACAATCGTCACAAACAACCGGATCGATAACATCGACAAATAATTCAACAGTTGCGGCCGCAGCAGCTGCTGCTGCAGCAACCGTGTCACCTGTAGATTTGGCTAAAGCGGCTGCTGCTGTTCAACAATTATCCCAATATTGTACAACAGCAAATCCGGTTACTAATAGTACTGTGGGACAACAACAATCGAATCCATCTGGACAATATGGCAGTGTTGGTGGTGGAGGAGGGCCAGGCCATCATCCTGGTTCTTTACAATATACATCAACACCTGGTATTAATTGTTTCATTCAATTTGTCTTTTATCATTTTTCCCTTTAATATTTGTTTTTGTCGATCCATTAATGATGATGTTTCATTGTCAACAAAATTGTCGTTAATTTTTTCTTTCCATTATTATTATAATACATAGAATAGAATAACGGGATAATAACGTTCATTTTTATTTTAGGTTATTGAAAAACTTGTTCTGATGAGATTTTTTTTTCAAAAATTTTTATTATAATTTGATTTTTTTCTAAACATTTTTGAATAGGTTCAGCTTTTATAAGTTCACCATTCAATCAACAGTCAAAACCTCCAACTGCTCCTGGTACTGGGGGACCTTCAAGACAAGGATCTGGTCGATGGGATCATCAACGTGATGATCCACGTACTGGTGGTGGTGGTCTTCGTGGCCCTAGTCGTGAAGATCCACGTTCAGCTAACCGTTTTGGTTCGAAACCATCTCGATTTAGTGATGCTGTTCCGGAACGATTTCAGCCGCCACCTTCACAACCCCTACATCAACAAGGTCCTAATCAACCTACGAATTTTGGTCGTAGTGGTCCGGATTATTCATTAGGTGCTAATCAACGAAAATTGCTACAATCAACTGGTGGTGGTGGTAGTCTTGGTGATCAACATTCGTTCAACGAAGATCGAGGTCGATTTCAAAGGGATAAAGATTTTCGTCATGATAATCGTCGTGGTGATCGTGACCCGAAACAAGTGGATAATAATATTCATAAAAACTTGGAACGACAAAATGATTCACATCGTCGCGAAAATCGCCGAGATCATCGTGAACGAGATCGAACATCAAAACGTTCGATTTCCCCATCACCAAGTTTAACTAGTAATAGTACAGCTGGTGGTACATCGAATCGTCGTAATGAATCATCATCGGCATCGAATCTAATGTCCTATCTACCTAAACGACGTTATGAACCATGTAACATACCGAAATCATCGATAATCAAGTATGATGAATATTTCAATATCATAACTTTATGTTTATTACATTGTTTTTTCCCATGAATAGAAATCGATACAATTCAACTGAATTGAAATCACGTTTCGGTTCCAATACTGTACATGTACCATCAGATTTGAAGGAAATCATATACGACGTTGAAAATGATTTTGATTTATTCAATATGCCTAAACCAATCCTTTATAAAATTATTGTTCCAGTTAAAAAAGATACATCGTCATTACATCATCATCATAAGGAAAATTCAAGGATTTCAAAATCTTCCCAAGTGACAAACAATATTAAACCGACACAAAAAGATAAGGATACAAAAGAAATTTCAAAAGATGAAAACGATAAAGAAAAGCAATCGGATAAATCACAACAGCAGCCAAAACCGCAAGAGGAAGAAAGTAGTGATAAGAAAATGGATGAAATCGGCCAAAATGATAAGAAAATAGAAAATGAACAACAATTACAAACCGATACATCAATCAAATCTGCATCGACTATGGAAGTGGATCAGCCACCAACAACTGCAGACGCATCAACAATACAAACACCCGAAGAAGAGGAAGTTGATAAGGAAGAACAGGATAAAGAGGAAGAATCAAATGACACAGAAAAACAATCGATCGAAAATCAACAATCAATTAAAACGGAAAATGAAACAAATGCTAAAATAGATGTTGATACCGATGTTGATGATAATGATGATGATGAACATGAACATGATGATAAAATCAAAATGAAAACAAATGAAGAAATGAAGAAATGCGCAGAATCGGATGAATCTTCTAAACATAAAGATGGAGAAAAAGATACGAAACATTCGAAGAAATCTGTAAAAGTTTTGAGCCATAAATTCAATGTAAAAGTATTGCTTATATCATTACCATCATTGGCTGAAATTTATGAACGTTTATTTGGATCAGAATTTCCTGGTCCACAAAGTGGTGGCGGTGGTCATAAATCCGCAAATCATGTTGGACATTTTCATAAGTTATTTCAATTATTAGTCACACGTAATAGTAATGATGGATATTCATTGATTGGTGGAAAATTTCAGCGTGATCTGGATGGCTACATGGATAATGATGAACCGAATCTAATCAATACGGCTATACGAATTGTTTGGGAACAAACTGGTCTCAATCTATCATCATGTCGACAATGGCGTGTATTCTCTACATTCATATATAATCGTGACAATTCAATTGATCCATTAAATTCTGGTTATGAGGTGACCAAAATTTATTTTCCAGATATTTGGTCATCATTTGATAGTATTTATCGTCCATTTAAAAATGATATAGAAGATTCGAATAATATTTCAATCCCCACTACTACAGATTTGAAATCAACGACCAGTAAACAGACTAGTGATATAAAGCCAGAATCCAATGAATCATCAACAAAATCGAAAGTTGAATCCAAAAAAGTAGAACAAATGGAAACAAACACTGATGACAATGTGACAGTTTCATTGAAACTTTCATCTACTGATCGTGTTTGCATTAAAGATGTGCCGAATGAAGAGAAAAAAGAATATATAGAGAAATTATTGCAAACGATGGCTGGTCTTAAAGTGGCTGAATTAAAAAATGAATTAGAAAAATTTTATATACGTTTCGAAAGTCGTTGGAAAAAAGAACAATTATTTCAACGTTTGCAACAAGTATGTCAAGAATCATTGCGAATTCTTTCCGGTGAAGATAGTGGCCATGGTCATAGTATCGGAATTGATGGACAACAAGATTTGACTATTGGCAAATCTGAAGATATCAATATGATTGATGATCATTATGAGGAAAATCAATCATCTCCACTGAATTCTCAAATGGATGATAATGAAGATTTGATATTGTTGTCTGGTCAGAAACGAAAACTCGATGATTCTAAAGTTGCTAATTATGATGATGATAATCTTGCTAATGGTGATGATGAAGATGAATCAAAGTCGAAGGAAACAATTATGAAAAAATCTAAATCTGAACAACAACATGAACAAGAATCGAATGATTCAAAAATAGAAGAATCACCATTCAAACAACATAAAAAACAATTGATGGATAATAATTTTACAGCCATACCATCGTCGATAAAAGTAAAAACTGGATCGGGTCAACAACCATTATCAATAGTAACATTACAATCGGCATTGAATCCACATCGTTTTGATCAATTTGAATTGATTATTGTTGCCGAATTCATTCGAGATTCATTGACCATGCATTTTGCCCGTTATATTCTGTCTTCCATCTTTGAATGCATACAGCAACAGAAATCGATTATACCAGCAACATTACCGGTTGCTGCAAATACGGATACCAATAGTACAAGTGGTCGTATACCAACACCAATCAATTATGTTCATCTGGCATTCTCATATTTTGAAAAAGGTCATTGTGGCTATATGTTGGCCGATGATCTCAATACATTGTTACAATCGACTGGATTCATACAATCGAAGAAAACATTTCAATCACTAGTCTCATCATTATTATCGTTGGCCAATATTCATATATCATCATCATTGATGAATGAAAGAATAATGTACATATTTTTTCCACAACCATCACAATTAATACCACGACAGATACATTATCCAACCGTATCATACTCATCGTGTTCGTCAACTAATCGAAATATGGCCATTGGTTCGGCTGATAATACTAAGGATCAAACACTGATTATCGAAAGAAATTCTATACAATATAATGTTGAGGAATTGATAAAACAATCGGAACAGGATCAAAAGATCAAAGTTTGTCTTCAGGATTCAATGACGCAAACAACAAAAAAGATTGGTAAGGGTTTCAATAATTATTTCATTTTCGTTTTGTTGTTAACAAAATCCAAATTTTTCTAATCTATTATCTAGCTCATTTGGAAAATTATGTACAAGAATTGGAAACTAAACAAAAGAAAATGACAGCTGCCACTGGCCGACAAAATGAGGAACTTTGTGCTGTAAAACGTGATCGTGATCAAATCAAATCAAAGGTAAATTTCAAACAATATCTGATTTATGACCACTTTGACCGTTTTTTCTTTTTCAATTCTATAGTATGAACAATTGAAAAAATTTTGTTTGAAATCTGTGAACGATTTGAATGGATTGATGAAAACACTCGAAGGTTCAAATGATCCGATAAAATCATCAATGGATACTCCTACTACTACTACAGCAACAAATTCGACTTCTGCTACAACTGCCGCTGCCGCTACGCCGGAAATAACCAGTGGAACTAAATAATCTATGAAAATCCATATTAATTCTTTTACCGTTTTTTCTGTAATCAGTTTTTTCAGTTTAAAACCAGAATTTTCAATCACACACCACTTATGCCCACAAAAAACGAAATTAATTTTTTTTTTCTTTCCCAATTTCTCTATCCATTTTCATTTCATTCTTTTTTAATCGAACATATTGAAATTTGAATTTTTGAAAATAAAAATTTTGAATACACCTTGACCTTCTTTTATTCACATTCAATTCAATTCCTTTAGTTTCTTATCGATCGAATTTTAAGTAGAAAAAAATTAAGATTTTCAATGTCATCATACGAATGTAATTCATATGTGTGTGTGTGTGTGTGTGTGTGTGTATTTGGAATGAATTGTGTTTTATGCTGGTTTTACATTCAAAATTTTTTTTGGTTCCCGTTTCCGTGACAACGGAGTTTTTCCCGAATACATTCGATCTTTTTTTGTTTGTTTGTTGTCATGTTTTTTATATTTCAATATTCTTTAGTAATTTTGGTTCATGTTTTTCACTGTGTCATCGTCAACAGCTTTTTGTTTGTTTAATTTTTTGGTCACTAAACATTGAATCCGATTGTCGATCAAGATGTCATCATTTTTTGGACGATTTCTCACCATTCTTGGTCTAAAACGTCGTGAAGCAAATGTTTTGGTTGTCGGCCTAGATAACTCGGGAAAATCTACCATATTGAATTATTTGAAACGTAAAGAAGATCAAGTAGAAGAGATTGTACCGACTGTTGGCTATACTGTCGAACGTTTATCCGGCATAGAACGTAATCGCTCGGGTATTGCATTGACAGCGTTCGATATGTCTGGCCAGGGTCGTTATCGTAATCTTTGGGAACATTATTATGATAGTGTTGAAGGTATTATTTTTGTTGTCGATTCAACCGATGCCTTACGATTAGTCGTTGCTCGTGATGAATTGGAAATGTTGCTCAAACATCAGCAAGTTGTTTTGGATAATAAAAGTCGAATGAATGATAAACAAAATGGTGTACATGATGATGGTCATGATGAATCTAACAAGAATGGTCCTAATCATGAGGATTTATCAACAGATATGAATCAATCAATCAATAATGACCGATCGACATCATCGAAACAGGATATTCCTATTTTGTTTTTTGCTAATAAAATGGATCTTAAAGAAGCGTTACCAACAGTAAAAATTAGCCAAACATTGGGTCTACATCAACTACCACATAAACAATGGCATGTACAATCATCAAATGCATTGACCGGTGATGGCGTACAGGAAGGTATTGATTGGTTATTGGTACAATTGGCTAACAATAAGAAACTTCACAATTCAAACAGCAACAACAACAACAACAACAACAACAACTATAATCAATCATTGAAGCAACAACCGTTGAAATAATGATAAAATCTGATGACTAAATTATTCCGATCGATTAGTAGTGAATATTCTTCAATTTTTTCTCTCCCATTCATTTTTTATTCTAAGCTGATCAATAAGTGTGCAATTGATTTTTTTTCTTCTCGTACAAATTAAAAAAACAGTTCAAATATTAGCTATTTTAAATTGATAAATAGTTTGTTGTCTGTAGATGTCGTTTGTGGCCAGAATTACCTGCTTACGCCAGCCATCATGATTGATAGCATCTGGGAATCGTTGTGCTTCGAGACAGAAACCGGAATTTTTTCCCAATGAGATCATCTCGGATGTTTGTGTTTTTTTCGTCTGTAATCCGTGTTCTGGTATGAAACCGCCGATATAGAATTGAAATGCCGGTTCATCGGTCATGAATGACATTTTTATTCCAGTTCGTTGTGAATAAACTTCTGCAGCTAATCGTAAAGGTCGCCTGGTTGTACATTTCCATTCGATTGAATCATTCACAAGCACGTAACAATGATCATATGGAAATTTACGTTCACCAATTGTTCGAAGTGGTTGTTCGGCAAATTCCATAACGGTATCTTTTATCGGTAATATACGGCCAGTTGGAATTAGATCGTCGTCAACTTCAAGAAATTCTCGAGCATAAAGACAAATTTTATGATCCAGAACGTTCAACGAATCTTGATCATAACATCCATTTAGATTAAAATATGAATGATTTGTTAATGAAACAATTGTTTTGTTAACGTTCAACAAATCTTGATTTTTGAGTTGAGCTTCATATTCGATTTGTAATTCATCCGAATCGGTTATTTCGAATCGAACCTTAATGATTAAGGTTCCAGGATAGCCTTCTTCACCATCGAATGATTCATACATCAATGTTATTGATCTATCTGCTTCATTCGAAAGTTTCCATTGTCGTTTATCAAATCCAATCAGGCCACCATGTAAACTATTTTCACCATTATTCTGATATAGTTGATATTGTTGTTCATTCAAACGAAATGTTCCTTTCGCAATTCGATTTGCAACACGACCAATTGTCGAACCAAAATATGGATTCAGTTTCGATTTATAACTGGCAAATTCATCGAATCCAAGTACAACATCACGTTCAATGTGATCACGATCAGGATATCGAATCTGTATGATTGTCGCACCATAATCAATAATTTTGACCGTTAAACGTCCATTGGTCAATGAATATAATGTAACAACATTATCATTATCACCACCTTCGTGGAATGTTGTCTTTTCGATTGGCATCGTTTAAAAGAAAATTGAAAATTTCAACTCTGAGTAAAACAACAAGTGAGTAAATTGATACAAAGAAAACTTTCACAAAAATCATTCACAGGACCCCCACCCAAAATAAAAAAAAATATTTTTATCCAAAACAATAATCAAATCATCAAATCAATATTTTATTCAATATAAATGTAAATTATTATAAAGATAAGAAAAAAAAACAATTTATTATTTCTATAGTTCAATAAGTAATAATAGGTCTATATTTTTTTTAAATTTTTTTTAATGGTTAATTGAAAATGGTGGCAGGCCAAATTGTTCAGGCTTAAAATCAAGCAAGGAATCCAATGTATAATGGGCATCAATCTGTTGTCGTGATCGAATCTGTGGATCGGGTACCCAAACCGATATCATTCCGGCTTTATTTGCTGCTCGTACACCGTTTGTTGAATCTTCTAATACGAGCACCGAAGTCATTGTTGATGGTGGTTGCCGAAAACGTCTAGCACAAACTAAAAATGTTTGTGGATCCGGTTTACCAGCCGTTATTTCAGGATCTTCACTTGCAATAACAATATGATCAAATAATTTAAATAATTCACCGTGTTCTTTGGTTTTCAATTTGAATGTATAACGTTTACTACTGGTTGCAACGGCAATTGGAATTTGATGATCATAAAGATGTCGAATTAAACGTTCAGCACCGGGCATCAATGGTACATGACCACTAAAAACTTTATCATGTTCAATAGTCATTTCGGCTAGATATTCATCAATGGTCAATGGTAATTTACATTCATCAATCAGAATTCGGGCACCATCTAAACCAGGACGACCCATAATTTTAATTTTTAAATCTAATGTATATTCACTTCCATAACGGCCAAGTACATTTTTATAAGCTTTTTCATACAAAGTTTCCGTATCAAATATAAGTCCATCCATATCGAAAATTACATGGGTTATTCCATGTGATTTTTGTTGGTCCATTTTTTTCACAAACAAATATATTCAACACAAATGATATGAATGAAGAAGCAAAAAAATTTGAAATTTAAAAAGAAGTTTCCAACTTGTTGATTTATTTTTCAAAAACTAAATCAAACTTTTATGAATGTGAATAAATATAACAGAAAATACATGTCGAAGAACACTTTCCAAAATTGAAATCTTGATTTTGATAGAGCGGCTAAACGATATATCGAAATAGCTATCGATTGAGAACAATGCCGTTTATTATATTGCTTCAGCTGTTGAATGAGGCTGAAATGCTCGCAGCTAAATTTCGTAAATGCATTTGATAATAAAAATGATAATTTGCGTTTTCCACTGCCAATTCACATTTGAAAAGGCTTATTAAATTTTTAAAAAATTACCGTGAACCGCAAATAACATGGCTGAAAATCTTTTGATTGATCCTGCTTTCAAAGTTGAAAAAGTAGGGAAAAAATCAAAAGTTTTTTTCATGAAGGCATGATTTCATAAACCTAATATAGGCGAAGAAAATTATCGAATCAATTATTTCCTTGTTATCAGTGACAAGGCTTTGACACCTTTCAAAATTTACCATAATCATCAGGAAACGTCTTGTTGACATTTGATAAAAACTTTTGATTAGTGATCGGCTGCCAATGTGGGAATTGGATCAAAATTAAATCAAATCCGCACAAGAATTATTTGAAAAAAAATTATATTACACGATTTGACTGAAAGATGGCGTTCATGATTGATGGATAGCCATGTGGTCACATAAACACACGACGATTATTGTGTGTTTAGAATTTCATATTTTTAAATTTAAATTTATTTTGTTTCTTACGAAAACAAACGAATAAAATGGGTAAAAAAGGAAAAGTGGGTAAACAACGTAAAGATAAATATTATCAATTAGCCAAAGAGACTGGTAAGAGATATATTTGAAATGGAGATAATATTATTTGATTTTAATATTTTTTGTTAAACTAGGATATCGTTCACGTGCCTCATTCAAATTGATACAATTGAATCGAAAATTTGAATTTCTACAAAAGTCCAAAGTATTAATTGATTTATGTGCAGCACCAGGAGGCTGGCTACAGGTGGCACAAAAATATATGCCCGTTTCAAGCGTTATAATCGGTGTGGATTTAGTGCCAATCAAACCAATTCATAATGTTATCACATTACAAGAGGATATAACTACACAAAAATGTCGAAGTTCATTGAAGAAAAATCTAAAAACATGGAAAGCTGATGTTGTACTCAATGATGGTGCACCAAATGTTGGTAAAAGTTGGATACATGATGCATTCGAACAGAATCGTCTTACATTATCGGCATTACATTTGGCCTGTGATTTTCTTGTCAAAGGTGGTTGGTTCATAACAAAAGTTTTTCGTTCCAAAGATTATAATGCATTGATTTGGGTTATGAATAAATTCTTCAAAAAAGTACTAGCTACTAAACCACAAGCATCACGTAATGAATCGGCCGAAATTTTTGTTGTTTGTCAAAATTTTATAGCTCCAGATCGAATTGATCCTAAATTTTTTGATCCAGCACACGTGTTCGCTGAGTTACCGGATGCAGAGCAAAAAATAACAACAAATGATTTGCTGAAAGCAAGTATGAAACAGAAAAAAGCTAAAGCAGAAGGTTATGATGATGGACAAATACTTTTATATAAAAAATTGAATGCTATCGATCTTATTGAAAGTGCTAATTATGCTGAATTGTTGAATAAAGCAAGTGAAATTGTTATCGATGACGAATTTATCCGAAATCATCCATCAACCACGAATGAAATTATTGAATGTTTCAAAGATATTAAAGTACTTGGTAGAAAAGAATTGACGTA